>NW_005187441.1:3888783-3923838 GCF_000239375.1 Pundamilia nyererei | reverse complement strand
CCTGGGCCTGGTGGCTGCTGGAAGAGCCTGGGCCTGGTGGCTGCTGGAGGATCCTGGGCCTGGTGGCTGCTGGAGGATCCTGGGCCTGGTGGCTGCTGGAGGATCCTGAGCCTGGTGGCTGCTGGAAGAATTGAACTGAAGAATGCAAATCTAGTTCATTAAACCTTTTATTATTTTATGTTAAACCAACAACTGATAATGATTTAAAAACCTAAACTCAATATGCTCATGTTAAATAGACAAATGTCTGTTGAATTAATCAAACAACTGCCTTAGTTGACCTTTTTGAGTGTAGGCTCCATTGGGATAATAGAGTACAACAAAGTCTTTATGATACAAACAAATAAGATTATTTCTGTCTTTATACTGCAGGCTTTTTAACAACAGGCAGATCAGACTGGTTCTGTTTTAGCAAAGCACAAAGCCTCAGTCTATCTTAGAACTTTTGAACAAAGTTGGACTAAACAATCTGAGAAACTGTTAAAGAGTGGACTGTGCCTGTCTATAAATACACTGTGGGGACTGGGTGTTCCCCAACACCTTTAGCTTGTTATTAGCAGGTTCTTATGTCATTTTCTTTGACACTGACTGGCACTGTGGCTGCCAGCAACTGCTAGACCACAAATATAAAGCCTTTGCTGACACTACAGGAAAAGTCAGTGCATCAGAGTCCCAAGACGTTGACATCACAAAACCACAAATTTTATCATAGAATCTGTGAAGAATTGAGCATTTCATTTTACCTTTGATTTGCCAGCCTGGCTAATGTTAATTTGTTGAGGGTGATGTTATGACAGGGTTATCACATTGCTGAGAGAGGTTTGCACTCCCAGTGCTTGTGGAGTACTTTTAAAACTCACAATGGGACTCGAACCATGGTCTCCAGGTTGAAAAACATGTGGCATAGTCAAGTACCACACCTTTAACCTCCTAACATGGACTATATAGAGCTCTATGTAGCACTGTTACCTCTTGTTGACCATTATTGCCATAACTGGGGGTCAAGGAGGCTGATACCTAACATCTGACAAAATATCAGATGTTATAGATTGGGATAAGAATCTGTTGGAATTGCTGGATGAGCCAAAGGATCATTAAACAATCATTAAACAGTCTTACCTTGAATTAATATTTTTACCAAACCAAATAACTATCTATCCAATAATTCTCAAGCGATATAAATGAAAAAGAAACATTCTGAATGGTCTGTTTACAGCATCCTGCCATGCGATTGCATTTGTCCCACGTTAACTTTTATCGAGTGGAAACAAGTTAGCGTTCATCCTCCAGCTTCACTGTGTTTATGTTATGCTAACATAACTATGTCACTGGCAATCACATAGCACATCATTATATACTAGCTAGTCCAACTTCAGTAACCCTACAAAAGTCACTGCTGTTTAGTTTTCTGTCTTCATTTATGTTGGAAGTGATAGCAGAGCTAAATGTACTAAAACATTTTTTTACATATTTTTGAGCGCCATGTACCACATAAAATCAGTTCGGTGTCAGTAAGCACAACCAGAATTCAGGTTGTGCTTACGATTATAAGACGATTATAAGGCGTCCTGTCAATTTTTGAGCAAATTAAAGGACTTTAAGCGCGCCTTATAGTGCAGAAAATACAGTAGATCCTTCAGAGTTCACATTATCCAGTAGCTGTAAAGGATTTTAGTCTGGACTGACTTTTTAGTCTGAACTTAAATAAGTATTGGCACCCTGGATCCTTGAAATGTGCTTGCAAGCTCTAAAGGGGAAGAATGATCTGTCATGATTTAAAAAAGAAGCCGCTTTATGAAAGCTTTCTCACCCAGGATCACATAGTGCTAAATATGAGGGCTTGGTAAACACTGCTTAGTTAGTGTATGCATCTTTGTCATAAAAACATAACAGTAAAGGACATCCCTGCTGATATAGTAGCTGTAATTATGATAATGGATGTGATATTTCCACTGGAAATGAACATCTTCTGTTTCATTAGAATGCACTACTCCATAAATCCCTGGACATTATCCTTTCACTAGTATTAGGATGCTGATATTTTTTGTTTCAGTCCTTGTTATAACAGATTTTAAAACGGAGCCTAATTAGGCCCACAATAAAGGAAGCTGCTGCACTTTTTCGCCTGCATTTTATTCATCATTTCATATGAAGTCTAACACTTTCTTGATGTGCTAACAGCAAAAAAAACATTACCTTACACTCATTAAAACAACACTTACTTTCCACTGCCCTGTAAAGCATAACTCCTAACAATAAAAGAGAATGTAAGTTTGAGCAAACTGGTTCTAGATGCCAAATTTTATCCTATCCTTCATTCCTTCTGATTTGATTATATTTGAGGAAAAATGAAAGGAAAAAAACATTATTTATGCATATTTCTTTTGACAAGACAGTTGCTTTGTTCAATTTTTATTTAATGTAATCTATTTTAGGTTGCTATACAAACATGTTGAAGTCCAAACTAGATGACGCAATGTGCTGTTTTCCCATCAAGACCTCAGCTTAGTCTTACATTGCCCGGGGTTATATGGCATAGTATCAACTCAAACTAGAACATGTAACAGCAGATAAAGGCCTTAGGAGATATCACACTTTGAAGGGTAGAAAGAGTTGAGGACTTTTGCAGCTCTGGGAAAGAATAGAAAACACTGACCCAGCTATAGAGGCATCTAATCCTACAGGAACAAACAAGTGTCACCTTCAAGTGCAACAAAGTGACAAGAACTTGCGCATTACTGTCTCAAAAGTCCTTCTTGTTCTTTACTTTTCTATATTTGTAGACATTTAAATCCAAAGAGCTCTATTTTGGTCCATAAGCTACACAATGTAACCAGCAGTGTTTCATTCTCCTCAGGAGGTGGATGATTATATAGTTTCAGCCTCTTGTGAATCTGTACAAAGCAGCCCGCATTCCTCTAAATAAAAGTCAAGATTTTCACTGACAACCTTTAGACCTCGTTATATATTTTTCAGCCCTGTGCTTTTTTTTTCTTCATTTTCCACTGTTATTTAACTTGAGCCCAACTCTGACTCTAATATGTTGAAAATTGGAGGCCTTGGGTGATGTCAAGGGCTACTGAGAGAAAGTGTCACAAGACTCTGGCTGTTTGTGCCAGGTCTGCAGAAACTCTGTGACCTGATGCCTGAAATTATTACCCTGGGATTTGTGTCCTAGGATGTGTACATACCTATAAAAGAGCAAACAATGGGCTTTGTGAAAACTCATTTCATAGCCCATCTGCTATGCTACCTTACTGTACCTGACCCTGGTTGTGAATACGTTTTATGGCCGTAAAAAGCTACAGTCTTTTACACAGTATTTCTGTTTGGTCTGTGGTAGCCTTCAGATAAAAAAAAGAACTGGATCATTAAGTTAAATGATTACTTATGATGTGCGGTTTGTTGGTGCAATTAAAGCAACTGTGTAAGACAACAACATATGTTGGCTTTGTTGATGCATTGTTTCCTTTTTTTATATCTTTAACACATTAAAATATGGTATATTATATCTCCTCAAAAATAAATCTGCTTCCTGTTTTATGCACCAAAACAATGTCCACATGTATCATAAAGCATGCAGTATATAGCATGCCCAACTGTATGGCCTGCACAGACTGGTTTCATGATGGTTTTATTGGTAATTAAATCATGTTCCAATCTAATCTGGAACCCCTTACTGGTGACTTAGCCTCTGGGAAACAATATTTCAGGGCTAACATTATAGACTGTAGATGTCCTCAAAAGTCTTATCTTTGGGTTGTTCTTTTGAAGCTTTATCTGTTTTAACTTTATTGCCAACGGTGACTGTTGCTATGACTTGAACCCCAAAAGAAAGTTTGCATTTTTTTCTCCTTGACTTCTACACGTATCTTTGCTATTTTTGCTATTCTTCCATAGATTTCAGTTAGTAGAATATAAGTGTCAAAATTAAATTAAAAGGTGATTTTATCTGAAATAATATTGTCAAAGAATCAACATACAATTTATACAAGAACAACAAAATAAAAAAATAAGAATAAAGAAATACAGAGAAAGTAACATTTCAACTCAAACTATGCTCAATAAATAATTATAGATTATATATATGCATCCAACTTAGTGTAGTTACAGATGAGAATTTAAAAGAAAATGTATTTTAATGGAACCATTAGACATGCAATAGGAACATTTAACTTACAAGATTAGATGGAATGGCACTGGCCTCATCCTGTATTTGGTACAGCTCATATCATTGTCAGCTATTTACGTTGATTCCTTTACATATTTTTTCTGTTATTTGTAAAAGTTGATTTAACCATAAATCATAAGCAGAATTAGATTAGATTCTACCAAATATGATTTTCAGCAGTGTTACTTACACAGTCAATAAAAGAGGAAAGGGCATGACTTTCAACAGTTTGCTACAGGTCAGACACTTTAACCATCGCATTGATGTCAACAATAAGAGCTTTTAATCGTTAATGTAGAAATTAAGAAAATACTGAAGAAGCAAGGCAATATTATACCTCAAAGAAATGATCAGCAGGTACCTGCTGTTCGCAGGGCCTACTTGAGGCCTTTTATGTCCATCGTGGTTCTTTGGATGTCAGAGATAGATTCCCCTCTCTCTGCCATCTGTTGTGACCGTGTTTCACCCCTACCACGTAGTAAGATGTGGTAGATAGGTTTTTATATTCACCAGAGGGGTTTTAGATTTAAGAATGGTCATGTTTTTATTTCCTATGTAAAGTAAGTATCTCATCAGTTAGAGCTCTTTCGCATTTAGAGGTCTTGGAGCTTGTTTTTCAGTGTATTCCCTGATTTGACTGTTTGTAGCAAACTGGTGAACATGTCTGCTTCTTCTAATGTCTCTGATAACTATTCCCAGGTACTTCAAGAATATTTTCCAGTAACTTCCTCTTTTAAAACACAAGCATTAATAGGTTGTCACTGCAACCCAACTAAGGCAGTAAGTGTGCAGCCAATCTATGCTCAAGCTGGCAGACTTGTTATGCAGATGCTGAATGAATTAGCCTCCTATCACAATTAGCTTCTTTTATTGCTACAGTCTAAAGGTGACATTTAAAGCATAACAAAGTAAATAATGACGAGTCGAGCCATAAGTGTGACAAGTTGGCTCCCTCTAAAGATATTTTTGCAGATGATAAATTTAGAAAAACATTGACCAAGTTGAATAATAACTCAAATTCTGCTTAAACATAATTTTTTTAAATACTTTTTCGACAACCATATGGCTCACCTATATGCTATACATTTTTCTTTTTATGGGCAAAGATATGTTTATCTGTATATTTATTTTTCAGTATTATAAAACTTGGTTTGGGCCATTGTAAACGTTCTCCCTAAAAATCTAGAATTCCGTTAGTTATGTTTATTTTAGCATATATGCCGATTAAATTGATGTGATTATTAAAGCATTATGCAACAAGAAAAGAAACTGTAAAATATTTTTTTTAAATTATAATGAATAAAGGTGTACAGTCTTGTATGTACACCAAAAAGAAAGCCAAAAATTTTTGTTAGCTGAGATTAGCTTAATTTAGCTTGTCATAACTTACCTTAAAGAATAGGGAAATCATGGTAAGTGTGATATTTAATAAAGTAAACTTTTAAAGTAGATTGTTGAATAGTGGATTTAAAATGTTTTGACAGAGGCTATTTTCATTCTGTTTCAAGTGTTTCAATAAATAAAACTAGCTTTATATTCAGAGCTACCTGTATGTACAGAGTACTGATGTACTGTATGATATCGATTATTGATATCTTCTCATCTGATTCACGATGTCCTTTCATTTAAGCGATACAACGTGGAATGTCTTTTTGCACCTGTGTGATGCAAAAAGACATTCTGGGTGACCTACACTCAATACTCGGCTTAAACGCACTAAAAAGAGACCGAGAATCAAAGCTGGTGTGGTCACTCTACATGCTGTTCACGCTGTAAAGACATCATTAAGTGTTTCACTTTGACATCTACTAAAAAAAAAACTTCATCTTCATGTTTGACAACCTGGTAATGACAACCTTCTGCCAAACCTAACTACTTTGTTTCATTTCTTTGAAACACAAGTCACATTTTTAATGGAGACAAGAGTTCAGCTGAGTAACTTGGCCGACTAGAAACTCATTCCATCTCCACATTATGCTGAAATGTTATGTTAACATTTCTAAAAATATCACTTGAGAAGAGAAGCAATGTGTGGATATATTGTACATTTTCTCCTTAATATAAGAAAGTCGTGCTTATGCTCCTGTTGGCACGACTGACCACAGTGAGCTGAGCACAGCATTCTTGCCCCAAAGATAGATGTCACAGTGCATTATGGTACTAATGACTCAGTGAAAAGGACAGGCACTGGCAATTAGAGGTATGTGTGGATGTGGAGGTAAAGCACAGGCTCTGAGCTGCTGTTATACTGTCTAGAGGAAGGAGCATAGAGTGGACTGAATTAGGTACTGGGACCTGTGGTTGGATCTTTGGCAATGGGGATATATTGGAGTAATGACTCTCCAGCTTCTGACAGTAGATAAAAGAAGAAGAAATAAAAACAAGGTAGAAAGAAGAAAAGAGTGATAACAGAATGCCCCTATACTCTGCCCCTAAAGAATAAAAAATAGATTTTTGTGGTTATTTGTTTCCACAGGTGAGAGGAATATCAATCCTAGACATTTTCTTATTTTGCTGTTAGTTAGAAAGACAGTACAAAATAACACTTCAAATAATTGCTCAAATTTGAAAGAGGCTTAAGGGAGAGTTTCTTTAAAAGCAAATGTTCGGGTTTTACACAAACCTTTCTTTTAACTTTTAATAAAACTTTAACACATTTGAGGGAGAATTTCTTTTACATCGGTTACATGAGTTTTAAAATGCCTGGTGCTAAATCATCATATAGTGAATTTTGGGGTGTGTGGGATAAAAAGAAAAAAATATGATCACTTATGTGTAGAGAGTACAACGGTGTCATTTTGACTCCCATAGAATCTATGTAAAATCCTGCTTTCAACATTCCTGCATACCCAGTTGCCTAGCTACACATATTGTTTATACACATTTTGACATGAATTCAAGCTCTCAGTGCATGGCCCCATAAGCTCATGGCTCACTTGATACCCTTCCACACATCTGATTGAATAACCTATCTCATATAGGGCATGCTATCTAAGGCTGCTTTAGCCTGCCCACAGTTACTAAATGGTAAATGAACTGGTACTTATATACCACTTGTCTAATCCAACTGAGGACTCAAAGTGCTTCTTAGTACAAGCCACATCACCCATTCACAATGCACGCCTATGCATTTTAAATACTTTCTATCAGTATGTAACTCATAGATGCTTCAGGGCCATTTTGGGGTCATGTAGGGAATGTGGACATGTAGACCAGAGGACATAAGGATTTAACCACAGGTGTCCTCTACTTCCGGAGCCACAGCTGCCGCTGTACATCTGCAACCTGCTTTGCAACCCATCTCCATCCTAGCTTGTTATTTTGTAATGTCTCCAACGTAATATCATATAGTCTTTCAGCTGCTCTCGGGCTTTCAATATATGATCATAGAAGCATGAGGAGGTCCCAGAACAGAGTCAGATGGGAATATTACTCTTCTTTGGTGCTGACCGAACAGTGGTTAAGCATAGGAAACAGAAAGACATGGGGAAAGACAATAAAAGAGAAATCTACTAAGTAGAGGCCAGTGATTTTAAAATCGTTTGCATAACACATGCAAAGTCTGATTGTAGGCGGTTGTTTATGAATATGTATTACTATCTTAAAAACCCCCAGAACATTTGGTTACCCTGGAGCACTGATTTCCAATGTGACATCTGTGTATTTAAAGAAATGATAAAAACTAATCGCTCTTCTGACACTTTACAATCTTGAGAGAGTCTAGAGGAGAAAGGAAACCAATGGAAGGATATCAGAAGTCAGTTGTTCAGCAGTTCAATTGTATTTATCAGTAGTTCTAAAGGATTAAGAAAAAAACCAGGTAAGGCTGTAACAAACACAACAAATCAAACAATACAGAATCACAGGACAAAATAAGCCAACCCAACCCTGTATCTAAAAAAAGGAGAAAAAGGAAATACAATAAAATAACAGTTTTCCCACTACATGACTTACTGACAAGAGGTCAAGAGAGTAATAATAAAAACGGAGACTAGAGGGGAAAACAGCAATATAAGGCAATTAAATGGGCAGCCTGACTTTTACCATTTCTGTTAGCAATACAGGAGCGCTATGGGCTAAGGCCTAAACAAATAAGTATAGCAGGTGGCAAGGTTAGACAGGAGTCCCAGACAGTGCACTTCCTCAGCCTTTATATGTCCCCAGATGGAGTGTGATTGGCTGCAGGGTCCAATAGAGAATAGAATATCCACCTCCTCCTTTACCAATAGAGTAAAGGAGGAGGCGGGGCTATAGCTGAGCTCTATAGAGCCAAACACAACACATATTGACGCATGTCTGACGACTGTATTCAAAAAATGGATATTTCACTTGCAGTAATTTATATTTACCACAATGGCTCTGTTCTGGGACCTCAGTGCCCATGTGCAGCAGCAGCAAGACCTCAGCACAGAACAAGGGAGGCATCAAGCAACATAAGACTTGATGTGATTTAGTAAGAAAAAGCATGAAAGGTTGGGCTGGGGCAGAGGTGGGTTGCAAAGTGGCTTGAAGATGCGTAGCACTGGTAGACAGGGTAAAAATCAAAGTCCTCTATGAGATAGCCAACTGGATGTGATCAGGGTTAGCTGAGCCATTAGCTTTTGTGCACTGAGATCACACGACCTGCCAGAAATGCAGCTGAGCATAAATTTGCAGTCTCTGAAGTTATCTTAAACTCAATATGTGACATAGTGTGATATACAGTCACCTGAGGGAGGACATGGTGTGGAAAACACACGAGATTTTACGTGGTAAAATAATCAAGAAATAAAGTATGCCACCTCATAAAGTATATTTGTGACATATTATTAGTCTTGTCTCATAAATGTCACGGTTGTTGTTTTGTAACATCTGTAGGCACCGTCAGCTCTTCTTTATATGTTTTCCTCCAAATATCCACCTCGGAAACTGGATCATATAGAAACCGTGATAGATGATGTTTTCAGAGCAGTGTGACAAAAGCAATACCTCTTTTGATACACCTTCACACACACACACACACTTACTCACACCACCAGCCCAAGGTGACAGAAGCTTGATCCATGTGTTTTGGAAAGGCTTCAACAATGACATTTAAAGCTGTGATTTGTAGTTGTTAAATCTCATGCTGAGTGTACACACATAATTGCAACGATAAGTCAGAATCCAAAGCAATACGCTTGGTGACACTGGTCTGCTGGTTTGTTTCAAAAGTCATTTTGTAACTCCGGCATCAGTTGAATCTCTGCAGCATGAAAGCTTCACCCCACGTTGTAAACAAATTGCATGCTAATTGCTATTGGCTCAGCTGGTGAAAGAAGAGAAGAACTGAGCCAACTTTCTATGTGCCTGGTTTTCTTGAGCTTGCTTACCATGCCTGGAGCAAAAGTAAAAGACCACTGCAGTGATGATTTCTTGTGATCAGACCTTGTAAAATGGTCAATACTGTGCTCTGTATCAACTCCTCTAAAGCTTAAGGCTATAATCGAAAAAGATCAAGACCAAACAGGGAAGTGAGGCTTGAAGATTGTTGGGGTTTTTTTCTTTTCTTTTCTGCTGGACTCAAAACTAAAATATACCCGTAGCAAAGGCCAGGTAGCATATGACAGATATTGTTCACTGAGAACAAATAAGACATTTTTGTGTTCAGGGAGCTTTTTGATTTCTGCTTTCACTCCACGTATTGACCAATATAATTTGTAAACAGTTCATTTGGAGAGCAAAAGAGGGAATGAACTCAAAAGCTCAAAAGGTTGTCTTGAAACCACTGGCTATTTAGCTAGCTTTTTATATTTTGCTGTTTAACGTTATCTGCATTTGTGAGCAGAAAGGCAAATCCCAACATTGGCCTATCAACAAGGGTCCCTCTAATTTTTCATGTGTCTGAGCGAACACACTAACTCCCTGAGCGGTCCCGTGGACCACTGGTGTTGTTTTTGCTCACAGGTGGAGAGTACTTTCGAGCGTTTTCCTTATAAAACGTCGTTTTTACCGTTTCTTCCCACAGTAAATATAAACAAAGATAGTATTCAGGAAGAAAACCAAACATTGCATATATTTTTATCATAACTCTGGTTTTACGTAGCCTATCAACACAATTTAAAAACTGGTATAAAGTCCACACTTTTTCCATCAATTGTTCCGTCTGTCCTGCTCACATCTCCAATGGTTGTACATGTTATCATTAATATGGCTTCACTCCATATCAGCCATGCCGCTTTGCTAGCTAAAACACTGATGTCGGCACATAAGGACGCTGTCATAGCCTGTCAACAAGGTTGATTAGCTGCGTATATACGAATGTGAATCGCATCATTGGCTGGACTTTGGGATCGTTTGTCATCGTTCTAATCCCATACGGGAGCAGCCAGTCACTTAATGACTAACACTGCAAAACAGAATTGTTAAAGTATTAATTTTAATTTCAATTCAGGTTAGATTTTTTTTCTATGCGCAACACAGATTTTCTGTGCGTAGAGACCGTGCCAGTGTGCCAACAGCTTAGAGGGAACATTGCCTATCAGTACAGCTTTTAAGATAGTCTTCTCAAATTACAGATTCCAAGTTTCTTGATTTGTGTTCAGTGTTAGATGTTCCCTTTTGAGACCCACTTAAGAGGGATGTTGATTGCAAATCCCCTATATACAGTCACTGGGAATTAAAAATAGCATCCCTTGATCTTTCTGTTGGGGTAGAAGACACTAAAGTATCATTTTTTACTGCTGAGAGAAAACTTGAAAATTTAAGACCTCAAACTGAGCTAGAACACATTCACCCCATGGGCTCTTCAGCTTGTTCAAATATTTGTCTCACACTGCTCCAGATCACCTGTGGATCGGCATATTCTCTCTCCCAGGGAGAATGTGTTGATCACATAATGATTAGAATCACATACACTTGGTCAGCACTCCTTGTTGCATTTCAACACACTGAGTACGCCTTTATCATCATATTTGGACAGGCAGACTTGTGCTACAGAGTACCGCACTGCTAGATGAAGAAACATCAAAACCCACAAAAATCCAAAGTGGGGTCAGGTGGGATGATGCTGCCATAAGTAACAGAACGTCTGCCCACAAGTTCATATCCCTTCATTTACCATGTAACTAAAGATACTAAATAACAAAATAATTTAAATACATCCCATTGCAACATTAAGCACTATACTTTAAGAAAAACATCCTTACAGTTTCTTTTCTACCACATTAATAACTGTCTGTGAAGAAACCAGCAGGGAATGCTTTGGTCTCATGGCATCTATTTAAAACACTCTGGGCCTTCCAAAGAAATCTATATGAGCCCCTAGATAGAAAAATTACACATGCGAGGTACATTAAGTACAATAAAATGTTATGCTTAGCAAGTCTGATGAGTGAAGTAAAATCCTCTGTTGTATCTGGATGTCCTCAATTGTTCAACTTGAGCGAGACCCTTATGGTGGGTTTTCAAAAACATGCCTCGTGACTTTTTTGTGGGTGCCCCGTGAGCACCGTGATTTCAACATCAACATCAAATTTCAGGCATCAACTTGTGCAACAAACACACATATATAACTATTTTAAACTTACCTATCATAGTGACGAGAGCTTAGTCTCCATCTGTGGCACGAAGAGCTCCAGCAGTTTTCATCTGAAGAATACATTATTACAACCACAAAAGAAAGGATTGGGGAGACCTGGAACATGTTCAGCCTTTTTTTATTTCTCTAAATGTGCACTGTGAAGCCTTTTGGGATATGACTTATAACAAAGAGTTACACAGATTAGGCATAATAGTTTGACCACCTGCCTTGTTGTGGCCATTTTTGTTGAATGTTTATAAAATGCAATTTGTATTCATTTTTGTTTTTTCTTTAAAGGTGTAAGAATATACTGACCTGGTTTTGTTATGTAAATTTATAATTAATTTTATTGGAGAAGCTTTTGGAAAGTGATTGGTTTATTAGCTTATGGACCCTCCCATTAATCAAGAGATTAAGAGCACCCTGGATGGGTGTGGTAAAGGGGTTTTTCGTTTTTTGTTTGCCAAATGTCAGATGGGAAGACGGGAGGGTTAGAGAATGATTTTTTGACCACTTTTGAAGTTGTTAAAGCAAATTAAGTTAACTTTCGTTTAATTTTAAGTTTTAAGAAGTTATTTGGTTGATTTTTGTTTATAATTTTGCACGAAATAAACCACATATGATTTTTAAACAATGGAGTCAGAAGTGCGTTCTAAAACAAACCTCCTGTTGCCACCCACGGCCTTTTCTTGGACTTTTTTGGTGTTTGGAAAGTAAAAGGCCGCGACATGCCTAATATTGTTTTGGTTCCCCTTTTGCTGCCAAAAGAACCCTGCCCTGTTGAGGCATGGACTCCACTACCACTAGACCCCTGAAGGTGTGCTGTGGTATCTAAGGCACTGTGTATTCTGACAGCTTTCTGAACTAGCAGAACTTTTACAGCAATTTAAGCTACAGTAACTTGTCTGTTGAATTGGACCACATGGGCAAGCCTTTGCTCCCCATGTGCATCAGTGAGCCTTGACTGCCCATGACCCTGTTGTTGGGTCATGGGCTGTTTCTTCCTTAGACCGCTATTGACAGATACTGTCCACTGCAGACCAGGAACACCCCATAAGAGCTGCAGTTTGGAGATGATCTGATCCAGTCATCTAGCCATCACGATTTGGCCATTGTCAGACTCATTTAAATCCTTACAGTTGCCGATTTTTTCCGGCTTCTAACACATCAACTTTGAGGGCAAAATATATCACATCCACTAGCAGGTGCTATAATAAAGACATAATCAGTGTTTTTCACTTCACCTTTCAGTGGTCATAATGTTTTGCTTGATGAGTGCATGCTGTAAAGCCATGACGTGACTGAGGGAGAACATACAGACAAAATGATGTGAACTATGGTGCCTACCAGCAGGCCTATTCAGAGCACATGAAAAACACAGGAGCTTTTGTCCCACATCAACTCAATCTTGGCCCACCACCTGAATCATTTGTTAGATATGCTTCCCTGTGACTTCCTCCACTCCACAAAAATTAAAATCAACTTGAAGGACTGCAGTTTGACACTGAAGGAGACCCAGCACCCAACACAGAGGCACCAGTTCAAGACCTCGTGAAGGGACTTTTAAAATTTACCGCCTACCTCAAAACAGTCCAGGGGTGCAGAAGGTGTCCTTGGGTGTAAGCCTGACCAAATTTGAATCAGGCAAGGCTTTTGATTTCTATGGATCTGTTTCTAGAACTTTTTGATCTCACCCTGCAATAACAGTTTAATTGAAGCGGAATGATTTCTTGACTTGTGATTCGTAGTGTACAGTAACAATGAATAGATATAAATGGATAAGAGCAAGATTCTGTGAATAGGTCTAAACAGTATTCTTGCAGTCACTAAAATATGTGCTGTTATTTCTTATGCTGTTTGCAGTATAAGATTTATGCTGCACTTTGATGCTTCATGGCTAACACAGAATAGATCATATTTGCATTTTACCCCCTTTGCACAGCAAAGTGGTGTCATTTAGTTGTTTTCTCTGTAATAAACCACTGTGAAAGCAAGAAAATAATAATAATGATAAAAAATAAAGGCAAACTCAGTTATTTGCTTTGTGAGTCCAAAAGTTTTGGAAAACCTTTCACCAGTAAAAAACAGCAAAAGCAGCAGAAAAAGATGAGAGGCACATGCAAGGGAGAAAGAACAAAGAGACAAATATTTGCTTCTCTCAATTTACATTGTGATTTTTTTTCTTTAAGAAAAATTTAACTGATTATCTCCAGCAACAATGCAGAGCTATGGAAATGAATGAGCATACAGTGAAACGTGTATTCTTGCAGAGCATTTCCATAACATACAGAAGGTCTTACAGTGCCTGCCTTGGAGGTTGACTTATTCTTAAGCTATTGAAATTAAGTGCGAATGTAATGTTTGGGCCCTCGGCGCCTCTGTTCCGTGTGAGGAACATGTGCATTTCAAGTCATATCACCCTAATCCCCCAGCAAATAGAAGATGACACATTGTTGTCCCCACTGTGAATAATAATTAGCTGCTGGCAGCGAGCAAACAACAAAAAAATCATTTGCAAATCATATTTAAACGGGTGTCACTTCTGCATGCTCACAACCACTTCTGCAACAAGTTTGTACACCTGGGGCTTCAATGATGCTTTTTTAAAATATATATATATACATATATTATAACCCATTACTCCCCGCCCCCTTACAATAGGAAAAACACAAACTGGGTTCAATAAATTGCTTTCTTTGCTGAGGCAATACATCACTCACTGTGCTGAACTCTGCAAAAACAGACCCGAAGCAACCACACAAGCTTCTGATGCCACTTGTGTAGCGCGGGAGACAAATCTCTTGTTACAGGAAAGGATGGGTGCCTTGTACTGCCACTCCAAAGGGAGAGAGGGCTTTGGGGCTTTTTGCACACTTTGCCATTACCCGGAAAGCTACTGAACTCTGAGTCAGGAGTGCAGCAGTGCCACAGTCTGCGCAACCCACAATGTGCAGTCTGCTTTCAGCTCTCGATGCGGTACCAAACACCACAGTCCTATCAAATAGGTAAACAGGAGGGCATGCTGTAGCTCAGCAGCAGCATTGAGGTGCAAATGAACTCAATCTAGTTTGGCTCGCCACTGAACTAAAAACAAACTACGGCTCCCTTTGCATGGAAATACAACATGCTCTCTGTCAAAACTTCCATTCACACGGCATTATCAGCAATTCCGAGCACTGCAAAAAAACATTAGTCTGCAGACCGGAATGGGCACGAACAACTGATTCCGACCAATAGAGACAGGCACAGCTGTGCATCCCCCCAACACTACGCCCCCACCCGCATAGCAAAAAAAAAAAGGATTTCAATTAGGATTGTGGCTGGCAAGGCTAATCATACATCACTTTTAAAATGAACTGCATTTCTGAGAAGCTGCGGAGCTTGAATGAGGTGATGGTGTCTCAGGGAGGAAGACTTAAATGGAAAAATGCAAATATCAGAGAGAGCAGACATCTCGATTTTCGTTTCATCATTCGCACTCAATTGTATCTTTTGATTAGGAGTTCCAATCAGCTCGGCCTGTGGGTGACTAACTGTGCAACCCCTTGTGCCAGTGCAGTCACATCCTGCGCCGACTAAGACTAATTTTAATCATGCAAGAAGGAGATGAGAAAAATGTCATATTAGTCACGCGGTAAGTGTAAATAATGCCATTTGTTTAAATAAATAATATATACATGTTGCAAATGTACTTACTTATATTGACTTCATAATGAGGATTATAGCTGTGAATTCATCTTATTTAATAATGAGTACAAAACACCTCTAGAATCCGTAATCTAACAGTTTTGATCATTATTTCAGTTGTGCTGTATTTATAATTAGATTTTTGTGGATACATACAGCATAAATATTTAGCCATTAACAGGCCACCATGACTGAGAGTCCGGTAATGATAGTTCACTGTTGGTGTTCAAATGTTAATGAAACCAGTGTTCCTGTTATTGTGCGGTGTATGGAGCACACAGATTCAAGGTGAGATGTCTGTATACTTGTAATGCAAACACCTTGTACAAGTCTAAAACAGGGCTATTCAATTGAAATGAAGCAAGTTTCAAGCAAGAACATTTCCTTAAACAAAGGTCCAGAATATGAAAAAGTTCTACATGTATTATAACTCAATGCAATATATTGCGTAGATTGCCAAAAGTATTCAATCACCCATCCAAATCATTGGATTCAGGTGTTGAATCACTTGTGTGGCCGCAGATGTATAAAATCAAGCACTTAAGCATGATGATTGTTCCTACAAACATCTGTGAAAGAATGGATCGCTCTCAGGAGCTCAGTGAATTCCAGTGTCGTACCGTGATAGGTTCCTCGCTACCAAATGTTCCACAGTCCACTGTAAATGGTATCAAAACAAAATGGAAGGGATTAGAAACAACAGCAACTTAGTCATGAAGTAGTAGGCCACGTAAAATCATAGAGTTTGGTCAGTGGATGCTGAGACACTCGCTGAGACATGATAAAATTATACTGAAATGTTCTTCTGTCATTTAACCCTTTAAGACCTACCATAGAACCAAGTCCGCCAGAGCTTATATTATATTTTTACATGCTGTGGTGCCATTTTTGGGAGCATTTCAAGTTGCTATACATCAATACAACCATTATAGCCCAGATTTTAATAATATGTATTCATTAAGTGCATAGTAATTACATAAATTGCAAAAAAAGGGCAATAGACTACAAAAAAATTGAAAATCGTTTTTGCTTTTTTAACATATATTTGTAGTTAGAGAAATTTAAGAGGCTTATCCCTCAAAACTGCAAATACAAAAAAGTTGCACAAAATAGTTTCCCACCACAGGAAATTTATTTTGAGTGTCTTCATAGTTTTATTTTTGAAATACACCAATTTTTATACACTGCAGGAAAAACGAAAATAAATATTATAGTGCAAATTTGCAAAAAAGCAGCATATGCATCAAAATAAACTATTTCCAGCAGTGCAATATGAGTCCTAAGCATCCCAGAAACGACACAGAAAGTCATAAAGTCAAAGATAACTTTTAAAAAGACCAGTATAGGCCCTGAGGCCCTGATGGTAAAAAAGACTACATTTCCGCGAAAATGACGTCACTTCCGGTTTCGGGCAGGTAATGGCGGAAATGCAAAAGTTCGCGCTGACGTCTATTCCAACGTAGGAAGTGTTATGAACAGCTGATCGGATCGGCAAAGCGTGTTTCTGGAATATTATGTTTTTGTTCCTGCAAGCGCTTTTTATGCAGTTTTTGCAAAGCTTTATGTGGAAGGAAACTGTGACCGAGGACAAGCTGATGGCATAAGATGCAACTCCTCCGGTTTCATATGCAAAAAAAATTTTTGCGCTAGCTTACGTGGTTGCAGAGCTACCGGGATTTAAAAATAGTTATGCAAAACAGAGCGTGCCCGCTCCGATCGGCTCTAAAGGGTTAAAGTAAAATATGATTTGAATTCCAAAATAAAAAAAGAGCTTTTGAAAAAGTTGCCTTCAAATAAAGAGCTTAACAAAAAAATTATGAAATTGTGTAGTTTGAGTTTTCCTCCATTTATTATTTTTTCTTAATTACATTTCACATGTAAGCCATTTGAGTGTTAACCCTCCTTTTTGATTAAGTAGTTGATAGTTTTAGTACGATTGCGTGGGATGAGTCACAATGCACGGACATGACTTTCAGATACCGTTGGACCCAGTGCACCCAGTTAGGACATACCACGTTTCTGTCTAATAGCTCTTTGGGAATCGCCTTGTTGGTGCAAGCTTGTTGCATGCTTGTTTAACTGTTTTATCTTTGTTCCCATTTCCTTACTTGAATCTGCAGACAAAGTGTCTAAAGATACAGTTTATTATATTTCTTTACTAAGTTATCTGTCACATAAAGACGCTGTTTCTTCCTTTCAGTTGGCTATGTAATTAAGCTTGAATGATTCATAGGTCAGTGGTAAGTAGATTTTCAGTGGAAGGTTTATTTTGGTTTGTTTAATCTAAGATACAATATAAGGTACAAGGACTGGTTTGAAAATGAGCAAAAATACAGCTATGAAAAGCTCATGAAAAACTTTGAAAGACCTTCAGAAAGCCTGGTGAACTATTACTTAAGACCACTTGAAAAAGAAAAAAAAGATACAGCAAAGTCTGGCTCCCTGGAAGCAAAATATAAAGAAATGAGAAGTGATTCAATATCGTTGCGCTGTACTCTATGAACCCAATTAGATTTTTGGAGCAGAATAGTGTTTATTAATAGTCATTTTAAAGACAGTCATAGGTAGTAAGCTAGCCTTTTGCACAGTGCTGTATTTGTTACAGTGTGTACTATTGTGATTTTTGTGGAAGCAGGTCAGTAAAAGTCTTACTTGACTCATTACCTAGAGAAAATCTTATATATTCCAGGTCCGTCTCAAGGAGTAGCTGAAGATGGAGATAGATATAGCCTTCCTGATTGTGCCACAGAGGTGAATGCAGCATCAAGATGTGGGAAACTTTCCCTCACAGCCTTTTGAAGTTCAGGGAAGTGTGGCACCAGTGCTGGAAGCTAATTCTCTCTCTCTCTCTCTCTCCCTCTTTTCTGTCGTTCCTTTTGCTATGAGCAGCCACACTCTTAGGATACAAACTTGAAAGGAAATAGAGCCGTGGGGGAACAGAACACTGTTATTGTAGAGGGCCGGGTTCTTGTCAGCCTATTGAGTTGTTTACATCTACAAATTTCGACAAAAGCCTGTGTCCTCAAACACTGGCAGGATGCCGCGTGACCTGTAGCGAGGAGGAGGCAGAGGGGAAAACTGCAGGAGACTATGGAAAGCAGGCGACGCTATTTGAGCCACGTCCTTTTGCAAGACTGTAATCATAAGAGGGGGAAAGTAAACAAATGTTATCCATTTAGGATCAGTGCATTATCCGTGCTAATGTGAAACTACAGTAAAATTATCACATTTCCCTAGACTAAAAATAAAAAGGAAACAAATTAGTGAATATTTTTGCACTCTGTGAGTTTTACATTTGCTTATATTTGATTACAGACGACACACCGCCTGCCATTGTTTGGCTTTCCTGGCATCTCTCGGCATAAATTTGTTTTCCATTTCTGCTATCAGCAGTCGAAGTGGGTGATTAGCATGAGAAGCCACGGCAAAAAAGAACACAGAAAAGAGCAACTCCTACTCAAACTTCAATAAAAATCAACAATGTAGATGTACCGAGGGATGTCTGATTGACAGGTTACCTATTGTACTTGGCACTAATTGCTACGATGATGTTGCTGCATGCCATACAGTAAAGATTTCAAATAGACGAGTGTGTGTTGTTTCCTTGGACTATTGCAGTACAGAAGATGGAAAAACCTTTTCCCATACAATCATCCATATCAGCTCAGTCCAGCTTGTGATTGAAGCTATATGATTTTTACATTAAGTGGAATATTCAAACCTCAGACTCCATTATGTTAAAACTGCATCTTTTATACAACTGGAAATGTCACAGTTGGTGCTGACTAAACCAGGCAGATAGGAAACAATTCAGGTGATGTATTGATGATAAAAAATAATCTCTCAACAGATGGCAGTCAGGCAGGTAACAGAAAAGAAGGGGAACAATTCGACATTGGAATATCAATCAGGAAGCAGGAAACTAACACAAGGGCGTGCAAGCACCAATCTGGCAAAGCCTTAATAATAGATATAAATACCCAGAAGTTGACTTGAATGTGGGAAGAGTTGAGGTGGCAGAGTCTGGTGGGTGGAAATGTGGGAGATATAGTAGTCATGACAGGAAATGCACTTGCAGATCCTTCTACACCAATCTGGAGTATTTGGGATCTTTGGAAACTTTGAGATCTTGACTACATTTAAACCTCTGTAGATTTGAACAATGCTTCGTTGCACAGCGTGAGTTTGTAATGGCTGGGCCACAGGGTGCCAGTCAGGTGTATTAAGCATTCAACTCCAAGATACCCCATGGACTTTTCTTATAAACAATAAAAGTTGTATCTGTGAGGCCTAAAATAGATTGAATGCATCCTCTTACAAAGAAAAAGAGCACTGCACTACGTTTAGAAAACAATGGAACATTCTTTTTAGGTATACTAGTAGCTTGTACAGTATGTTACTGTTTCACGGTACCGCACTGTTATAGTTAGACAAATAGAACTTTGTTTAAAAGGCAGTGAAGGGCAGCCCACACAGGTTAGCTTTAGGAGTTTCTTAGTGTTAGGCTAATTGCAAGTTAAGGAAACCACAATCTTCTGTTGAAAAACAAAAAAGTGAGCTACAGTCATGTGAAAAAGAACATCTGCTCATTGCTCTCTGCAGTCATAGTCACAGTCATGTTTCCAAACGAATTAAGTGGGTAAGCAGCAGACAGGAACTGCTAATCAAATCCACTTAATTAAGATTAATTGATTGTCAGCAAGTGTGACCACCTTGATAAAAGAAGTAGTTTGGGCAGTCTGGAACATTGAGGTGTGTGTTAACACAAGGCCAAGGCATAAAGTCAAAAATGTACTTTTGCAATTGTTAATGCTCATCATTCTGAGAAGGTTTATAAGGCCAAACACTTCAAAGTCCATCATTCCAGAGTGAGAAAGATTATTCACAAGTGGAAGACATTAAACACAGTTGCAAATCTTCCCAGGAGTGGACGTCCTAGGAAATCCACTCCAAGGTCAGAGTAGGCAATGCTCAGAGAAAATGCAGAAAACCAAGAGCAACAGCTTAGACTCTAGAGGCCTCACTTAGCATGTTAAACATTAATGTTCCTGACAGTACAATTAGAAAAAGACTGAACAACTATGGCTTGATTCAAAGTTGAGTTGCTAGGAGAAAGTGTCCCCTCTCTAAAACAAGCATGGCAGCATAGCTTAGGTTTGCAGAAATGCATTTAAACAGTAGTACTTCTGGAACTTCTTATATGTCCAAAGGACATATTCACTCCACATAAAATGTAATAAATAAATCATATAATACAAAAACCAACTATTTACATTTTAAACTTTTAACTATTTAAATTTTCAGCTTTTTCCTTTTAAACTAATTTAAAGTGAAACAACACAAAACACTGCAAACCACAACACAATTAATATATAAATTAAAATATGAAAACAAAAAGAAGATGCACATTCTTTGTCATATAGGCCTGCATGATAAACTTTCTGAATCCTTTATCATCTGCAACTGAAAATAGTTGTGGATGATTACTATACCTTTCCAATGGTTGTTGTCCCTGGCTCTCTTTATCTCTCTTTCCCTCTGTTTCTGTGCTACTGCGAGTGTAACTACCGCCCCTCCCCCCTCTTATCAGCACAAGCACAAGGGTCGCAGGAGTGAAGCGAAAAAAAAGGGCGAAAGAGAGGGTGAGATAAAAAAAACAAAAAAACAACCCACGGCTCGCGTCGTTCACTTCAAAGACCCGGCTCTAAGAACCGTTTCGTTCGCGACCGACACATCACTATGAAGCCGTAATGCTCCGACAATCCATCAAGCGGTGCAGCTCTGTAGCTTACCAAAGTCGTACTAAAACATTTTTTGACAGATTGCTGAGCGCCATGTACCACATAAAATCGGTTTGCGGTCAGTAAGCACAACCAGAATTCATACATAAGGCGCAGTGTCGATTTTTGAGAAAAAGAAAGGATTTTAGGCCTCGTTAGCGCGGTAAGCTCGTTAGCGCAGCTAGCTCGCTAACACATTGACGCCGTCCAGCCCCACGCACGAGGCGATCCGCGGTAACTCGTTAACGGAGATTTGCCGTGTTCATCTTGTCGTTGCCTGCAGGTGAAGCTATGGGGGAGGGGGAGTTGTGTTCAGTGAAGGAGCGGCAAGGCTGAGTAACGTTGAGTAGAGACAAAAGTGGACGAAAGAGAGGCAAACTTGCGGCTCCACAAGTATAATTATAACGTATAACAAGTATAATTATAATGTAACATATATATCGATATAAATGATATTTTCACATCTTATATCTCATATGAAAATATATCGATATTTTTAAAAAACTCGATATGTCGCCCAGCCCTATAATACAGAGTACCATGTTTAAAGAAAGCCAAACACACACATAAGCACAAACACCACATACTAACTAACTGGGTCATGAAACAGGACAATGATCCATAAAGCATAATTGATGTCCATTTATGTTTTGACATGATACCCAATCACGTTACAGTTGTTGTTGATAAGAATTGATAAGAAAAAACGTGTAAATTCTCAGATTTTATATTTGTTGTCTGTGTGTTATTATAAATGTAATAAATTTAATTCCTTGAAAATGTTGTGTATTCTCCTTTAATGTACATAATACACAGCATAACAGCTCTTATGGAGCTGGGCTTTTACACTTTTTCCATTAAATTTCACTCTCAAATCTCTTCCTATATTACTCACAATACAGTTAAACTACTGAAATTAATTTGCTTGGCTTGTCCCAGGTAATGTTACCTTGAAATTCTACTTATCTGGTAAACCAATTTCACACAACTTTTTTTTATTTCATTTTCAAACATATCTTGAGCTCAAGCTTGTTTATTAGACTTCACAGGGATCCCCCTGGAGCCAGTAAGATTTTACTTTATATAACATGTGCAGTAGTACTTCCCAAAACCTGTAAACACACTTTGATGTTAAAAATCAGCAGCAGTCCCCTTTAAAAGGATACCATGCTAGCATGATAGTAGAGCAAGAAATACAAGGTAAACAAGGACCAGCTTACCAAAATATTGCTTTTTAAAGTCCTTATTCCAATTGTGACCCATTAAGTTTAATTGAAAAGGATACTTGATACCAGCTTATAACACTGTGTCTTTATACTGTTTATTTAGCATTTTTATGTAGCTTAAAATTTGCCTCTCATCTTTTTTTCCTCTTCTTTTTATCCAAATAATATACTTCAGGATGTTTTAAAAAATTACTCGGCTAACTCAAAGCACCAGAAGCTGGTAGGCAAATCAGACGACAGATTTTAGTAATCGAACCACAGGCACAACCGACGGTCAATATTTGTGGCACAGTGCCACGCTGACAGTCTGCCGGCAGACAAACATAATGATGTGGAACTGTGTTAGTAAGAGCAATGTCATCAGAAATTATCCTGCATCTGTATAAATCTTGCCTAATCTCAAGTTCCTCTCTCTCATTCACTTTTTTTTTTTTGCTTATTTTCTGTCTCATTGTTTGCCAAAAATGCATGGCAACCAGAGTCCCCAGGCTGTAGCCAGCTGAGTTCAGCCCACACAAGCAGACAACCTGGCTATTATAGATTATCATCAGGGTGACAAATAAGCTGCAGCGAGCGGCGCTCTTTTGTGTTTGCCCTCCTGCGTACAGGCAAGGAAATATACAAACTTCCTCCAAACCGCTATTCGGTAAAGGACCTCACAGGGGTTTAAGAGACTTGAATTGCCGTGTCAATCTTCAAGACATCTGACAGGCACATAATCAATCTCCCAAGTGATTAAACCATGCACGCTAATTCGTGTGAACAGGACAAAATGTACATGAAAGCGTTGCTGTCACAGTGCAGTGACTGGCAGCATCTGGCATTTTTCTTAAAGACGGCCACAACAATTTATTTCCCCACTGGCTTTTTTGCATCATGAGGACGAATGTGAGACAACAGGCAGTTAAAGATTATATAATTACCCCTGCACACATGAGGTTTCTTTCTTTCGAATAATGCAGCCGATAACATCTGAGGGTAAAACAGGAAAGATCTTGAAGCAAAAATGAATAAATAAATATTTAACCCGAGTTCGGGATATCTTGATAACTGTGTCAAGTGAAACCAAGAGGTTTTTGCTTGAGGTAATGTAACATGACAGCATTAGCATTCCGCCATAAAAAAAAAGTGTACAAATATTAAAATGTCCTCAAGATCCCAACACTGACACAGGAAAATCTTTAGCAGTGTCATATATCATACACTCTGGGTGGGTTAAGAACTGATGCTCTTTGAGAGTTCAATGAGACAGATGATATCTTTGAATAGTGCATATTCATGTCCTGGATACTAAAAAAGTAGGATTTGAAGCCCAATATGTTTTAATGAGCTCGCTTCCCAGGGTGAGCTACTAAATTTCTCATTTCAGTTCCAGGCAGAGAAGGTTAAAGGAGCTCTCCTCTGCCGGCGAGAGGAAGAAACAAATTGGAGAGCGGTGGTGGGTAGATGGCAGTCCAAACCCTTGCCAGGTTACATCCACGGAACTTCTTCTCTGTGAATCACACTGTAAACATATACATGCATATGAGCCGCTCCTCTTTCTTGCTGCATAATTCATACAGTATCCCTTACCGTGCAGAAAATGAATATTGCAATACGCTCGTATTTTATTCAGGTTATTTGCAGAGTTAATTGAGCTATGGGAAAGTCCTCAGAGGACAAAGAGTTTCATCTAATCCCATCTTATTATATCTAACCTCACAGTCTGCTTTAATTAACAGAGCTGCTGTGATTGCGTTCTAATTATGCATATGTCAGTTTGAGTCCGACAACTCCCTTCTTGATTAAAAAAAAAATTCTGATTATGATCAAAACAATATATTTCTAAACTGAATAATGTTGATGTACAGAATGTAAAACATAAAGTTTAGGTTCCTAATCTGGATGCCGGACCTGCTGAACTCTCACTGGACAATAACCTGATTGCTGAGAGAATACTTTGAATCTAAGATTCTAGTTGTTATTATAAATATATTCATTCAATGCCATTTTCCCCATTGCATTGAAAGCTTCCCCTCCAGTTGTGCTTCTGGCATTACTAAGTGACCCCAAGTCTTTTGCACTATGCTTCACTTCATCCATAGGACAGCAAACTGTCTGCATTCCACAGAGGAGAAGTGTCTTGCCTTGCTAAGTTAATAAACTAAGATCAAGTATGTGACAGTGATTGCACTGTCATCAGGCATACACCCCCTGCTGTCCCACTTTTACAGTAATGAGGAGGGACGTTCATTCTTCTTCTCCTTAGAGGAAAAAAAAATCACATCCAATAGCAGAGGAGGTTGCTCTTTTATTTTTCTCTTCATTTTTAACCACTTTCTTTCTGCTTGCACCCCTCCTGACCTTAACAGTCCTCATCTTTCGCTGGACCTCTTTTTCATCACTTGTCCTTCTGTCCTCTACATATGTGATCCACAGCCCGGTGGCTAAAAGCCTCAGCCACGTGCCACCATATCTTATTTTCTACATGCCTGTTTCCACAGAGTTGGAGTGATTCCTTGTCACAGTATCTACCTCTTGTACATGAATCATGTAAAATGAATGCGATCCCCTTGGGAGAAGTTAAAGGATTAGGTCCAACTGTTCATCATAGGGCATTTCATAAAGCACATGGTTGCCATTAATGCAAATGCATGCCTTTTTGCCTTGGATAAATTTCCATAGACGTTTTCACAAATGGACTCCAGACAATGTTGGGGGAATCAGGTTGGGACGTTATCCGAAGCTGCCCTTTCTTACATGCAGGAACGTGTCCATATGAGATGCATTATCTGACCTAGAAAGAGTCAGTTTGTTTTTAGGAAAGTGTGCTACACATTGACTTTGTAAAAAGTGGAAGCAGCTGCCATATTGTCGCCTGGTGGTTAATGAACTGTTGTTTTCACCTTTGCTATCTTTGTGTTTTGAAACAGGATACGACGAGTGAGGGGTCAATGTAACTTTAATACCACAGCCTCACTGGTGAATCACTTCTGATCTAGGAGTTGGACAATCTGCATAATTCTCTTTTTTGGCTCTAGTAGCCTAATGGCCATAATTAGCATTTTTTTTCTCCCGTCTGATCTGAAACAAGTGATTGATCCAATAAAATCATCAGGATGTGGTTGCTGACGTCACACAGCAAAATAACCAAGGGATATTTTCTTATAGATTTCTATACAACCACAACCACCATCTGCTGGTCAGTTAAAAGGCAGCATCTTTAAGGCACATCTGCACTGGCGTCAGTCTTTATAATTGCTGCTCCTTGGATACAGCAGGAGACAGGACACAATGTCCATCAATCACCTGCTCCATTCCCAAAATGGGTATAATCACACATCTCCTAGACCTTGTACGAAGGAGATGGCATGGGATTGCACCGCCATTTTTTAAAATCTAGAAAAGTACAGAGTTGCTGTAAATGGTAAATAAGTACCGAACTGGAAAACCGTTTCACACAATAGTCATCGTGAGATTTTGAGGTTACATTGTGAATTCCACGCAGTTCTGTGCAAGTGACATCTTTTAAAGATAAACTGCTGCGCTTGGACCTGTCAGTTGTATTGAAAATATCTTTCTTTTCCCCTTAACTTCAAAGGAAGAGAGATTGGCAAGAGGTGTTGGAGTTTGAAACCATCTTTTTTTTTTTTGTCTTCAAATGCCTAATAAAATAGTGACTGCAGACATAAGCCACTTCTTGAAGAGCCCACAGATTTTGTTCTGGTGAATCAATTATTGATGGCTCTATCTTACTAGTGCTCAAAAAGTGGCATGATCAAGGTGCGACAGAAAAGCTCAACTTTGGAAAGTTTCAGCACACAGTGAGAAGGAAAACAGTAAGACCCAGAAGAGTCTACTTGTGCACAGTCAGTTTCTTTTTTTGTACTTCTGACTTCAAAAGTATTGCAGTTTATCTCACACTAGGCATGTCTGTCCTACTTCAGATATACCAGCTCTGAAGCCTAGGATCATTTAGTTATTTGGTTATTAGCACAAAAGAAGCTATTTGTCCCAACGAGTAAGGCTTAGCATGAAAAATAAAGTTCTCTACCAAACGTGACATACGAGTGGGCTTTGATAATTTTTTTTTAAAGAGGAAAAAAAGATCAGAAGACACAGGTCCAAATTTACTGTAGGCACATTACCCATGCAATTATATTAATAAAGCAGCAGCCCAGAACACGCAACTGCCTACACAGGCCTGGCCTAAAGTGGTCACATTGAACAAGCACTGGAAACGACAGGCTCCCCCCCCCCCCCTTATCCAAAGGTGAAGCAAATGAGATTAACTATGTCATGTGAAAGTCTGGGGTAATATTAAAATAGGAAAAAGAACAGACTGAAAATAGCTGACGGGATCATTCCAGTCGGATATTTAGTCAACAGAGAATTATATAAAAGGAATTTCTTCCGGCTGTAGATATTTCTGTGTTTTTTCATAAAATTTTTTCCATTTGCGTCGAGTAATTACGTGTTTGCTTTTGTACCCCTCAAATGTCAGGTTGTGGATGGTTTGGGAGATGTTCCATCGATTACTGTACTCCTCACACGCACATACACATACAAACCAATCAATAAATAAAGCGCTCCTGGAGCATTTTTCAAAGAGGTTTCAATTGGGTTTAAAAAAAGAGACGCAGACATGACATCAGCTCTGATCGACTATAAATCTAACCTTTAAAGCTTGAGTCAGTATTCTTTTTTAGTCCTCATTATACAAGCATAATGTGTGGTGGAAAGCAGCCAGTTTGAGAGGTCAGATGCTGTAGCAGCTGAGCCTGACGGCTCTGCATGTTGAAAACTGGCAGAGGGATATTTTATTTGAAGGGCACTTGTCCTGGATAAGTACCAGTGGTCGCCTGTGTCATATTAGAGAAAGTGACACAAAATGACAGCAGGAGCCCACTGTGACATAACTGCACACAGTGATGATGATAAAAAGAACATTTAGTTTGATAAACTACAGCCATGCAGGCATCCAAGTACTGTTTTTAAAAAAACTGATATTTCCAATTCATCCCTACATCTGCAACTACTTTGAAAATCAAGGTTTGTATCAGTGTCCCTGTATTGGAACCGTGTCCTCCATTATTTATTTATTTATTTTTTGACAATGTTGTCCCAAGGCCTTAAAAATGCTTACAGTATGTTCCACAGTTAAAGGGTTCCTGTGAAGTTACAGCTATTATCTTTTTATTTATATTGTTTTTTTTGGGATTTTTTTTTTTTTACAGGTCTCAGTACAGTAAATACCTTTCTGTGAGTTGCTAACGTCATTTACGTTGCTACCCTAGCTACTGCATTACACAAGAATTTACAACTTGTCCAGCTGACCACGAATGATACAAAAATGTTTTTGACTGAAGAAGACCAGTTAACATTCATAATCACTACAATGTGTGGTTTTATCTGCAGTGCTTTGTAAAAATAAAAGTCTGCTGTTGTTTGCTAGCAAGCTAGCAGTTGGGTTTTTTTTTTGTTCTTTGATGCTAAAAACCTCCTTTTACCAGCTAAATATAAATGTAAGTACTTATGTAGCAGGATGTAAGTAATTCTCGCACAGTGTCACTAATGTTACATGGCTACAGTTCAATATGACTATAAAAATATTTAAAAGATATTGGCTCTTCTGCTTCAATGCCTACAGAGAAAAAAGACTTAATAAACACCAGTCATTAATTGGCAATGTTCTTAGGCGCTGTAATGCTGTATGTGTGTGTTATGTATGTGTGCTATTTTCTCCTCTCCCTCTCCATGGCAGATGATTGAGCACAGCTGATTCCACTTGCTAATCACCTGAGCCCAGAGTCAAAAGCTGAGAGAAAGGGCTCTCCTGGTGCCAGTGGGCTGTTTTGGCAGCATTCAAGCTGTGTGTATGAGAGTTGTTGTGGACCTGAGCTCAGTATTCTACACCTTCCTTTGGAGAGAGATTGTCTTTCCCTTTGTGCTTTGTTGAACCTTTGCCTCCGCTTTTGGTATATTTGCTTGTTTGAGTTTAAAGTTGTAAGTACTTTTTTGAAGCCCTTTTTTTCCCCATGTTCTACTTCCTCCCCAGGAAACATTTAGTTTTTCCCTTTATCTGTAGCCTGTTCTGGAGAACACCACACCATCTTATAAAATATTTTGACTGTAGTGATTGTAGCATATGTGTGAATATACGTCTGTATGTACCTTAACCCCTCCTTAACGGATGGACCAATCTGAACGAAACTTTATATATACAGCAGTTAATATATGTGTTTTTCTTTTAATAATGGTATATACTATATCCATCTCATCATCTTCTGTGAATGCAATGTTACAGGTTCCATTTGCATTTGCTTCACATGTCAACTTAAAAATGCATCGCCCGCAAATAATGATCTCCAACATTTGTATCCAAGATGGAATTTTGATTGAGTTGCCATAAAATACCTAATAGAAGAATTAGGCTTCCATCAGTCCTGATGTTTTTCAAAAGCATCTTCATCTTTAACGATTTTTTTTATGGTAAGTCTATTTGAATTTTAATGTTTAGTGACTGCTGCTGTTATTAAGAATAACAATATATTAAGTTTGTGCCATACATTTAAAAAGAAAAAAAAAAAGCTCATCAAATATAAAGAACATTCCAACTAATTACATAACCCCTCCACCTTGCTTTATGAAAGGGTTCATGAGATCTAGCAGGTGGGCCATTTATATGGATACACCGTAATACAATGGGAATGGTTGGTGATATTAAAGTCCTGTTTGTGGCACATTAGTATATGTGAGGGGGCAAACTCCTCAAGATGGGTGGTGACCATGGTGGCCATTTAGAAGTCGGCCATCTTGGATACAACTATCCAAGATGGCCATTATTTACAAGTTTCTGACCACTTATAAAATGTGTTCAATGTGCTGTCCATTGTGTTGGATTGTCAATGCAACCCTCTTCTCCCACTCTTCACACACTGATAGCAACACCGCAGGAGAAATGCCAGCACAGGCATCCAGTATCCGTAGTTTCAGGTGCTGCACATCTCGTATCTTCACACCATACACAATTGCCTTCAGATGACCCCAAAGATAAAAGTCTAAGGGGGTAAGATCGGGAGACATTGGGGGCCATTCAACTGGCCCATGACGACCAATCCAATTTCCAGGAAACTGTTCATCTAGGAATGCTCGGACCTGGCACCCATAATGTGGTGGTGCACCATCTTGCTGGAAAAACTCAGGGAACGTGCCAGCTTCAGTGCATAAAGAGGGAAACACATCATTATATAGCAATTTCAAATATCCAGTGGCCTTGGGGTTTCCATTGATGAAGAATGGACCCACTATCGTTGTACCCCATATACCACACCAAACCATCACTTTTGTTGTTCCAACCGTCTTGGAGGGATCCATCCAATGTGGGTTAGTGTCAGACCAATAGCGGTGGTTTTGTTTGTTAACTTCACCATTCACATAAAAGTTTGCCTCATCACTGAACAAAATCTTCTGCGTGAACTGAGGGTCCTGTTCCAATTTTTTGTTTTGCCCATTCTGCAAATTCTGTGTGCCGATCTGGGTCATCCTCGCTGAGATGCTACAGTAGATGGAGTTTGTAAGGGTAGCATTTGTGCGTAGCTAATATCTGCCGAAGGGATGCTCGACTAATGCCACTCTCCAGTGACATGCTGTGAGTGCTACGCTGTGGGCTCTTGCTGAATGAAGCTGAGACAGCCACTGATGTTTCTTCATTAGTGACAGTTTTCTTGCGTCCACATTTTGGCAAATCCAACACTAAACCAGTTTCACGAAACTTAGCAAGCAGTTTGCTAACTGTAACATGGGAGATGGGTGGTCTCGTAGGGTGTCTTGCATTGAAACTGCTGCAATGACCCGGTTACTGCGTTCACCAGATATCAACACAATTTCGATCTGCTCCTCACGTGTTAACCTCTTCAACATGTCAATGGCTGTGAACAAAGAGAAACGTGTAAATAACTCATGAAAGAATAAAGTTACGTTGAAACCAAGCACACCATTGTTTTTCTTGTGACATTACCAATAAGTTTGATGTGTCACATGGCCCTCTTCCTATTGAAAAAAACAAAAGTTGTATCCAAGATTGCCAACTTCTAAATGGCCACCATGGTCACCACCCATCTTGAGGAGTTTGCCCCCTCACATCTACAAATGTGCCACAAACAGGACTTTAATATCACCAACCATTCCCATTTTATTACGGTGTATCCATATGAATGGCCCACCCTGTATAGTAAAAGTCTACTTGCACAGAAGAGTTATGCCTCTGTGGACAAACCTCACATCTGGCCTTCCAAAAACAGAAAACACCTTAAAAATGATTAGAAATAAGCTTGCTGATCAGTGGATCTCCTAACCACGTTGTCCTGTGTTGAAGTGTTTGCACTGCGATACACAACTTGCCAAAATGTTTAGGATAACCAGTTCTATTCTCTGCTGTGGATATAGTTAGAAAACTTGTATATGAGTTCCAGTGGACCCCAAAATGAAGCTGCTTATACCTCTTAGGCTACGTTCGCACTGCAGGTGAAAGCGCATCAAATCAGATTTTTTTGACCCTATGCGACCCATATCCGATTATGGTATGACAGTGCGAACGGTACAAATCCGATATTTTCAATTCCTATCTGGGTCACTTTCGTATGTGGTACTGAATCTGATACATATCTGATATTTTAGAAGCCGACTGCTGTTTGAATGATCATGTCGCATTAAATCCGTCTTTTATGTCACTGACACAGACAGACGCCAATTATCAGTGCTGGAGAAGACATCGCGAACGCTTCCTGGCCATCCCGTGTAGATGTTAGTGAAAATGTTGGGAAGACAACGTTGGAGAAACGTGAACATTTTATTTATACTGTATAATTTGCAGGTTCTGACAGAAATCTGCAACTATCCTTTAAAGCACCGCTCCTCTCTAAAGCAGCAATAAGGATAATTATTAGGTTATTTACATTATTATGTGAATAACAAAATAACTTAAAGCAAAAGTTGGAAAACATAAAGTCCAAAGTCTTTATATTAAGGGCCATCAGTCAAACAATATTGTTTGCTCTGGGTCTAAACAGAACGCGTTGTGTGTGACGTCTTCTTTTGCACATGTGGGCCGTTTTGAGGGTTCACACTAGAGCACGTTTGCTGTCGCATTTTATTTGTAGTGTGAACAAGCAGACAAAAAAATCGGATTTGATCAAAAAATCGGAATTGAGCATTAAGACCTGCAGTGTGAACGTAGCCTTAGTCTCCAGACTACACATTTACACAACCTGTATGTGCATGTGCTAATGACAAAATGCTGTTCAAAATACTGTTCACAACACAAATGCTGGCTTTAGTATTTATGAAAAAGCACATTTGTAACAGCCTCTCAGGCCTCAATATGTGTATGAATTTGGTATAGAATGAACAGGACAGGAATTTTCTCTACATAATCTCACTTACGCAGACGTCCAAGTTAAATTGACAAAAAGGACTCACATGGTGGTTTATGGTCCAAAAATGCACAAATTTGGCTTTAAATTTTTTAGGAGGAGCTTCTGAGAATCAAGCTATATCAAAAACTTAGGTTTTGTCAAACAAAAATCTTTAAAGACAGAATAAAATCCAACTCTTTGAACCGGACACTAAAAATTCTGCTGTGCACACTTTAAAAGACTTTTCAGTTACTAAATCAAAATCTTACTAAACATAATTTATTTAAAACTGTATCCCTACAGACACTAGCCTCACTGAAATCACTGTGTATCCGGACATGAGTGATAGCTGCTGTGTTTAACCAGACGGATGGATGTCAATTTTGTTACCAGTGCTGGTATTGAAATAATGCTAGTGTGACAGGATTGATACTTTGTTTCTGTTCAATATGTAGTGTTAAACTGATTATTTTTCTGAAATAAAAAACACATACATACATACATAAACATGCACTATACTATTTTATTCATAGCCTAAAACACAATTATTAAACAGAAGTTGCCCCAAAGAGCTTTGGAGAGAGGCACAGTTAAATTCAAGGCCTCTAAAAAGCCCAATTTTAAAGTACACTAAAGGCTGAAAGGTAGATTTTGTTGTGTTAACTAAGTATTGTGGAAAATCAGCACTTTAGAGGTCATTAAAATGTGTTCAGAATTTGGAAATTTATGATATTGATTCATCCCAAAATTCATAGGTTAAAAGTATTAGTATCTGTATCTGCAGTACCGGCTCTGCATTTACTCTGTATGTAATCAATACCAAACTTTGCAGTATCACACAGCTCTACTGGACAGCAGTAATGAAAAGTTCATGGAGCAAGTTTAAAAGTAAAGTAGTTCAGGGACTCACATTTTCATAACTGCAGCTGAAAATGGCATCCAGCTTTGCTGTTTAAAACCTAATCTTTCACTCCGGCTTGTTTGTGAAAGTCAGAGGCGACGCAGCTAAAACATGACTCCTCCTCTGATCGGACAGGGGTCAAAATGACGATTCTTTATTTAATTTTTTTCCAGGAAGGGGGACGGTGACAAAGTTGCTTAAGATTGAAAGGGGTGCTCCAATTTCGGTTACATTCCTCAAAGTGACGTATACGTTGCAATTTATAAGGTGACATAAATGCCTCTGCCAGCAATATCCTGCCGCTGCTTCCCCCTCCTCCTCGAGCCCGGCCATGCTTTTAAAACGGCAGAGCCGGCGACATGCATCAAAGCAAACTGAACTGACTCAGACGGACATGCGTGACATTGATATTCATGGCGATCACGCAGGTCATTTAGGCCCGAAGTAGAGGGAATTATGCAGAAAGTGCAGAGTGAGGCAGATTTGTCAGACTGTGGAGCGTCTGGGACCAAAAGATGCCCTTGGACCAGCCCCTTTTTTTCTTTTTTCTTTTTTGGTGGACTTTCGTGTAGGGACAGGAGTGGATGTCTGTGTGTCCCAACGTGCACGATCGTGGACACGTGCTAATTTGTCATTGTCTCAATATGTCTTCCTGTTGATGAAGGTCTCGTAGACCAAAATATCAGTTTCTCCTCATGAATATGTAAGCAGGGAGATGAGGACAGCCTCTCAAAGGCATTTGAAGAATGTGCATCCTTGTCAGAACATCTTTACACTCCAATCATATTGTTTCTCATTTAGAGGATTTAGCATGTAATAAAAAGAAACACGGAGACCTGAACAAAAAAAAAAAGGAAAGACTTGCACTACTACTTCAACTTTTCTCAACGTCTTTAAATGTCACATAAAACGTCAGATGGGGTGGGTTTTTTTTTTTCTTTTTTGGGCGGAGGGGTATAAAATATACAAAAATTTGCATGTTGTGCTTGACAGATTCACCCTATCTCTTAGTAGAAGTGTATTAGCAATGCTGCAGTGATGAGCAAATGGAAGCAATTCCAGTCACCACAGCTTGCTCATGTCATTCTCTATCTAGGTCACAAGAACTGGGAGACCGGCAATGCTAACTGGCATCATTACTCCGCTAAGTGCTCGCCCCCTTTTGACTTATTGTGCATTTCTGATGTACTTTTTCCCAAATCCTTTTTTTTATTCAATACAGCATTTTTTTCTTTCAAAAGCTGCAAACAAAGGCAAGAGAGAAGAGTGGAATCCAAAGTCTGAGGCTCTGAGGCTTTGCACTATTATCAGAGGATCAAACATCACATTCTTTGATCTGGAGTGATTTTTAGGAGGGGGGAAACTCTCAAGTGAGGTCATCAAGGCTACAGAGGATGACTGGTATCAAAGTGATTGGGATATGAATGGAAGCACAGTCTTCACAGGAAATACCAAACCAGGCTGGTAACATGTCTTTGAATAATCCAGCATAAAAAAAAAAAGAAAAGAAAAATCTGGCGACGATAAAATGTTACTGATGTTGCCAAGCTGCATTTTTGGTCATCAAAAGGACTCCACAGATTTGATCACAGCATTTCTAATGCATTGTGTAATCACTATTATAGGAATGAAAGAAAACAAAATGTACAATGTGTTTTTTCTAGTGAAAGAGGGAAGACCAGTAGATTCCAGTTGTTTCTGGCTCTACTATGCCAATGCCCTTGGAGAATTTGCAGTTAAACTGTCTAGACGGGCACATTTTATCAAATCTTTTTGAGCTACAGCATCTTTTGTTATCATTTGAGGAATCATCCTAATGTTCTTATCAGGTGATGTGACATACTGGTGAGAATTCACAATGTAACGTTTGCCAAGTCACTCAGATAAGACTGAAATGGAAGGCAAATTCATTCAAATTCAGCTCTTTTCTACTCGGCACACCAGACTGTGGCCACTGTCTGGTTCATGTCGTTTCTTAAGCGTCCTAAAAATGGCAAATGTTTACAGTGCAGGGCCAGGTTCTTTATGAGGCCATATGTGCTGGTCAGGTCTGTTTTCAGTCAGGCTCCTACGATCTGCTTTCACTTTTTGCCTGGAACCTGACGGATGGCCTCCTTTTGCCAGCAGTTTAAGATCAAGGAAGTTCAGCGGTATCGCAAGGAAGTGCACTCTAGAGCCTGCCACATGGTGTCCATTTAGCTGCTCTATGTCTTAGCGATTGAGAAAATGAATCTCATAGTGTTCATAGCATGTGTGTCAGATTATTTTGCATTAAGAACTACAGTCCTGTTATTGCCTTTCTCTATCCTTCAAAACGGAATGTCATATTCATGTCATATTCTAAACTGCAAAATA
>NW_005187441.1:3880980-3888763 GCF_000239375.1 Pundamilia nyererei | reverse complement strand
CACACACACACACACACACACATACAGTACTCAGTGTAACCACACCTCTGCTAACATTAGCCTCACTATTTACATACATTATTTGCTATCAGTGTTTAATTGGCATTGACTGAGTTGACGTTTGCTCCGTTGCCAAACAGGCATACAAAGGCTGCAGGCAAATTGGACATACCTGTTGCCTAACCTTTCTCTTCTGTTAACATCTAGCTTATTGATACCTAGCACCCCAACTAGCAAAGAAAAAAGTAAAATTCATGTAATGGGCTAATTTATTGCTAAATATAGCGTTGAATCTAAAACTGTAATTTGACTCCGACTATGCTAATGATAGCTAGGTTTGCATTTATTGGCATGTAATATAAGAGTTCACAACATCCAATAGCTGGCACAACAATCACAGTCACAAATTTATACAGCAGATTGTGAAGACCATAGGGTACAAACTCTTGTTGTAAGCTAACCAAAATATTATAAATATAACTGAGACATACGAAGTTATGTTATTCATACTTTGTTCTGAGGTGGGTTCCCAGATAGCCTCTGTGTGGGGTTAAATGTAGATAATGATCAAACTCGTCCAAACCAAAGAAATCAGCATTTAGAGTTGGAAACATTTTATTTAAAGCCTGAGTGGCAGAGGTATAAAGACTGGTTAGTGACCAGTGGCAAGTTAGTCTTCTTTGCAAAATATAAGCGACCATAGCAATCTGCTAGGGACCAAAGCAATGATTTTTGGTGCACGTTACCATGTAGTGTTTAGGAAGGAGGTTACGTGGTTGGTTTTGTTTTGTACAGTATAAATGGAGGCCGTTGCATTGAACTGTTGCTACATAAATCTGTAGTGCTGACACAGCTGGACCTGACATGAAAGCAACACTGGTTCTCACTAAATAATCACGACATTTCCTCTGCTTTTTAAAGCAGACCTCACTAGACTGGAAGGCTGTTACAAAAATATCACATTTGCCAATGTGAAAGTGAAGGAAATGACTGTTTAAACAGCAATATCCCAGGGTGGAGGGATCGCAACATGCTTAAAATGAGTTTAGGGGGCAATAAGATGCAATAAAAGTTGTGTTTTTGTGTTTTTTTTAACAGGTACACTCGTACCTTAATGGATGTCTTGCAAAATTACATCACACAGGTTCAGTGGTTTAGCCTACATTAAAATGTGTAGGTTAAATGTAGCAACAAAAAACAGGTGTTTATCAGCTCTCCTTTTTTCCGTGCATGGCCTCATAAACAGTGAATGAGCAAAGACTAAACTGATTTGGTGTTTTTTCCTGAAACGTGACAAATGGTTTCAAGTGGAAGAGGTTTACATGACTAGGAAGTTCATTGTTTGCCAGTGACCTGTTTTCTATCTTTCTATCTTAGATCTCAGCGATAGTGAAATCCTTAATATGCTTTTTTGTGCTTTTCTCCAAAATGTCTCATTTTTTATTTTCTGCTAGTTTAAATTGTATACTTCTAAGCTCTTGGGGAGGAAATAAAGTCAATGGTGGAGTATAAACTTAGTGAGTCAAACTAAACAACCATTTTTTTCTTTTCTCTTATCCGGTTAAGTGCCATTAGACTTAAACCCTGTGGAAAAATTAGAAACTTGGGCGATGTTAAGTTCCTTGTAATTTCCTTCTGAAATGAAGGAAAGCTAGTTATTTTGAAACTCAACCCTAAGATGTCACATGTGTCACGTCAGAAAAGTCTGCAGGCCAACACCTGACAAACACCATCCTTCCCACGGGAAACATCTTGCGGTAATCCAATCTGTACACACCACCAGCAATATAATCATAATCATTCCTTTATTATTTATGAAGACCTGAAATGAACTCAGTAAAGAATCCCTGGCATCAATAGGATGCCTGCATTTACATTTGTTAAAATAAACAGGGTTAGGTCTGCTTCGTGCTTTGCTCACCCACCAGGCGACTCATCTTTATGCTGAGTGGCTACAGAGGAATCGCTTCTTGATAAAAAAAATAATAATAATAATAAAAAAGAACCTGGGGTTTGCATTTACATTAAACGATGGAAATGTATTCTCGAGCAGCTTGTGATAAAGCCATATAAAGGAATTCAACGAGACCAAAAAATGGGTCATAGGATTATGGCAAAGTATTTCACAAACAATTGTCTTCTTAGTGCTGCAAATCTTCACTGCCCTGCAGGATTATCTGAAGAAAAGGATCACACATCAGAAACACGGGATGGAGATGGAGCTTCAGCGGAGCACTTTTAAAGGATGTTAAAAGTAGAATTTCTCAATTTGTTTAAGTGAAACTCGACGCAACCCACTTCCTTGTCTTTTCCACTGCATCCAAAGCTGTTTGTGAGGAGCTTTTATATTTACACACACACACACACAACCTCCCAGTTGAATGCACAGCCGAGGTCAAGGGTCATTAGCTCATATGTCACACCTTGACAGCCTCACTCTCCCGTTTCAGCAAGGAGACACCTGGGCCGTGTCCCTGTGGTCGTCCCTCCAATACCCATCAAGCCCCCCCACACTTTTAAGTCAAAGCAATCGGCTTGTCAAGAGCCAAGACATGAACTGAAGTTCATCACTGTGGCCTCTTGCCAACGATTAACTGTTTGAAGCTGCAATGTGACTGACTGTATCGGATGAATTCCAAAGAGTGCAAATTCAGCGAGGAAACACTCGCTGAAATATTTATAAGAAAGTGGGGCGGCTATAGGCTGTGTGCCAAATGTTGAATTTGTTATAGAAACCCTGCATGTGGGAGTACATCATTGCATTGTGCTGGAATCATTATTTAAATCAGAAAAATGCAACTATGACTCAGAGGAGTCAACATGTAATCTATGTGAACTGGAAATACCAAGTAAAACTGCATTTTCTTTTTCAAAGTTTGAAATGCCAGATGTTTAGTGCAGTTCAGTGCATTTTTCCGTACAGGGATTAACAAAATAAATTGAAATTCAATTCAGTGTACTGACACTTTGTAATACCCTCTCTATATAACAATTTTTGCCTTTCCTGCTCTGGATTCTGTTTGCCTATTGTGCTGGATTAATGCTTTTTATTTTATAATACTTTGTCTGGCTATTGCAAAGCCAACATTGGCTTGTGGCGTTCTTGTGCGCTGCTGCTCTTAAAGCTGGAGGCTGGTTCCAAAAGCGAGTCGGTCCTCAGACTTTTTACTCACCCTTTTAAAACTGCATCATTGCAAGCTGAGGTGCCTTAAGTGAGTGCAGTCGACTGGCCCACTGGCTATTGAGTAGGCCTCACCTTGGAAAATGTGATTCATGAACTGAACATCTCAACAGTGTTTTGCATTGCTGGTGATTTCTTGCCTGATGTAAGGGTTCATTGTACGGAAAACCAGTTGGGAAAAGCAAAAACTCTATAATTTTGTATTTGTAAATTACTTAGGACTGATTAACAAGTTATTTAGCATCACCAGTTGACCTATCAGGCATGTCGTTGGGCTGTGGAAGGAAGCCAGAGTAACTGGGGACAACCCATACAGGAAAGACAGACAACCATTCACACTCACAATCAAACCTTCTGTGTATATTTTCCATGTCTCTACCTGTTAGCATTGTGATAGATTGTCAGCCTGTCCAGAATGCACCCCACCTCTTGCTTCTTAACAACCTGACAGCTGGAATAAGCTCCAGCCTCCCTGTGACCCTGGATTAGACAAGTGTTTAAGAAAATGGATGAATAACTATCAGGCATCTATGTCTGTGTGATAGTCTCTGGATATGGCTTGCTATGCAATCTTGCTGATCACAAGAGTATGTTGCAGCTGTTTTGATCTTCTATAAACACTTTAAAGTGCAAACTGAGCATTTCTTGGTGGCTCTTACAGTAAAGGAAACAAACAAATTCTTGGGCACCGAACACTGTTGTTCTATCAGGTGTTGGTGGCGTTGAAAAAATGTGTTCAACACGTGTTTTGAGGATTGAATATTAACAGAAATTGCCTCTTTTTTAAGAAATATATCAGATATAAATCAGATAATCAGATAATAATAGAGAGAATAATAAAGAGAAAACCCCAATAAACTTGGCAACAGTGGGAAAGAAAAACTTCCTTTTAACAGAAATCTCTGGCACACCCAGGCTCAGACATCTGTTGAGACCAGTTGGGGGTGAGGGGAGGGAGAGCAGAGGAGAGATTAATAATTACTAATAACTAAATGCAGAGAGGTGTCTAAACACATAAACAGCGAAAAGAGATGAGTGAAAAAGAAACACTGAAAGTGGAATAGGCCTAGTCTGCTGGGGGCTTCCCATGATGCACTAAGGGAGGATCCAGGGTTACCTGATCAAGCCCTAACTATCTACTTTATCAAAAAGGAAAGTTTTAAACCTAATCTTAAAAGTAGAGGTGGTGTCTGTGTCCCGTATCCAAACTGGAACCTGGTTCCTCCAGTTCCCCTTTTAAATATCCTAGGTTCTAAAGTAAGCCAGAAGTCTGAGAGCGATCAGATAAACTAGGGCTTGATTATTCAAGACCTTGTATGTGATGAGAATGATTTCGATACTAGTTTTAACAGGAAGTCATTGAAGAGAAGAATGCAGCAGTTTGGATCAGTTGAAGGCTTTTCAAACAATGACATTCATCCAGTGTGAGTGAGGAGTGATTTATAAGCATCCAGGTTAGACCAGTTGGGACTGAGACCCACCTCACAATGACATCAGTGCCATGATGCATTGGATTATGCACATCTATGAGATGCCAGTCGTTTTGACAAAACGTCAGTATTTGACTCTCTAGGAATGAAGACAAGCTGGTGAAACGGCCACATGAAATGTCGCTGGATACCACAGTTTGTGTGGAAAATCTGTGTGTAGCAAAAATGAGCAATAACTTTTGACTGATTGTTTGGTGAAACAACAGTTTAACTAAATGGATTCAAGAAATGTTTACTGAAGTACTCAAACCGCAGTTGCTGTTACCAGAGAAACAGTGGATTCTGCCAAATTAACCCAGACAAAAGCAATTGCAAGAACCTGTAAGGCTATTTGCCTCTTTGGAAATCTTGGTCTGGCCAGCACAGATAAGAAGCTGAGTTTGTTCGTCTTCGCCTACCTGGTTCACTCGAGGTTTCTTGCTGTAACCCTGCCAGTGATCCTGGATTAGTGTCCATGCAAACAGCTTTGTGACAAGAGGACCCAGAGTGGGAATCTGCTTGTACTAAGAGCCTTGCTCAAGTTGTTTTTACAAGGTCAACAGCCGCACCTGAAACGGCAGATGACAGGGACAAGTAGTTCAAGGACTTCCAACGGCAACCGAGAATAAATGAAAAGCCTTGTCCTATATTCAGAAAGCCATTAGGGAGAAGCGAGGTCAATAATATTGAGAGGGAAACAGCAGAGTGCTGTCGGAGACAAAGTGGCCTTTTATGTTTTACTGAAAATGAAGAGACTCATTGACTTGTGCCAAATCTTTTTTCTTTTGACATTTCTCTCACTCGTGTTATGACTTTATTCATCGTCTTTTGGTCTTTGGGTGCCCTTTACACCTCAATATATCCCATGGCAAGCGAGCTGTGAACATAAACAGTGAAAGCAAGGAGAAGTATGTAAGAAGATAAATTCTCACCATAAAACATGCCGGTTGACTCAAAAGGGAAAAGGTCAGCCTCAAGTTAAAAAAATAGGGTCAACTCCCCTTAAACTAGAGAGATCTTTCAATTGGGGGTTATGTTTAACATCTACAAGGTCACTGGCAACCAACTTAGGGTTAAGGTTGGGATTTTTGTTAGCCACATGCTAAACACACCAACTTTCAGAAACTAGAAGCTTTCTAAAATGGGAATATTTGCATTAAAAAGCAGTCAATAATAAAAAGACTGAAAGCAAGCATGTCTAATTCTCTCATATATTGCCAAAGGAGAACAATTGTTCCAATCACATGCAGCCACCCACCTTCAGTGCCCCCCACCCCCAAATCAGCCTTCTGTACACCACTGTTTATGCTCTGTACAAAAACACTTACCTCATGCTGACTTTTTCCTCGCTGGTCATATTTAGATTGCCGTGACAGCCTACCTGAGCTATCTGGGCCATGGTAAACTTTAGCGAGGCCTCGTTTACTCCTCTGGCTCGAATAATCATCACAAGACGCTGTAGCCTCCTGCTACGAAGAAATTATTTATCCTTTTCCTCAGCTGGGGCACAAACAGGACATGCTCACTTTGAGCCTCCCTCTCACATTTTAGGTGTTTCAAATAAAGCCCATTTGGATTCAACACTGTCCCCCGCGCGCATGTTTTTATCTCGTTATGCTGCTTTTCTTGCGTGACTGCTAGATAATACTAAAACTAACAAAATTACGCTAGTCTTTCTGGTTAAACTCCAGTTCCGGAGGCTAAGATTGTATTTCGTTTAGACATAATCGGAGTGATTTGTTTCTCATGCTGGACAAAATGTTCCCTTGCCCTTGTTTTGCTCAAATTAATGTTTAGAGTAGTGGAGAGGCAATTACTGTACCCCACTTACCAATAATAAATCCCAAGTAGGAATATTAAGTCAAGTATAATAAATTTGCTTTTACAAAAGTGTTTATTTTACTCTTTAAAGGGCAACAGCTTTTTGACTTAAAGTTCTGTTTGTGTGAGTCAACCATAAGAGTTGGGCACTACTGTAGCAGTGTGTGATTAATAAGTGTTTACACTATGTATATTTTGACTCTAAAAAACTGCTGTTAAATCCGGTTATAGATGAATTGCTGTAAGGAAGAGAGGCAAGAAACGCTGTTGCCTTGGCTGAATGTTTCCCTGGGAACGTTATGAGATGAAGGGTAAAATTATCCGACAAACAAATGCTGCATAGATTGCGAATGGTGGCAGACTCTTGAGGCACGTAAAAAACATGAACACTAGACTGTTTGTGCATCCTGGCTGTAGTTCTTCTCCACAGTAAACATTATACCAACAACCTTAGGGGTTAAAAAAAACCAACATCAAAGTGCCAAAAACTGCAGTAAATCCGTGGACCGCTAGTGTCTGTTTAAATAAAGTAAGTCAGCTCCCACAGACTCCATATTACAGTAGAAATGAATGTTTTTACAGCTTTATCTGAAAAACTGTTTTTGTATCTAGCGCCAGTTTCATGCTTCATGACAACTATGCTGCCCTCAGAGATTTTGGTCCATATTTACATAATAGCATCCCACAGTTGCTACACATCTGTGAAGTTACTCCACTGTTCAACCACCTACCAAAGGTGCTCTGCTATAGAGGTCATTTGAGTGCAGTGAACTACAGATTGAAATGATCTGACCATTGTGACATGTTGCATTTTCCTGCTGGAAGTATTCAACAGAATTTGGGTGCCTTGTGACCGTAAAGGGATGGACATAGTCAGCAACAATAGTCAGGTAGGCTGTGGCATTCAAACAATGCTCAGATGTTTCTAAGGGTGCCAAAGTGTGCCAAGAAAACAGCTACACCATTCCACCAACAGCAATAACCTGTACCACTGATGGATTCATGGTTTCATGTTTACATCAAACTCTGGAAACATTGCCTAGTCTTATGAGTCTCAAGTTCTTCTGCAACAGTAGAGTCAATCTTTTATTGTCCAAATTTGGTGAGCTTGTGTAAACTGTAGGCCAAGTTTGTTTTTAGCTGACAGGAGTTGCCAGTGCATTGTCTTCTGCTGCTGCTTCAAGGTTTGACATGTTATGCTAAATGTAACAAGTAATAATTTGAGTTACTGTTGCTTTCTTATCAGGCTGAAGTAGTCTGGCTGTTCACCTCTGACCTATGACATCAGCAGAGCATTTACTCCAAGAGAACT
>NW_005187441.1:3858617-3879016 GCF_000239375.1 Pundamilia nyererei | reverse complement strand
CTTGTGCTTTCGATTTACAAACCTTAATATAATAGCCGGTATGTTGCCGTTCCTCCTGGGAAGAGGGTGGCATGCTTCGACAGAGTTACAGTCCAGGGCAATCCCTTTGGACCGCAGGAAAGCAGCCACCTGTTGTTCCGTGGAGCTAATGTCAAGATCTCCAGGTTCCTCATTGCTGTCAGCAGTCACCGCCTGAGCGTATGACCGGGGTTTAATATGGAGCCCAGTGATGATGACGTCGTTTATCCTGGAGTATTGTTCCAGGTCAGCGACCTTACTTTCCAGGTATGCAATCTTTTTATCTTTTTCGGCATTTTGGATGCGGAGGAGCTTTACCTCCTCCACAATTTCAATGATATTTTTCTGCTGCAACCTGATAGTAGAAATTTCCTCCATTATGTTCGCTTTGAGCTTCAGCAGATCACCTTAACCATGTGTACAAGTCTAAATGCATTGAGTTGCCGTGTTTTTTGTTGACTAAAAATCTGTGTTAGCAAGCAGTTGAACAGGTGTACCTAATAAAGTTTATTGTTAGGGAATATTGTATTTTTGTTCAATAAATGTCACAAAAACTTCTCAGGAAGGTGCCGGGTTACAAATATTTGGTGTTATGACTGTAGCCCTTGGGCCTTTTGGGTTTTTTTTTGTTTTACTTTTCCTTTTTTCGTGTTCTTTTCTCTGGGGGGGCGGGATTTATGCAGCCACTCGCTGATGACAAATGGTTCCAACTTCCCATTTCACAGATGATTGTCACTTGCAAATTATGCGTAGATTTGTGACTCCTTCAGTGCTGTTGTGTGCTCTTAACAAAGAATTAATGTATGACCTTGTGTCTTTGCTGCTAACTGCTAGTCAGTACCAAATGGCCTTCTCTTCATCTTACACATGTTACGAAAGTAACAAATAATGGATTACATGCTTATGGAACACAGTTCACACTGTACACAACAATTTGCATGATGATTTATGCAGCAGACTCTCCATACGTGCACCAGGTGAGACCTTATTTGAATAGCAAATAGGTTCTTCTGCTGTCAGTGCTTTGGGAAGGGATGATATTTTGACAAGAGTCAGAAGGAGTGACAGAAAAAGATGATGACAGAGAGGCGACAAGGTGGTTACCAGCTGGGAGAGAGAAAAACAGCAGAATTGTATATGTATGTGCAGATGCAGGGGTAGTAGAACACAGAGGGAGACAGAAAAATGCATGTGTTCAGGCATGGAATAGAGAAATGAATATATGCATACGGGGTTAGGTGGGGGGAGGAGGGGGGTGGAAAAAGAGGAAGAGGAAACTGAAAACAGGACTGTTTGTACAATATGAGACAAGACAAAGCTACACAAAGAGGGAGAAAGGAACAGACTTGGGAGCGAGGACAATGATGAAGAGACAATACGGGACTAAAGAAAACGAGAGCTGGAGCTCGCTCACTGTGTTTATAGGTCCCAGATGTCCGGAGGTAATTGTGCAGAGGGATTGCTCTGCAGACATCTGGCTGCTGAGAGTGCCATATTCTTTCAAGCAGACACACGTTCGCACAAATCCATCTCAAGAGTGCCACATAATCCCATTTGATGCATTGCTTAAACCATATAACCTGGGTTAATTTAAATCATTCAGGTTCCCCTTCTTTGATGGAAGCCACCAAATGAAGGGGGATTCTTTTGAGAGTTGGCTAGAATCTCCCTTTAGATGAACTTGTAAATTCTCGAGGTCTAAAAGTTTTTCTTTGAAAGGTTTCACTAACAAACAGATTTAATAAAAGAAATAATCTACTTTGCAGAACACCACTGTGCAATACCGCAGGAAGCAAGTGAAGAATAGCATGAACCAAGCTGTGATTCTACTGCTTCTGACAGCTGAAGTACAACTTTGGGTTTTGATATGTTGTTTGGACATCCATCTTTGTCAGCTCTGTAAATGGGGAGAAAGAAAGTCCCACTCTCTTCCTCCCGGCATCACTTTTGTCTATTGGCTCAGGTGGATTGGGATTTGGTTTAAGACGTGGTGGACTGTTTGATGCTGTTGCCATGTTTCCAGTTTGTGACTGCTTTAAAAATTTGCTCTGATGCCTGCAGTCCACCTTGAGGAGCCAGACTGGAGCTTTTTCTATTCCAAATCCTCTTCCTTTCAAGTCTGCTGGTTCATGTGTGCCTTCGGGGAAGTGATGTTGAATTCCGGCTGGCAGAACGCCTTTGAAACTATCTGAAATGTTTATACAATCTATTATTGAATTTTGGTTATTGTAACAACACTGCCAGAGCCAATTCATTCATATGGTCTGCAAAAGCTGTCCACGGGGTTACTTGAGCAGTCTTGCTGACAGTTTCTTATTCTCTATCCACATTTGGTTCTATCCTTTCCCCAATTAGCCAATCATAAGTGATGAGTACCATTAGCTGGACAGCTACCTGTACTCCTCATTAAAATTTTAATCAAGGGCAGTCCAAGGCAGTGTGATTGCTAACAGTGCTTGTATAGGTCACCCTGTCTGAGAGAGACTGAGCATTCTCAATCATGCATTTTGTCAAGGAAATTGTGGGTGGTGGAACTGCTTGATGCTTTGGGTAGTTTGCATTTTATTATTCAACCCGCCTCCATCTGCTGTCATATGAACCTTAGACCGCTCCACATTTGAAGGGAAATAAAAAGTATAGTTGCTATCCAGTAAAATTGCTGTTACTCATTTTTTAATGATGGCTTTAAAATAACTCTTCTTGAATACTTAATACAAACAGATTTTTCCCAAGAGGCATTGTGGCATCAACACCTACAATACGAAGGGCATGCACTATAGAAACAATCTGCCAAAGCTTTTTTGGCAAAGACTTCTAGAGCATGGAATCTGGCTTCTGGGCTGCCTTTTTTTTTTTTTAATTGATGCCTTAAAGGCCTTAGGTACAAAGTGATACTACAGTCTGTTAGGCAGCAATAATGCCATGTTAAGCCCTCTCAGCAAGCCAAGCTCTAGAAGGTGGCTGCCAGGCAGTACCAGATGCCTAACAGGAAGTAAAGCCATACAGGGGCAGTCTGTCAGGCAGTTACATATGAATTTAGCCTCCCAGGGAGTCAGGAACACCAGATTGCATTAAGAGGGCCATATGCCCAACAGAGAGCAACAAATACCATGGGGACAGGTTATTAAGTTGGTCAGAATTCCCTTGCTTCCTTTCTTAGCTAAATGGTCAGTTGTGCTGTGCAATCTTTGATGTGACCTGTTGCCACTGTAAAATGCCTGCGCTTGAATTTTCAGTAGGCTGCGTTCTCTCCACATTACCTTTGTGTTTATTGTGAACTGTAGCTCTGTTGTAAGTGCACAGATATTACACAAAGTATCAGTATATTTGTGCACGAATATTGTACCTTTATGCATTCATCTCCAAATTAAACCTTAGGTGCTGAAAACATCCTAGCAATAAAACCAAAAGCTTTTCAGGGCCCAACTTAATTAAGTAAAGATTGCGGTTTAGGTTTAGGTTGTGCAACTACACCATGAAAAGTGAAGGTAATGCTAAGGGTCTTTTTCATAAGTGTCCATATGTAGCAAGTTAGAAATAAGAGACATTTTTAATGGTAAGTGGTAAATGGCCTGTACTTGTATAGCGCTTTACTAGTCCCTAAGGACCTCAAAGCGCTTTACAAGGCGACCACCCAACTCTTGAGCCACGATCGCCCCTTGCCCATTTGATGGTAAACCTCCGACTAGGCTTATATCCAACACCAGAATCCTTCTTTATGGATAGAAAAATGCCTTAAAGACATGCTTAATAGAAATCCATTATTATGCAATCTTCTATACACCAATAGAGTTAGAATTTTCCAGATTCTTGCGTATTCTGAAAGAAACGGGAATTCTCATGCCTAATCTCCTGGTGTCCAGGCTCTAACACATGAAAATGTACGTAAACATGTTGATTTATTCCAGATATTGGTACAATTACTATTCCATTTAATTTTACTTTATAATATAGCGACCCTACATTAATACAGAGAAAACCCCAATATTCTTACAACCCCAAGCACTTGGTGACAAGGGGAAGGAAAAACTCATCATCAGAAAATCTCAGAGAGAACTGGGCTAAGGAAGGGCAGCCATCTAAAGCAGCTGGTGGGAGGTGAGGGGAGAGAGACAGAACAAAAGGGAGATTAGACTCTCTTATCTCTGGATAGTTGACAACAAGGTGTCTAAACAACAACAGCTGTTTATAAGCTAACATTATGCCAGCGAACGTTAGGCTTTAGTGTCCTAAAAAATCACCTTTTCTAAATGATGTGAAGGTAATCAAATTTTTAATCAGACAGAAAGTTATTCACTTAGTCATTAGGAAAATAAATTTCAACTAGGGGGGCTCTCTAACTGGTGGGGAGGTTGTTATATCTTTGCAGGTGGTCTCCTCTCTACAGGAGCTCACTCTGCAGGTGGGGGAGAGATATAGCAAGGTAGAGAATGAACTCAACCTGGGTGTCTATTGGGCGCTCATGTATGTACCGGCTGCCCGCTGGCTGCCGGCAGAGCCCGCGGGCACGCCACTTCAACCCCCTCTGGCCTCTGCTCCGTAGCTACAGGGTGACCTCTTGTTTGGGGTTCTACTCAGCTCTTCCCAGGAGGGTGGCACGGTTCCCCCCTTTTTGGTGGTCCTCCTCGGGTCCTTGTACTCTGGGGCCTTTGGATATCTGGGGCCTGGATCTCCTCCATACCTGCTTCATACCCTGGGGGACGGGGCTGTGGCTCCCCACACTCCCTAGCAGATCGTTACATGGAGAAACCTTTGGAATACAAGCATGCTGATCCACACAGGTATGCACACAGGTGTTCACAGACGCAGACTACAGCTTTCTTGGCTGCTGCCTCAAAGCACATTGTGCGCTGTCTATCTTGCGTGCTGCACAATATCGTTTAATATTTAGTATCTACTGATATCTACTGCTAGCTAGTTTATTGTGATGGTGCTGTTTTTTTATTATGTTGCTCTTTTTTTGTTTGCTTTCTCTTCTGTTTTTTTTTCTCCATACAGGTGATCCAGGTGTTTTGTTTGTTTGTTTTTTCTTTCTTCCCCCCTTTCTCACCGTCTCTTCTCCCCTCTGGTTTTCTTTCTCTCCCTCTCTTTCTTTCATTCTTTCTCCCTGTCCTATCCCCCAGTCATGTCTGTCCCATTTGTAGCAACTGAAAATAAAATAAATACATAATTATAATAAAGGTCAATCAAATGGACCAATATGGCAAGGCCATGATGATCCACTTGGTAAAATAAATCCGCTTGGCATCTTTCTTGGCCTTAAGACAACAATTCTGATGGCTAAAGATCCAAACGGGACACACACAAAAAAAAAGGAAAATAAATTTCACTAACACAGCTAACAAAGGCTAACAACAGGACTTACCAACAGAAAAGTTCAGTATATCCTCAACAACTCCCTTCTGCTCAATGACAGCGATACTGAGGTAAGCTTTACTGTGATAGAACTCTGATACAAGCCAGTGAGTCAAAGTTTTACAGTCCTCAAGAGTTAATAGATATGGATGCTTATTATACAGCATTAACAGCTGAGGTAAACAGTGGACTGAAAGTCTATACATATAGCAGAAATACTCTGGGGCAGATCTGATCTTAAGTCACTTTGCTAATTACTACAGTGAACGAAGTGATAGCAGAGTTTTTTGGTTGCTTTTGGTTTAAAAATGTAGAATACCATCAAATATTTACATACACATATCCATGTTTTATTTCCAGATTTCTTGCTAAGTACTCATATTATTCAACTGTATTGAAATATAGTCTGTTCAAAAAAGTTTTTTTTACATAAACAGTAGTAGAAACACCGACCACTCTTTAAGGGGAAAAGCAAAGCAGCTGGGCGCAGCCGCTATGGGGTACAGAGGGCTTAAAGGTCAGGCAAGATTTTTCAATTCTATACATGGATGAGACAACTCTGGGACAAAAACATTAATATTTGATCATATCTGGAGTACACAGTGCAATATTACATGCTACATTGTAGCTGCAGATGCCAAATATTTTCAAAACTCCCACTAACATAAATGGACAAAAGTCAGAATGTCGCAAAGTGATTTCAGTCTTGTTAATTAACATTTTTAAACCACAAGCTACTTTTCATTCCAGGCCAAATAAGGCTATAGCTGCCAAACCCTCAAGCGTGTTGAAATGAAAGGCTGGAGGTGTATTTGATTGCTGATGAATTCAACATTTAGTCTGTAAGAGGAAAGTATGTTATTTCACCCTTCAAAAGCTACAGAAGCGTGGGCACCTGCGGCATGCTGTTTAAATAATCCCTCTCTGCGTAAGCATGCAACAAGTATCAACCTGCGTTTCAGCATTTCAATTTGTACTTGTTAATTCCTTTTAAGGCTTCCTCTTTATTTGAGGGAATCTGAATTCAGGCATTTCAGGACTTTAGGGACAAGAGGATAAGCTATCATTAAGATGCAAGAAGCAATGAGAGGGAAGTAGCATGGGAAGAATGGTTGGACTTTCCTTGTTCTGAGATTCACATTTTTAGTGTCACATTCTCATCTGCAGAGACTTCTCAGGAAAAAAAGTCTGACTTGATGGTCATATGATTTGTGGCTCTCATTCTTTTGACATTTTTCTTTGCAGCATTTTCCCTTGAGTGCCATTTCAAACCACCTATCTTTAAATGACTGGACATCACAGAGACAGCTCCCAGGATTCCAGGCTTCAGAGCTGGCAGACCCATCAGTGCTTAGTGAACAAAGTGCCTTCTTCACAGTAACCCTTCCATCTGTAAATGCTCGTCAGAATATTTAGAATAGACTTCTGTAACTTTTCAGAGTTCTACTCAGTGAAAGAATTATTTGTAAAACATTATGAAGCTGCATTAAATAGTCCAGAATGCATGGTGCTTATGATGCTCTTTATATTTCAAGTTATTGCTTTAACTTGAGGTATTTGCACCTTTTTTTGTCTTCCTTGGTTCTGTTTCTTTATGCCTTTGTGCTCACATGTAAGTACACATGTGCACACTTACAAAAACAATGCAGTTTTGAGATCCCTGCAGCGAGAGACTACTGTGACGTTGGTGCAGCAGGGCAGCTTGTCCCTGAGGAAAGTAATGGCCTACCCTGCAAAAGTCATATAAAATAACTTCACACAAACACAGGCAAAAGCAAGGAGGAGGATTTAAAAATTAATTACTTTCTGTCTTATCTTTACATAGTAAGCTCCTGAGATTAGATCAGTTTTTGTTGCAAGGGATGGAAAATATACTGTATCTTGTTTTTGAAAGAATCCAATTGTCTAGGGCAATTCAAGGAGGGTGAAAAAGATAGCAAAACCTTACAAGCTATCTTGGAATCAGATTTAGAGTAGAAATCACCTTAAGCCAAAGCGTATAAAAGATGGATGCAGGCATTTTGGTAATTTCCAAATTTATATATCTATAATTTTGGCAGGACAAAAAAACAGGACAGGATAGAAAATTAAAAAGTAAAATTTTGATGTAAAGCACTGATTGCATCGTAACCAGTCTCAAATGTCCTGCAGCAGCTTTAGTCAAAGCCACCAGTCTGTAGACAGCATCCACCTGTTAATGGAACCCACTGCTGCATTCTTCTACATATTAGATGTTGAGAATCAGACAAAAATCTTACATCAGTGCTTGTATATGAGTAAAAAAAGGTGAAGCTGGAAGCAAACTATAATGGGCCCTTTAGTCTCACATCATTAGCTTTTTCCAGGTCCAGATGATCCCTCAGTTCTTTCAATTACACAAATAGAATGTAGTTTAGCTAGCAAGTTGACATTCAATTCAAATCATTTTATTTATGTAGCACTGAATCAGGGCACTTCTATTGGAAGGTAAAGACAGAAACCTCCAACATTCAGACGACCCCCTATGAGCAAGCACTTGACAACAGTGGGAAACTCTCTTTGTGTGAGTGTGGGTGTGAATGGCCGGTAACCAATCACTTCCAGTTGTGATCATGGCCTCAAGAAACTTCAGGCAGTTTCTTTCTGTCAGTAATCTACAATCAGCACAGTATTCTTCACACGTTTGACCTGGACATGTGGTATAGTTGCTCAGGCCTTTTGATGCTCATCTGTTCATTTGAGCTTAGCTCTGCTTTTAACTTACTCGATTCTCTTCCCCTTCTCCTCAGAGAACCAGCTGGACAGCCTGCCCGCAACTTGCTGGCTCACCTTCTTTGCCCACTCTCACCCCACATGCTGGAACGTTTACCTGCCTCACACAGCCAAGTGCTGCCACCATTAATCCTGTGGAGAGAAGGAGAAAGTGTTTGGTCTTGAAACTGGGCAGTTTAGAAGTGGTTTCCAGAAGGAGCAGATTGGATTCTTTGTGATCGGGAAAACAGAATCTTGTACTTGTATACAGGTGAGAATTTAAAGAAAAGATATATACAATTTGGAACATGTATAATTGTTAGCTATTTACACCGATTATCATACATAATTTTTCTGTTATTTGTAAACTCTGATCTATCTGTAAATCATAAGCCTAAATAGCGTAATTTGTGCTAAATTACTTACTACTACAGTCACCTCCACAGATTGAAGCAGTTATCTAAAAAGAGACCAAACATACAGTCATACATATGCTATGGCCATCATAGTACGATGAAGATGGTGATGATGACCTACATGATTTAAGATGACTAAGATGAGCCCATGCTCAAAGAGATTATTCATTTACATGTTGCTATGTGGTTTGGATTATGCCAAGAGCAAAACCTAAATTCCTATGTGAAAATCTTCCTTTGGTCTGAGGGTGATTATGTTCTGATTTATTAAAATATTTGATGTGAAAGATACCAAAAACCCATGACCCTTAATGATCATCAATCATTTTCAAACACTTAGCATTAATAAGAGGCTGAAGAGGCCTAAAATGCCGAGTAATTCCTGTGAGAAATTAGAGGATCGAGCCAGAATTGGGGTCGTTATGCCATCACTTAACAAATGGGTAAGGAACTTGTACTAGCACAGACAACTGCTAATTAGCACTAGCTAGTTAGTACCATTAAACAACACAGTTTCACTCAGTAAAAATTTCAATGTACAATGAACTGGACACCAGCCTCTATTGGTTGTTAGATAATTGCATTAGAAAAGTCACCAGCATCACAAAGTCCAGAGTTCAGCATCTTGAATTAGCTAACATGAACCCGATCAAAGCTAGCATACAGCTGTAACTGCTGGCTGTCCCTAAGATGCCATAACTAAGTACCAGAGTGTAAATATTTTTACAACAGTCGCCTAAAGGTGCTTTATCCTGTAAGCAAAATATTATAATAAACTTAAAACTTAAAAAGCTCAAAAGCTACAGCACGTCACTTTGGAATAAAGTAATTTCCCAAACAAAACATACAAGCCACTCTGTTCACTTTCATGTCGTTAATAATTCCAACTGCTGGAACATTCCAGATTCTTTGAGCCACTGTGTGCATATGTGCTTCCGCGCCATTAACGCACAGCCTCCACCTGAGATACTGAGAGATTACGAAGGAAGACACCGTCCTGAAATATTTAATGAATTGCTCCTTTTGTTCCCTATCTCAGACTTATAGGAAAGGACAGGGAGCTTTAGTTGGCCTTCCTGAGCAGCCGTGACTAAACTGGAAAAGAAACAGTGGAGGAAGACAAAATGCTCCCTCCCACCTCCGTAACCCGCTGTTCAGCCGAAAGGTACACAGTGTGAATAAGTCTTAAAATGGATTATGCACAGTGGACCTAGGAGCGGTTAAAGTTGGGAGTCAAAAACAAAATTATGTGCTTCCTTTGATCTGAGGCACATTTAGGAGGCAAAACGGATGTGTCACCCAGAATGTATTTCTACATTACAGTTGGTTGCTGCTCGCTTGCATGATCAAGCGACGACATCAAAGGAAATACAGAGGGCTACTGAACCCCCCCCCCCCCCCCCATTAGTTGCTATTTTGTGGTCCAGAGCTGTTACTCTGGAACTAATCCTAATTTTAATTTATGAAGTTGGAGAATTAACCCTCAGCACCACATCACTGGTGGTTATGTGAAGCAATCTGTGACAAAATCGTTAGAAAAGTGGAAACTGACAACGGGTTCAACCCCCCACCGCCTTTACTTTATGCTAGTCTCCTCTTTATTCCTCTTGATCAGTGAAGCGGGAAATAGATCCCACAGAATCAGTGATGTAACCAAGTTATCTAATAGGCAATTGAAAATGGTCCAATTTACATCAAGCACAACTTGATGTAAATGACCTTCTCCATGGCACGCTCACCGCCGTCAAACATCCTGTTAGCGATACTGCCGCAATCAGCTCTGCACTTGGCTGTGTCACATTGATATGGCTCGCCACGTCTGAGGAAATCATGCACGCGCACATACATGTACAGACACAATTCGTGCCACTCAGACCAAGGGTTGTGACAAGGTGTCGAGACAGCGCTACTTGGCTGATGGCCCTCTGGTCCTCTGGGGATGACTGGGGGAAAATACTGTCACCAATGGTGTGTATGTGTGTGCGCGTGTACACATGTGTGTCCTTAACTTGTGAGAGACGGTGGCTTGAGGACCATTACTGATATAACCCGTGACAGCCATGTAACAACACAAGGTCATTATATCCAAAATGCAGGCTTAATGATAGCTGCGTGTACAGTAGAAGGAGTGAGGATCATAATAATGAGCTCTTTTAGAGTGTTATTCCACTACTTGAGCTTGTGTGCAGGAGTGTGTGTGTGTGTGTGTGTGTGTTGTGTTTTTCTTTTTTTCAGAGATCCTGAGTCATTAGTGGTTCGTCTCCAATGATAATTCAGTTCAGTTCAGCCAGATAATTTTGATTTAGATGAAAGCAATGAGCTGACAGAGGGCTCCTTTCCCCCCATGGTCGTGTATGTATTCAAAAGGAAAAGAAAATGAACCTCTAAGGTAGCTATAGCAATGCCCTATTTCTTTTCTTTTTTTTTTGGTTCTCATCAAGAAAAGTTCTCAAATGAAGTTGTTGCTGTTTTCTCTGGCAACATTCAGATGATGGTGATGCAAAGGATCGGGTAATTGTTGGAGCTGTGTGGAGCTGCTGATGACAAAGGAAATGAAAATACAGGAGTTGTTTTCACACTGTAGACTGTACATAAAAGATGGATGCAACCACTCTAACAACACCCACTGGATTCTGTCAGTATTTGCTGATTGCTTAAAATCAGTTAACAGCATTGCACTTTATGGATACAGATGTTGGTTTCTTGAAAGGCCCAGTGTCAGCATTTTGGTTGTCAAAAACCAGAAGTTACAATGTAGAGGCTGAAATGGTCCATCAATAAATCCAAAGATATTTGCTAATTAGCGCTAAATAACCGATAAAAAGTGTATATTTAATAAGTCAGCAGTCGGAATTTCCAAGTTCCTAGTCAGCCAGTTTAATCTGGAACAACCCATCAACTCGAATTTCCCTCTCAGAAAAGCACCAGCAACTCCCGAGTTAACATGCAGTCCATGATGACTACTGCACTGAATGTAAACAGTAGTAAAACTGTAAAACCTTTTATCTGTACTGCCACTGTTGTGTATTTGTGACTCACTAAATAAGCCATACACAAAACACCAGGCTATGCTGCAGCTGTGTTAAGGATTTTTAAGTTATTATGCTGTATTGCGAGTGACACACAAATGTTTCTACCTTGCTAAGAACCCAAACAAATCCTGCTTTTCCTCACTTTTCCGGACGCTCTGATGTTGGAACTCAGGGTTGACGTCACTCCCAACTTCCGAAATCTGAGTGAAAATATTAAGTTTATACAGCTTTGTCTTGTCATTTACATCCGAGTTCAGGGGTATCTGGAACGTGGCAAAGAGACACGAGGAGTTCTTGAAACCTCTTGCTGAGTTTCACCATCTCCATCTTTGCTCATTGACCGAGATAAATGAGAACCATAACTTAGAAAATTATGTTCACTTGAAACTACCAAATGAGCCCATTAGGAAAGCGTTAATTGTAGTATTAAAGCAAGGGTGCAGAGAGATCATTTTCCCATAGACTTCTAGACAACCCGAAGTGGTTTTGCAGCTGCAAAAGTTGATTGTGGGGTGCTGGGCATTTAAAAGACAAATTAAAGGAAAGTCTATTTGGTAGTGGCCAGCTAGCAGTCTGAATGATTGGCAGTAGAATTTCCACTTATGGTACAATGACTTTAACAACTTCTGGTAAGATCTAAATAGAGAATCTTGGCTGTTTTATCGTTCAGACTGTTTTATTTATGTTCACCGGATATAACTGAACTACCCAAGTTTGCAGGAATGCCATTTAGTGTGTTTAGTTAAAGAATGGATTTAGTATGTAGCTGTGGGCCTACTAACAGCTTGAGAGTTGTTTTTTAAACAAGATGTACATGAACTCTGCACGGCAGCCCTCATCGCCCACATTTCTTCCCTTTCCCCCGAGGCTGTATTACTCTCTGCTCTGCACCGTACAGCAGATTGTGTGAATCACATGTTAACGGTCCACGGCCTGAGTCCGCACAATTCACACTTGCTTTCTCCCACTCATGACAGAAATCTTTAAAAATCAGTTGAGAAGTGACACATCATTGATATGATGCCATGGAACTTTCCTTTTCCCTTTTTGACTGTGCGTGACACTCAGTACAAACTGTTAAGTCACAATTGATTCACTGCAATGAGAAGATACATTTTAAAGTTTCACTGTTGAAATGATCACAGATTTTTAAACACACACCCACACATATTATTGTTAGCTAAAACATTATACACATATATACAATTTTAGATAACAACCAAAAGCTTTGCTGCTGCAAGGTGTTACACTCGGTTACATGATGATGTTAAATCCTGATGCAGTTGGGGGGGTATAGTAAAATCATCTTTTCGATCTGCAAGAATAGTTCAAAAGGAAGAAAATGTCACAGGAGTCCAGTATTTCCCACATATTTCAGTTTTTCCTCACTGAAATATTAAGCTCACAGTGTGAACAGAAGGTCACTAGCACGAGGCAGATGTGAAATTGGTCAGATCAGTATCCCTTAAAATGCACATATGTGCTGATAATGACTTATCAATCACAGGAGAATAATCTAGGGTGTGCTCAGTGACCGAGTTTAACAGTGTGACGTAAATGACAAGATAAAGTTGTGCGAATTTCACACAACTTTATCTTGTGATTTCTTAGCAATAATGTTAAGATTGCTTAAAAAATGGTTTCTGACTGCAAGTCATAAAGTGGCTTTTTTGCTTTAAGATGGTGACAGACAGAGTCAGTAAGCTATTAGTCTGCTATTAATTTACAGTTGCTCAAGTTGTCAGTTATATAAATCTGTTTGTGATAATATAGCAAATAAGTTTTCCAACATGCCCACTCTGCAATATTATTGAGAGCATATCAAGATAATATGATGCACAGAATAGAAATTTATACTGAAAATTATTTGTTTCACTTGATGAAACTGATGATTATTATTTAAAATATTTTATATTAGTTTTGCAGATTAAGTGCACACTACCTTAATTTTATAAATTGTGAGTTTTTAAGTTGATTTGGGAAAAAAAAGTTTACACTGGTTGATCTGTTGAATTACTTTTGCACATTTCTTCAAAACTACAATATTTTAATACAACTTTAATTCCTTGTTGTATTTCCCATTATTTCTCACTTTCTACCTGATAAACTTGAAATAAATGTCTATTTGAAACTGAACCAGAACCTGAAAACCTGCTAGAGCAGCTTGCAGGATACCCCTAGCCATTATGGCAGATGGGAAGCTACTAAACACTGTTATCTGTGAGGGCTGATCAATTCCTACAAATAAATGTTTACTTCAGAGTTGTAAGCCTTTCAGAACTCATTGTTACAACACAGAAAATCCTGGTTTTACTTGTTCTTTACCAAAGTTTCTGTTCAGGAGTGATTTTATTGTTTGTGTTCATTAAAGACTAACACAATGTTGGTCATGCCAAGCATGTTCTGAGCTCCGGTGAAGATATTTATCACCTAACTGCTCCCCTGAGGTTGCTTTATCTATTCGGTGCCTCATTATCAACAGATCTTTTTCAAATCAAGAATCCCCCTCCAGGGAGATCACTCAGATCACGTTGTGTGGAGGGGGTTGGGTGTCCTCAGAAAACCCTCACTTGGTTCTCCACGAGTCTTTTAGGTAAATCTCGAGAGCAAAACTCTCTAACAAAGACGCTTGCTCGCTATAAGTGGTTCTTCTCCGTGAGGTCTTGATTCAAAGGGTAATCGTCGTCTAACTACCTACACTTAATCTCGAGGACGTCATTTAGGAGCCCATTAATAAATTTACCCTAATTTTTGTTTTCTTTAAACAGTTTTTTTCCACATTCAAAACTGTAAGCCCATGATTGTGGCACAGAGTCACTCTGAGTTGCAAAGCATGGAATTAATAAAAAAAAAAAATCAATCATGGAGCTTGCAGGCTTAAAGGATTTTTCCCCTCCAGATATCCAGGCTTGTTTTCTTCCCTTCAGAATAAGCTATTTGCTGCCACTCAGTTCTTTACTCGAAACAACTTGAAAATTGCCTTGAAAATCCATCAAAGTAAACAGAAAGCCTTCATTTCTGTTTTGTCAGTTTGTTTAATCGGTGTTTCATTGTGCCACGGCTGAGTGTCTTCATATCAGCGCTGCATTACGTTACACTCTGCTTACTGCCAATCACCTGACACAAATGGGAAGGGATGAACGAACGTGTCTGTCTGGGAATAATCCAGAAAAATGTACAGCATGGTCACATCCTTGTTTTTCTATGGAAAATCTCTTTTGAAGCCAGGACAGTATTTCATTTGATCATAAATGGTGGGGGGAGATAATTAAATGAGGTCTTTGCACAGCATTTTTGCACAACAACTACCAGTATGAAGCAGACTTGGACAGTGACAAACTGCACCTCAACAATGTGGGCTCATGCTGTGATAGAAATGACTCAAATCTGGCACAATGCAACATTATAAAATTGTTGAGCTACCTGTGAGTGGGCATTTCCAGGTGCAGTTGTTCAGTGTTGCAGTACTTTAGATGATCTGTTCATGGGTTTGTTACAAATACTTTGTATTTCAGCCAGATAGCTTGGAACATATTTTTTCTCTAAAGAACACATGCTGTAATTATCCTTTAAAATCCATACAAGCAATTTGCAAGACTTGGACAAATATTCATGTTGCTGCACATCCAGCATCACATGGATAGATTTGCAGCATTACTACCTTTAAATTTCCTAGCAGGGCTGCAAGTTTTTTATTACAACATTCAAAGAAATCTAACATAGATTGCAGCTATATTACAATGCCAAGAGTACTGGAAGTGAATAAGGTGATGAAGCCATGCAAAATACCATTTAGAAACTAATGAGCAAGAAATGACACAAATAACAAAATAAGTTTGCAGGACAAATAATGTTTGGTAAAAAAAAACAAAAAACAAAAAAAAAACAATAACATGAGGCATGTCATATGATAAAAATTTAGATTTCCATTTATTGTTGGATTTTTTTTATTTATTTATTTTTTATATTTTGCTCCAGTAGGAACTAAGCTGTGATAAGAAGAAACAAGCAATAGAAGAAAAGCTGTGACATGTATATAAATTCCACATATTTCATATCTTGCAATCTGTTTTGAAATCCTGGTCCCTAGAAGTTTAGGAATTTACATAACAAAGAACTACAGTAAAAGAAAACACTGAAAATTGGTTTCTGTTGATAAGTTTCTTTATTCTGTTTATTGGTTTGAAGCCTCGACATTTTGGCTGCAGTCAGAATAGCTGAAGTACCAGAACTACTGATATGTGGACAGGAGGGTGAATATATCAGCTAATGCTAACAGCGTTGATTGCTGCATCTGTACATAGTAGTGGAGCAACATGCAGAAACAAATTCGGGTTATGCAAAAGGTGATTAAAATAGAAGAATTTCACTCACCAGAACTCATGAGACGATGACTTGTGTCCTAGGGGATCTCCTCCAGTTCTGGACCAGGGCATCACTGAGCTCCTGGACTGTCTGATCCTCCTCCAGGAACTGGAACAGGTGGTCAGGCATTGTCCTGCAGCAAGAAGACACCAGGACCCACTGCACCAGTATTGTGTGATAGTGGGTCCAGGGATTTCATCCCAATACCTAATGACAGTCAGGGTGTGGTTGCCTAGCCTGTAGAGGTCTAGTCATCTCTCTGTGGATTTGTCTCCACAAACCATCACTGATCCACCGCCAAACCGTTAATGCTGGAGGATGTTGCAGGCAGTACAACAATCTCCATGCTTCTCAGACCCTTTCACACCTGTCACATGTGCTCAGGGTGAACCTGCTCTCATCTGTGAAAAGCACAGTGATACATCTGGCATTCACCATAGAATACAAAAAATGCCAATCAGGCTCCACAGTGCTCATCCTGTTCCTCCTCACACAAAGGAGAGGATACCAGTTATGCTGATGGGTTTGGGCCTTATATGGCCCTGATTAGCTCTCCTAGACTAACTTCCTGTCTCTTGGAATCTCCTCCATGCTCTTGAGACTGTGTTGGGAGACCCAGCAAACCTTCTGGCAATGAAACGTATTGATGCACCATCCTGGAAGAGTTGGACTACCTGTGCAACCTTTGTAGGGTTCAGGTATCGTCTCATGCTACCAGCAGTGACACTGACATTAGCCAAATGCAAAACTAGTGAAAAGGCAGACAGAAGAGATGAGGAGGAGGGAAAAATTCCAGTGGCCTCCAGCTGTAAAACCGTTCCTGTTTTGTGAGGTGTCTCATTGTTGCCCCACTAGTGCTCCTGCTCATTAACACCAAAGCAGCTGAAACAGATTAACAACCCCCTCTGCTGCTTAGCTGACCAGATCAATATCCCACAAATTGAACTGATTTGGTGCTGTACTCTGATTAAAAAATGTTCCATTCATTTTTTGAACAACTTCTAAATCTTTTGAACCAAATTCTTGCAATAAAACTGCTGAAGTATAGCAGGCATCTGGATCCCTGCATACTTTTAGAAGCCAAAAGTAGTACAGCAGTGACTGAACTGCTCCAAAAGCCTGTTCAGGCAGATTTTTATTTAAAATGGCAGCCAGCTAAGGTGTCAAAACCTCAGAGGCTGAACATTACAGCCCCTTCTTAGGACACCGTGGTTCACACGCTTCCCAGTTCCATTCAATCTTTCATTTTACATTTTGGCACAGAACACTGAAGCTCTTAATTGTATATTACAGTGCAGCTGGCTTCCCTCTCCCCTCATCTCACTGACTAACTGTGTACTGAGTGCACAGCGAGGGAACCTGGTAACACCAATATTTCATTCATTTGTCTCTAATTGACAGCTGACATTTTCACGCACTGGCACAAAGTTTTATAGCCCCTGAAAGACGAACCAAAGAGTCACCTTAAGCATGGCCTTATAACCCAGCTTTCTTTATGAAGTCAGAATAATAGGAAAACACCCTCTGTGTTATTAAAGTAATCCTATGCATAACCTTGCAGTGCCTCATTATCTTGACACAAAAGGGAATGGGGCTCATCACTGTACCGTTCCATTTTATCCATGATTTAGCACAAAGCCACCTAGAAGTCAAAGTGACTGCTCTTTACCTGTAGCTTGTGTTCTTGTGTAATAAACTTTAAATTATGTAATCCTCCATGTGCCTTTGTGGTTAATGACAGAGTCCTTGAGAAGCATGATAAAGGAGAAAAAAGTAGCAACTAAGCTCATTTTTGCATGTTCTGAGCTGCACTTGAAAATAGCCATTAAGAGCGAATCTTCCTTTCCTCAAAGCCATTACCCACAGACAACTTTTTTATAGGCAATATCTCTGTTATTGGGGATGTAATGCTGGCCATTTTTATGAGATTCTCCTTCAGTTTTATCCACAATCAAAGCACCTAAAGAAGCATTTTGCCGATTCATTTAAAGTCTGGTGGGTTTTTTGATGAGGTAGCCTCAGCCACAACAGTTTAAAACCTCTAATATTTTACAATTTGACATGATTGAAATGGCAAACAAATCAACAGAGAGCCATTACACAATGTTAGGTAGGTTACTTTTGAAATACAAGCTCAACTTGTATTTAAATGTGCAACATTAATTAAGATTGTTCCAGTACAAATTTCACATCATCGGTGTAATGTGACTTAATTTGATAACCCTTCCGACAAATGACTCATGTTTCAAAAGGAAATTATTGTTGGATTTCTCGCAGTGAAAGGTGTTTTTGTCCAACGACATGGCCACCCACTTCGGCACTGTCGGCTGGTCGCAGGCCTGGCAGACTCCATGCATTAATTAGGCTGGTAGAGAGAGGCAGTGCACGCTGCCAAATGAATGGAGCCTGTCTAGAGACAGCTCCTTGTAAGCTATTCTACCCTTGATAATGTTGCACTCAAATTTGTCTCAGTGGCTTTGCTTACCTGGGTTGTCCAGAAACTTTCACCAAGAGAAAGACGCAAAAAGCAACAGAATCAATGTTGCATTCTTGATGTAAGCTTTTTATATTGAGATAATAATAATAACAATAATATGTAACCTTTTTGCAACCAGAAGTTTTATTATTATTTTATTAAATCAATAACCTTTGTCCTCTTACTAATTACAAATAAGAATATTTTCGTAACTTAATATGATGTTACTTTCTACCTTGATATTCTGAATAGAAGTAGCACATGCATCATTACAATTAGCCATTACCATGTTGAAGATATTTTGCTACCATTGCACTTACCATGAAACATGGACAGATTTTCATGAATATAGGCTCTGGTCATAAACTTCCATGTACGGCACAATATGATCAATAATCAAAAATAGACATGGTCAAGAAAACCCATTGACCGTCAAAGTGAGCATCAGAATGGAAAAGAAAGGTGATTTAAGTGATGTTGGCATAGTTGTTGGTGTCATACAGGCTTGTTGTTCACAATCTTCTGATCTGCTGGGATTTTCTTGCACAACCATCTATAGGGTTTACAGAGAACAGTCCAAGGATGAGAAGATGACCATGTCAAGTCCACTCCCGTCAAATAAGAACAGGAAAAGGAGGCTACCTAACTGGACAAAATAAGACTGGATGAAGACTGGATGGTCAGATTTTGTCATAAACATCAAAGTATGTCAAACTATCTCCAAGTTAAATATCTGATTGTTTACTTATATACTGAGTCAAAACGAGGCAGCAAGTAAATCTAAAACAAAGCTAGCAATGCTTACCACTGAAAAGTGCTACATTTTAGGCTAGCATATCATTAGCAAAGAGTACCATTTACATCAAGATCATATGTTGATATTAGCATTGTTCTTGCACATGCTAGCACATTAGTTATTAGACTGGTGTCCAATTTTAGTATTTTTTTTCTTTGTATAATTAAATTCACATACTGAAGTTTATCATTTACAAACTATTGTATGTTACGTTTTTGTTAGCAAAAAAAATTATTCTGTCTTACTTTTGAGAAACACTGCTATACCACCCTTAGAAACACCAAGCAGGCTTGAACCAGTTTTATTCCTACTTCTTACATCACTGGGCAATTATATTCTTTTATCCCCAAGAACAACAAGCGTCTGTTGGCAGGCCTCAACCAAGATGCCTTAAAATATCTAGCTTGTTATTAGTGTTGGTACGGAATGAACAGAATGTTAATGTGATATATCTTTTTGTTTTCCTCATTTGTGCACTCTGGGTGTGTTTGAGATTCTAGGTCACTGGATTCGTTCATTGAAATCCACCCGTGAAGTCGGCCTATGCAAATTCTTTAGCGCGAGGCTCGTACTTTTTCTGAGGCAAACGAGGTGAGCGACCCAAAAATACATAACGCTGAGGAGCTTGAGCAACATTAAATAAAAGTGAGACAGCAACAAAAGGTCATCCTCTCATTCATGCCCTCAGGTGCTGGCACCCCTGCAACACATGTTAAAAAACAGACAAATGCCTGGACGTGTAATAAAAACAGCATGGCTAAGAGAGAGAATGTCCTAAACCCTTCCCTCTGGGTTAACGAGCAGACTCCGCTTTTTAACAGTGATTGACAGCAAAGAGATAAGAGGACATAGTTTAAATGCCTGGCTGATTTTGGTGCCTTAATGCACAAAGAAGAGCAAGTGTGAGCCAAGTGAGAGGAGATGGAGACCTGGACAATGCAGAGGTACAACAGTCACATTATCCTGATGAAGATTTGGGGACCCGCTCTGCGGCATAAGCTCACTGTATCAAAGAAAGATTTACTCCTCTCGTCTAACTTTCCGAGGGGTGATGCACGGCGCATAATAAGATTCCTGTTAAGTTGGAGGAGGCTCTGGCTCATTTGTGTAGGTGCAGCAAGGCGGCTAAAAATAGCCGCGTAGGGTGACGGAGCAAAAAAGAGGCTGCATGTGAGATGTGCTTGCAACTCGGAAGAAGCGCAGGACAGATA
>NW_005187441.1:3856107-3858498 GCF_000239375.1 Pundamilia nyererei | reverse complement strand
AGAGATGAGGGATGAAGAGTCATGGGGGGGGGGGGGGGGGGGGGGGGGTAGCAGGATTGAGAAACCAGTGGCGAGGAGAATTGGGAAGAATCCGGCAGAGGAGAGGAAAGAAGAGGCCAAACTCCGGGGGCTCCCCGCCTCTTTTCTCCAAACCGACAGCAAGATCAAGCTCCTGCCGAGAAAAAGTGTGTGTATCCCGTTACACAAATCCCCCTGTGTGCTTGTGCACCTTTTTTGGATGTGCGCGTGTGTGGGGAGGACAAAGCGTGCGACCTCGCTCACAGCGGATATAACTGGAGCTGGAGCCCACTAGTGCCAGGGTACATGACAATGCAGTGTTAAAAGCCCCAACAGTGTCCTGCTCACCCCTTGAACACATCATGTAGCCCACTAAAAAGAAAGAAGAAAAAAGCTCCAAGGGATTTAGCCATGATTCACCGTGTCACTTAGACTCACATTTGTATGTTTGTGTGTGGTGTGTAGGTGTGTGTGTGCATTTGAAGTGCTGGGGAGGGTGTTCATGCAACGTGTTCATGCAAAGTTCACACGTGTCTGATGGATGATTCACGGAGGCAGAAGCCCTGCATTCACACTGATTATTGATCTGTGGCAGCTGAGCTGGTGACTGCAAACGCGTTGTGCAGGACCGCATTCTGATGACACACCCCGACTGAACGCTTAAAAAGCCGGTGGAGTGCACGCGTGTCTGTGAATGTGGGCATGTAGGAGTGTGTGACGTCGTCATCAGGGACAAATTAGCCACGGCTGTGAAATTTGGCGGTGGGTGGTATCGAAAAAGCACATGCTGGCTTCAATAGGCATGGAAACAGCAAACTCTAATGGGGGGGGCAGAGGGAGGCCTACACACAAACACACATACACATTTATATAGAGACAGACAGACACACCAACACAATCCTGCATTCGTGCCATATGCAACCATGTGTACTGGGCCATGTAGCATCAAGTCATAGCAATGATTCCAAAACAAGCTGAGACTTGTATGCACGTGTGTGTATGTCTGTTTTTGTGTGTGTGTTTGTGCATGTGCGAGTGGTTTAATATGAGCATTGTGTGATACAAAGGTCTACACTAAGCATGTGAATCTGAGTTTCAGCTGAGCAACAGCAACATAAACTAAAAACCACAGACCTCACTCATGTTTCTGATTATGTGTGTATGTGTGAGTGTGTGTGTACATATATATGTGGCTTCAATATCCATAGGTGGTGATTTCAGGGGGGAAGCAGGGGACAAGTTCCCTTCCCCTATATAAAAACACATGCTTTTCTCTTCTGGTACAAAACATGAAAGACACAGAAAAATTACTTGGAACAACTGTTGGAACTTTTGTGGTAAACTTAACTGTCCCAGCCTCACAAGCACAATGCCGTGATCTCTGTTAGCAACAGCAGCACAGCCTCCTCTTTCTCCTATAGTGTAGTCGGCATGTCAGCAAGTTGATAGTATAAAACATGGGCATAGCTTCTGGATTATAAATGAAGCCAGTTTGGAAGTGCCTTAAAGCTGCATTTTATCTTAAGGCCACAGATGGCGATAGCTGTGGTTGCAAAAAGCCTACAGGTCCTATGTAAGTCTGGGAAAATGGCTTTCTGTCTTCACCTCTGTAAACACTTTCCTGCTGAGTTTATGGGTTCAGTTACACATTGCAGGTATATTTCTTCAGTCTAGGTCACATCATGTTTCAAAATGATGGTCTGTGGTTTAAAACTGCTTGGTCATTGGCCAATCACTTGACTTGATCTTTTTAACCAAGATGGCGATAGTGGAAGTGCTTCGCTTTTGGCTTCAAAACAATACATCAGAGACTAATGGGTGAGTCAAAGTAGCGACCTCTGTATTTTTTACTGGTGATAGCCAAGGTGGAACCAGTAGGAAAAAGGACGAGGCAGTTTGACTCACAAGTTTCCTAAAATCGCTTTTATTACATTAAATTGTCATCACTTTTACTAAAGTGAAGCAACCTTTCCTTAGGATCACCACAGATATGTGCAGTGCCTTTTAAATATACAGATATTTTTCAACATGATCTTTAAAAAAAAGGCACAAAAATAAATTGTGACTTATGTAAAAATGAATGCCCTACTATATGTAGACCAAAGTGTTCTGCACGATGAGCATCATTTGTCACGATCTGGTTACAGGGACTCAAACGCAGAGCGGTTAGGTGTCTCCAAGGTGTAGTTTATTTACAGTGCCAGTGCAATATATGTACAGTGAAGGGATCCAAAACTCCGGGGAAATCACAGGGTAGCTCTCTCACACTCGCTCACGTCTTCTTTGCTCACACTCACACACGTTCACACGGCAGGGAGGTCGCAGGTCCGGGGGGGGGAAGATCTGAGGCAGAAGAGAAGGAAAGTCACCAAC
>NW_005187441.1:3854099-3855446 GCF_000239375.1 Pundamilia nyererei | reverse complement strand
CGCATGTTGCGCGGCAGCTTGAGGCGGACAGACACAGGGTTCACAATGGCTTCAACGGGAAAAGGGCCAATAAACTGAGGGGACAGCTTCTTCGACTCAGTCCGTAACGGCACAAAACAGGTAGCCAGCCATACCTGTTGACCGATGGTGTACCGGGGGCCGGTGTACTCGGGGGCCGGTGTCCGGCGACGGTCAGCGAGGGTCTTGTTCCACTCCTTAGTACGGAGTAGGGCAGCCCAAGTCGCCCGCCAGGCATGATGGCACCCACGGAGGTGAGCCTGCACTGAAGGAACGGAGTGCTCACCTTCGATGGCCGGGAGCAATGGCGGTTGATAGCCCAGGGACGCTTCGAAGGGAGACTTGCCCGTGGCAGAGGACATGTGGCTGTTGTGGGCGTATTCGATCCATGGAAGCTGTTCACTCCAGGTCGATTGGTTGTGCGAAGCGACACAGCGGAGGGCAGCTTCCAGCTCCTGGGTTGGCCCGCTCCGATTGCCCGTTACTCTGTGGATGGAAACCGGAAGACAGACTGACCTTGGCCCCCAGTGCGGAGCAGAACTCCCTCCAAACACGGGACGTGAACTGTGGCCCTCTATCCGAGACGATGTCCTCGGGGATCCCGTGAAGACGGAACACATGGGAGGTGAGGAGCCGGGCCGTCTCCAAGGCAGAGGGGAGCTTCGGGAGGGCGACGAAGTGTGCAGCTTTGGAAAAACGATCGATAACGGTAAGTATGGCGGTGTTACCAGTGGAGGGCGGCAGGCCCGTGACAAAGTCCAAAGAAACATGGGACCACGGTCGAGCTGGTGTAGGGAGAGGCTGCAGAAGACCCGGTGGAAGGCGGTTCGAAAGCTTATTCCGGGCGCAGGTCGAACAGGCTGCTTTGTACTCCTTGGCGTCCCTAGCCATAGCGGGCCACCAGAAGTAGCGTCGGAGGAACGAGCAGGTGCGGAGGACCCCAGGATGGCATGAAAAGCGGGCGGTGTGAGCCCACTGGACAACCTGAGAGCGGACGGCTGAAGGAACGAAGAGGCGACCAGATGGGCCAGTGCCAGGATCCGGTTCGGTCTCCTGCGCCTCTTGGATGAGCCTCTCGATCTCCCAGGAGATGGCTCCAATTACGCAGGTGGCCGGGAGGACAGGCTCGGGGTCCGAGTCCTCCTCAGTGATAGAGAATTGCCTGGACAGGGCATCTGGCTTTACGTTCCGTGTTCCTGGCCTGTAGGTGATAATGAAGTCAAAACGAGTGAAAAACAGCGCCCACCTGGCTTGCCGGGAATTGAGACGTCTAGCCGAGCGCAGGTACTCCAGATTCTTGTGATCCGTCCAGACGATGAATGGTTGTGC
>NW_005187441.1:3846064-3847064 GCF_000239375.1 Pundamilia nyererei | reverse complement strand
TGGCACACAAAAAAAATACCATACCCCAATGTTTCACTCATTCTCTATTAGCAACACAGCATTTGGGATTTTGAGGCTAACAAGTCAACTTGATTGATAACCATTAAATTCATGTTTCCTAGAGGGCAAATTGTTAATGATGTTTTCTTCAGTTTTTCTTTTGGCATCATCACCAGGTCAGGCTTTATGAATGTTACTGTCATACCAAAGTACTGAGTGTAATAGGCTGTATATAAAAGATGGGTGTAGCCACCACAGCATCAGTCAACAAAACAACATTAATCTGAACTTCTGTTTTAAAGACTTTAAGCGTAGATCATGGTCATCTCCATAAGGGTGCCATGATTTTTTTTAACACTATCCCTGCCAGTGACAAACTATTGCATCAGTCATTGTTTTCAGTTAGCACTAATAGCAGATATCTATCTAAATTGCTAAAATTGTTACCAAAAGTGGAGCATAAATTTCTTGTATGGGTTGATGGTGCAGTTAACCACAAGTCGTGCCTCCACACTGCAGCTAACATGATTCAAAAGGCATAACTTTTAGTTTGAAAGTTAATTGTCTCAATTTCCTGTTAGTGTCACACTTTTCCTAATACAGGAAAAGAAGGCCGTCGCTTCCCTGAGCAAGGACATCACTGTTTTACCAGCTGATAAAGGAAGATGCACCGTGGTCCTAAACACTATAGATTACCATACAAAGATCACTACTCTCCTCAGTGACAACAATACCTACGAAGCCTTAAAGCGAGACCCCACAAGCAGCTACAAAAAGTAAGTTATAGCTTGCCTTCAAGACTTTGAAAAGGACAAAATCATTGACCGCCTTACATATCACCGCCTTTACCCAGGGGATGCCATACCCTGCATTTACGGACTTCCTAAAATCCACAAGGAAGCTGTCCCACTCAGACCCATGGTCAGCAGCATAAACTCAGCCACTTATAACATTGCAAAACACCTTGCTACCATCCTTGCTCCTCTCGTGGGGAACACCC
>NW_005187441.1:3807962-3844708 GCF_000239375.1 Pundamilia nyererei | reverse complement strand
GATAAGGTGTGGCCAGGTTTCAAAATGAGCTCATCCGAAACTCTGGCTGATTGAGACCCACACCTAGTGTTTACCAGTCATTTGGGGTCTCCCATGCTACTATGGGCAACTGCTGCAATGTGCTAGTGACCAAAGTTATCCAATGGAGGTTTTCCCCAACTAGTTGGGGAATGTTCGTTTCTCCCCAGAGACCATTGGCTGTCAGTTAATCGAAGACTCCACTAGCAATCTCTAGGTCTTTGTGACTGGAGTCTTATTCACTTAATTTTATCACGTCCAACATGTTGGACAAGTTAGCATCGCATGGTTAGTGATAGCACGACTGTAAAATCTGAGTTAAAAAACATTTATTTGTAACAGCTTTTAAACACGTTTATTTGGGCTGAGGATTGACTGACTTTGGGAGACAACCTCAAGTGGTGGTTGAGGGAACTGCATTTAATTTCTTTGCATTTCACACGTAGTTTTTTTTTTTAGGCCTAGCTCTGCTTGCCACTTGGTACGATGAGCCTTGGCAACATTGACTATTAACATGATGCAAGTTAAAAAATGGATGCAACAATGGTGTTGATGTAAATGATAGAATCATGGTTATATTTGGCAGGTTAGTACATAAGAAAATGTTTTCAATAAAACAGCTTTGGAAGTGAATCCATCTAAGTCCCTGGTCTTTATGGTCACATAATAGTGGAAATAGTGGAACAGAGAAACCAACAAACACAAACACTTTTTTTTACATTTAAATTTGGGAACAACTTGGATTTCCCTTGAAGTGATAATGTAGTTATCCAGCTGTGCAGCTGCAAGTTGTCATTCAGCTGCAAAGCCTTAGCAGTCTCTTAATTGCCCATCTGTGTGTCCTGTCTAAACCCTTTTAAGATATTTTTATCTACATTGTCTTCTTTCTGTTACAAAAAACAACTTTTGCTTATGTTGAAGCACTGTCAATTTTTAAAACCAAGTTAATGTTAGTATTGTGATAACTCCTAATTAAACGCTTTCTTAATGTACAGTCAAAGGGTAAGTATGTATATTTGGTTGTTTTGAGTCCCAAAAGCACTAGCGTGTTACTCTTGACTTTACATATGTGTACAATAGCAACATGGTTAAAGCTCATGGCCCTTCACGCACCTTGTCTTTAAGTATATGTAGCATATGTTTAACGAAGGTCAACAAGCACTTGCTTTGCCCTTTGGCGCGTTTGAGCAGTGAGTGTTTAAGGCCTAAGATTGATGTTCATGTAGATATAATGAGCATAAATTTATAGTTAAAGAATACATGCTTAATCACACTTGTAGTAGAGGTCCAGATGTTTTCATACATCGTCTTCTGTAATTGCATTCGTCTTGGTTATCCCAACAAATTTGTACATTTCAAGATGCATTTTTACCTCCTTTTTTTGTCTTGCCACGTTATCTAACTATCCGCTTTTGATCACAGACTCTCTGACTGCTTACCTTCTTCTCTCAGAATTCTTCAAAGGAACAAAGGCGAAAAACTGGGATCTTTTCAGCACTGTTATTTCAAGTGCTGGTGTTTTTCAGCACTCTTGAATTCATTATGTTGTGATGGGGGGGGGAAAGCATCCTGATTGATAATGCATTTGTTTCACAACAGGTTTTCACTAGACTGGTCTTACATCCACACCTTATGGAGCGCACGAGACAAAAAGAAGCAAAGAGGGGAACGATTTCGGCAAACTGAGATTGGGATAATTCCATGGACCAAGGTTTAAAGTCTCCTCCTCTGTTTAACTTAATTGTGCTTTTTCCACGGCAGACACAAAGGAGAGAAAGTTAGACAAAGTTAAAACTAGGCAAACAGAAGAAAACAGAATAGGGAGAAATAGGAAATAGACTTACATCTCATCTCTTTGTGCTTTGCATGACAGCTCTTTGAGGAAAAAGAACAAGATAGCTGGAAGCCACTGCAGTGGTAGCACTGACGTTGGCACACTATGAAACATTTAATTGCACCATCATTCAGTGGAGGAAGGAAACGATGGCTTTTGCTGCTCTGACTGCATGTCTTCTCAAGCCGTGAAAGCCCATCAGTGATCCTGTTCGATGTTCCAAGTGGGCCAGGCAAGGCCCTTTTTTTTTTCGGAAATGGATCATTAGCTTATAATATTATTAGAAACACTTTGGGCCACCATCTCATATTTCTGCAGTGTGATCACATGAGGAAATTTGTTCTAATGCGGCGAGCACAAGTGTGACTTGTGACTCTCTCTCTGTCTCTGAGGGTATTACTCTCTCTCTCTGTCTGCTGTGTCGCAGTCAGTCCTATCAGGCCTGTCTTCGCTTCATGCTCAACGAGCTCGAGCCGTGTTTCCAAGACAAACCCGGCAGCATTCTCTTATGGGACATGCAAACACGCAGCATACATATTACATTTGCATGAATGGGGTTTTCCTCTGCCTGTGAAGTCCACTTTATTGAATCCATACAGAGGGAACAACCCACACCAGGGATAAGGTTTACTGACCTTTTCTTTTTAGAGTGTTTTTTTTCCTCATGGTGCTGCATAGACAGGGTCATATGTGGACTCTCACATGTGTTACATCTGTGTCTCAGTTCATTTTCGGCTTGTGGCAACTTGCCAACTGGGCAGAATGAACATATACACATATGTAAGAGCAAAGAGGAAAGAAACGTTGAAGGGAGAATTTATGTATTCTTGTGCATAAAAACTTGAATTTGCACTGATGGTGTGCAGTAGTAAACTTGATATATCGCTATGAATAGAAGCAATCACAGTATTTGGATCTGTTTTAACATCTGCATCTGATGACCTCAGATATTCAGGCGTAAGTCATACTGGAATGCCTCAGGGTCCTACATAAACATGAAATTTGCCACAGCTCAGAGGATTTTAGATCTGAGACACCAAACTAAATTTAAGTACCTTAAAATGGCAAGAACCAGGAAAGAAAGGGCAAAGAGAGAGAGAGATGCCACACTTGCATCTATTCACTGGATTATATATTAAGCTTTTAACTGTACAATCAGTGCTTTTTACTCATAAGCATTCATAATTCTTCAGCAATTCCTCTAATACAACCAGAATCATTAGCAACTTTTAATTTTTATTGATTTACTTTAGTTCTTAATGTTTGAAGCAATTGCCAGCTACATAGCGTAAAAGTGAAACCAGTGCAGAAGTGCCAGAAACTTCAGTTCTTCTAGTGGCCACTCGAGGCTGGCTCCAAAAGTGAGTCAATGCCCATAGACTCCCATGTTAAAATTTCCGACTTCAGAGCAGAATTTATTTTTATTTTTTTATTAGTCCTTTATTTATCCAGGTAAAAATATCATTGAGATTAAAAATCTCATTATTTCCAGGTCTCTCTTGGAACTATCTTTGCAGCATTGCAAGAAGAAAAAAAAAGTCATACTCTTTATAATCTTTTTTAGCCTACTAGCTGTAGGCTAGGTGTCACATTGGGTAGTTAGTTACCAAACTGGCCCTCTCAGCTGTATTTTTGATGTAAGTACCATCTGGGACAAATTTAACTGTACCACTCGTGTATTGGTTTTGACAAGTGAAAATCTAGTATTTGTTCACCACTTAGCATTAACTAGCTAGTGTCTATGCATACAGGCTAGTAAGCCTGGTTAGAAAGATGCATACTGTTAGACAACTTGTTCAAAAACCCTGATGGCAGTGGGTGTAGTGCTAAACGCAAGGCTTTAGAACCAAAGATTATAAACATATTGATGGACGTCTATCGGTTAAAGTGAGAGATCATGGTTAAAGCCACTGAAAACATAATTTGAAACCAAATATACAAATTACAGCATCGCGTCAGCAGGCAGCCTGTTTCGGCAGCACCTACTCAGTACTGAGTTTTTTTCTTTTTAATTTGTGTGTTTCTCTTTATTCCGGTTTGCTTGTACACACAATGGAGTGGAGCTTTTTTTGGACAACTTTGTTTTTATTTTCTTTTTTTAATGGTTCTTGTGCTCGGAGGCTGTGTGAGCAGCCATGCTCCCATTATTTATTAGGGATCAGCTGTTAGCTCTCTATAGCTCTGCGGTGCTGCATCCCACAGAGTGGCCTGATGTTTCCCATGAGCTGAAGAGGAAGAGACTTGGCATCCGCGCCACCACTGGAGGTCGAAACTGGAGGAGAACAGGGTACAGACCCGTGATCACGTCCATTATCATTGGGAATGTGAATTCCCTTCACAACAAAGTGGATGAATCCCAGGCTGTAGGGGATTTACAGTGGGTGAATGATCTGAACCAGTTGTTCAACAGGTTTGAGTAGACACTCACCCCTCCCCCAGCCTAATCATCTCTGCTGCAAACCCCCCTACCTTTGACCAGTGCCTGTTTTTTTTTTCCCCACAACTTCAAACCTCTCAGCCCTCAGCAATCACCCACCCCCTCTGCTTCAAAAGACTTCATCCCAAAGCCTTCTTCCTCCACCATCATCCCGTCTCTCAGCACTTCAGGTGAGTAACGAGCTGCAAAAGATCAAGGTGTGAAAGGCTGCAGGTCCGGATGACATCAGCTTTAGGCTGCTGCAATGCTACACAAACCAACTGTTTAGCATCATGGAATACATGTTCAACATAAGTGTGAAGCTGGGAAAAGTACCACAGTTGTGGAAGACCTCCTGTGTGGTACCAGTACTGAAGACCACACATTCGAAGGACTATAGCAGCTAAAGGCCGGTAGCACTGACCTCGCTTCTGACGAAGACCCTCAAGAGGCTTGTTCGTCAAACATCCCCGCTCCCTGGTGAGGTCTTCATTAAATCTGCTGCTGTTTACCAGCCTGGATTCAGGCAGGTTGGCATCAGGTAGATGATGATGCCATCATCTACGTCCTGCACCAAGCTCTGATCCATCTGGAGAAACCTGAAAGCACTGTGAGGATTGTGATCTTTGATTTCTTCAGTGGTTTTAATATCATCCAGCCCAGACTTCGGAGGGACAAGCTGGAGCCGTCAGGAGTGGACCACCACCTGTCCCAATGCAGTGTAAAACTGCAGATTTCTCCATCAACTACCCAGGATGCCATCTACAAAAGTTCTCTGATGTCTCTGCCATAGTTAGCCTCATCAAAGGTAAGGCAAACTTGGAGTGCAGACAGTAGATTCAGGACTTTGTGGACTGCTGCCAGCTGAACCTTATTCTCATAAATGCAGGGAAAACCAAAGAACTGGTGGTGGATTTTTGCAGGCGCAAAGACCCACCACTTCGGAGAAATCTTTTGGAGTGCAAGGGGCACTCTCGAAGTCTGTGGTGGCGTCAGCCATCTTCTAAGGTGTTGTCTGTTGGAACAGCAGCTTATCTACCTCTGAGAGGGAGCAGTTAGATAAACTTATCAGGAAGGTCAGCTCTGTTCTAGGATGCCCCCTCGAACCAGTGCACATGGTAAGAGAAAGAACAACGCTGGCACAAATATTATCGCTCTTGGAGAGTGTCTCCCACCAAATGCATGAAGCCGTTGCAGAATTGGAGAGCTCCTTCAGTGATAGACTGCTGCATCCTAGGTGCACAAAGGAGCGTTATCGCAGGTCCTTCCTCCCAGCAGGAGTTAGACTGTATAACCATCATTACTCCCAACAAACACAATAAGTTGTTTACATCCCTGCTGTTATTTGCACAGTTTTTCCATTTTCTGTAAATAGTCTGTTGTTGTGTTTTTTAAGCATTTTTTAAAAATTTATACAAAATGTATCCTACTCAATTACACATTTCTTGAATACATTTCTTAATAACTGTATTTTTTTTTCTTTTGTTGTAAATTTGCGCTGTAAAGTCTCTTATTTCTTGTTTTTATTTTATATTCTTTACTTTTGTGTGAATTTGCATGCTCCATCTGCCTGTCACTTTGCTCCTTGAACACCTGAATTTTCCCAATGAGGGACAATGAAGAATATTTCTGTTCTATTCTATTCTGTTCTGTTCTGTTCTGTTCTGTTCCCTTACAAAATCCTTGATACTGGCATAGTGCTTGCAATGTTGCTGTCTGAGCTTTTTTCTTATAAACAACAAAAAGCACAAAAGTCCTCAAAAGGTAAAATGTGTTACAAAAAGGATACACTTAAAGAAAAAAATGGGGACTTATCAGGTAGCTTAAATTTTGAACACATGTGTATATTTAAAATACAGTTTCTTTACATTCACCCACACATATATGATACATTCCCAAACAAATTAAAAAGTCAATGTAATTAACATTCATTTGTACATTTTTAATGAGTAAAAAAATAAGTGTGTATTTGATTTATTCACTGCTACTTTTAAGTTGTATCATAAAAAAGAAGCATGATAATAAAAAAAATATTTATGAAGTAAAGGATATTTTTGTAGCCTAAGAATCTAACACAGTACAGTCCAATCAATCTACACCACCTCTTTAAAGATCTGTAAGAATTTACAGAGCCTAATCAATAAGAGATAATGGCTGTACTTTGAATGTACTGTACTTCATGAAAGACCGTTTCCCAATTGATTTAAAATGAAAAAGGTCCTTTCAAGAGAAGAGAACAAATCAATGCTCATAAAACACTATATATTTCTGTTCTTGTCCCAACGTCACCCACCATTTAATCCATCAATTGGTCACATGGTACATTTTCTTCCATTACTACTTTCCATCTCTCTCTCGTTTTTTTTTTATTTTTTTTTATTTTGCTTTGCTGCGTTATGTGATGCCTAATAAAATCCTGCACACAATCCATTAAAAGTAGAAAATCCACCCTTAGATACGTTTACTCTTACATATCATCAATCTGGGATGTGCAGCACATTCCAAGAGCTATTAGGTGATGAAGTGTCGCAATTTACTTTTTTCAGGCCTCTACTTTCTCTCAGATTTGTTGGTTACTAGTTGACATGGTGACTACATTTCCCAGAATACTGGAGAAAATGCTAAAATATACAGCTCTGGCATTTGCATTACGAGAAAAATACTAGAAATAAATGTGAAACAAGGTTATTAGACTTTCCCCCCCATGTTTGGAAGAAATGAGGCCCTTGAAAGTTATTGTCTTTCAGTGCTGCACTGCATTGGTTTCTATTGAGGTTATGGGTGGTAGGGAAACCATTGTTTCCACACAGCAAGAAACAGTCCTCTGCAACAAACAAACAGCAAAACAGACCCAGTTAATTTGAAAATATATTGTCAGTGGATGGTTTTGGTGTTTGGTTTGAGCGAGTTCTCTTTTCATATACATTTTTATCCTCTTTACCTGAGAGGCTGCCCACAACAAAAGATTTAATACAATGCATCCCATGACTCAATACTTCATGCAAAATTGGGTCACCGGAGTGTTTAAACTGTGTGCCAAGTGAACAACAGGATAGTGGTTCAATGTCCATAGCTTCATAGCAAGCTGCTCTGCTTGGCAGGCAGCATCATAAGATCACCCCCAGGGAAAAGCTCTGCAACAGAGTGCAGAACAATCAGGAATTGCAAAGACAAAGTCATCCCTTATTATGGGGTTTCATTCATGATTGGGGCTACTAAATACAGCATGTGGACACTTGATTGGTATTAATGTCACCGCAGTGCATTTAACGCATTCCCTTTTATCCATCCATTCGCTACCGCTTATCCTTTTCAGGGTCGCGGGGGGCGCTGGAGCCTATCCCAGCTGTCATAGGGCGAGAGGCGGGGTACACCCTGGACAGGTCGCCAGTCTGTCGCAGGGCTAACACACAACGACAGACAACCATTCATACTCACACTCACTCGCACATTCACACCTAGTGGCAATTTGGATGATCCAATTAACCTATCCCCACAAACTGCATGTCTTTGGATGGTGGGAGGAAGCCGGAGTACCCGGAGGGAACCCACGCAGACACGGGGAGAACATGCAAACTCCACACAGAAAGACCCCGGCCCTGATGGTGGAATTGAACTCAGGACTCAGGACCTTCTTGCTGTGCGGCAACAGTGCTAACCACCGTGCCACCATGCTGCCTGCATTCCCTTTTATATCTGCTTTTTCAACTTTTTGATTTCTGAATATGTTTTTCAGCCGTGCCAGTAATGTTTATTGAATACTGAATGCATCACCTGGCAGTAATTACAGCATCAATTGACATTTTAATGGACAAATCTTTCTGCTCCAACATTCTCAGTCTCTATCACTTTACATAAACAAGTGCATTTCACGCACGTCTGCCTTCCATTACCCTAGTGCATGCTGGGATAGACTCCGGCCCCCTGTCACGACCCTGACAAGCAAAAAGTGGGTACAGAAAATGGATGGTTGTGTGGATCGATAGACATGGGCTTCATTCTAAATCTTGGGCCATTAATTAAAAAGACCACATGTGGACTCAAACCAAATGATAGAGACGTTATGAGGAGAATTTTAATGCACCTAAAGTCAAGTGTATTTACTATTCAAACAATTCACCAATAAATCACAGCAAAGTACTGGCAGCTAAATTTCCATACAAACTTTCTTGATTTTCCACAATAATAATGGCTGTACGTTGAATGTACTGTACTTCATGAAAGACTGTTTCCCAGTTGATTTTAAATGAAAAAAGGTCCCTTCAAGAGGCAAGAGCAAATAATAATAAAAATAATACTTGAGTTAAAATAATTTACTTTGAGTATGTAACACATTGCATGAACTTCTTAAACATAAAAAAAAATCATAAAAATAACTTTATCCCTGCTGGATTGTTTACATGTATTGCTTACATGTATAGTATTTACTAGTGGGTGTTTTTCTCATTATATTCTTGGTAATGGAGAATCCTCACTAGCTGACTGTGCTGACAGTTCTACTGCCCAGAGCAAGGCCTGCAATCCCAGTTGAGCTATTGAGGAAAGGACAGGGTTTCAGTGCAGGAGCTGTTCCAGCAATCATCATAGGGAATGTGAAGTGTTTGGCCAATAATAACTGAGTAGGCAGATTAAAACTCAGAGGGAACACAGTCTAGTGCATCATAGAGTATCACAGCAAGACGTTGCCATACTCGCACTTCCTGGACCACAGTTTGAGTGTGCATAGCTTCAGGACTGTGTGAGTGGACTGGGATGTTAACTTGAGTGGTAAGATAAAATGTAGAGGAATGTAAATAGCTATGACTGAAAAGTGGTGTAGTCCCAGACAATACTGTGAAACAACATTTTTGTTGCCTAAACATCTCTATATTACTTACTGAGGGGCTCTGCCATTGCTGTTGATGTTAGAATCCAGTAAAAATCAGCACACTGTTCGGATTCCTGATGCTTTTTACAGAAAATCTTTTCTAACATAATAAACACACTCTTGTTAGATTTATCATATTTAGATTTTACTTTATTGAGCTCTTTTTTTCATTTATAATTTTGATTTTATATGAACCCTTTCTTTGGTATATTTTTTGACCTAGCTATATTCTGTGATATTGTATTTATTTTAGTCGTTTAAGTTGTTTTGGCTGCTGTAACACAACTTCTTTGATAAATAATTTTAACAATAAATCATTAACATTTTCAATAAATATACGCAAACAATATCAAGATTACTTCTCTCAATACATAGTTACTTCATCAGGAAAATTGATTGTCCTACTGTCCGACCAAGACCTGCAGTCCCAGCGGAGCTATGTAGCAAAGTACAGCATTTCAGTGCAGGAGCTGCTCCAGCAATCCTCATGGGGAATGTGAAGTGTTTTGGCAATAATAACTCAACAGTAACTTGGCAGATGAGGTTAAGTTTACTTCTCTCGATACATAGTTACCTGATGTGTTAACAGACAGATGTTAGTTTTTGTGCCCTGTACACCGCACAATTATAGAAACACTATAAACAACCTTAAAAATGATTAGTGGCTAAAAGTCACTCATCGCTACAACACAGTGGCATGTGAAAACATTGTTCTTGGCTAAAGTCTCAATAAATAATTATAGAAAAATCACAATACTAGTAAATGAATGGCTTTTCCACTTGATATTGTAGACATTTATGAAAATAGTGCATAGAAGTTAAGGAAAGTGATCAAAACAACACAAAATAACTTAAATGTGGTAATTTAAATTAGATAAGGGCATTGTTTACACATACAGTATAAAGACATTTGCCATAGTGAAAAGGTATTCAATGATGTGAGAGAGCACAGATGAACTATGTCAGGCTACCAGCTTTTGTCTCAGTGCTCTACTCCTTGCACTATTATGAGACATCTGATTTGTTCAACATTTTAACAAATACCCCCAAGATAAATGCTGCCTCAAAGTGATTAATTTATTACAGAAGGCTCAGTCTTGGTGCTCCATTGATAACTAAACCTTAACATAATTCTTAGACATGCAAGAATGTCTAAGAAATAAATTGCCTTTCCCCAACAGAGACAAATCGCAAATCAACGGAAATAACCTTCACGAATAAATTTACATTCCCACATTAGCATGCTTTTAATTTTTTTCCTCAATGGCATTGCTATTTATGGTATTAAGTTCTATTTAAAAAAGAACAGTAAACTATTATATTGTTTAAAAAAAAGCACGTCTTTGACTTGTACACTGTATTGCTTTTTTAATCTTTTTTATACAGTACTTAACATCTTCACATTTACCTTCAAATGATAACCAGATTCATAAGTTGTTTTGCACCTAAAACAATTTATGCTCAGTTTTGATATTTAACATTTAAATGCATGTGCCTTCATTGAATTATTGCATAGTTTCTCAGTACGTTTTCCACCCCTGAGGAACAGGAGCTAATTTCTCCTATATCCTATATCCTTTCACCTCTCGCTTTTTAAAACCATTTTGGTCCTCTAGCAATTATATCCAACTGTGTGATAGTTACGTATATCTGCCACTTACTGTTCATTAAATGTCAGTAGGAATTAAAGGCAAGAAAGCTCTGCAGGATGAATAATGTAATATGTGAGGCATTAATTGACTGGTGTTCACTACAAAGAACCTGGTGAATCTCTTGGATGCAGAAGAGCGATCGATATTGTTGCCCAGAAGAGATGTTCTGTTGTTGTGCTCTCAGATATGAATATTAATGACTTGTGGTTGGAGGCACGAAGTAACAGATCGACCGTTTTATAAATAATAACTGGGTGAGATGATATGGATTTTTCAAGCCTCTCTTAGAAACATTTTGCTAATAAAACTAATACATCATCTGCGCTACAAATGAGACGTTGGACACTCCGGTAAGACCACCTAACTGAGCTGTGTTAATGGATGAACACAAATACTAATATTGCACTCACACAGTGATATTTGGTGTATTAAAAGCAGTATTTTCACATTTTCGCCTATGTTTTGGCTATAAAAAAAACCTTACTGCTGGTTGCATCTGAGGTCACAAGATGTTATTCTTTTCCGGCTGTGATGCAAAACAAACATATGCACTGTTCAAAATGAACTGCAAATAGTCACAGCTGGTTACTGGTGTATTATTCAAGTTCAGGTTTGTGTTTGTTTGCTTCCACGAGTCTAGCCTATGTGTGCTTTATGTGTGTAAGCCTGTAAATAATGCATTTCATGTTTAACTTTTACCACTGCTTCCCGTTCCATTTTCCAGCCTTATTCCGAGTCCGACAGCTGGCTTCATTGTTTGCGCTTCCACATAATTGCATTACATGTGATTACACTTGGTGTGTGAACAGCAGTGTTACTTCGCAGGCGTTCCATCTAAACATGAACATCCACAGTCATTAGAGCTAGGTTAGCTTATACTGATGCAAGAGGTACTTAGCCCTAATGTACCACCATTTTCATCATTATTGTGCAAATTTATGCAGCTAAGTGCAGCAAAAAGTCCTCTCATCACCTACACTGGGAGGAACCTGATTGTGATGTAAGGTTTTCCACATATTGTTGTTCTTGAATGCACAGAGTCTCAGAGGAAGATGTTATGTTATACAGGATACGTAAAACATTTATTGAAACAAATGTTTGAAACTGAGTCGTTGTTCTGCTCAGTGTTCTCTTTAAAATACTCCATATTTTTCTAGGTTTCTTTTTTTTTGGTATACTGCAATATCCTGGGTCCTGGGTAAATTACAGAAGACTTTGAATACTTTAATTTTACTCTGCCTGTAGAGTGTAAAACAGGGGTGTTAAACATAAGGCCTGGGGGCCGGGATCAGCCTGCTCCATTCTAGCCCACTGGGCAGCTTTGGAAAATGTGAAGATGGGCATAAATTTTGGGCTTTTAACTGCTTTGTCATAAATTTTGCAGCTTTACAATCTGGGCAATGAAATACTAGAACTTTTTCTGTCATTGTAAACATTTACTTTTTTACAATTTAAGCCCAAAGAATCATACAGATAGACTTCAACAGCATTTCTTTACGCCATAGAAAAACTGTATTGTTGACATTGCGCTTCTATTTATGTTAAAATAATCTCAGGGATTAAATGTGTTTTTAAAGTTCTTTACACTGACACAAAGAAGAATTTCGCTGACCATTTTACAATGTAAAATGTGTTTGAGATTTTGTTTTGTTTACCTCGCCTACCAACTATTCCATTGTGTTACTGGTTCCTTGGTGAACTTTACTCACATAACTGGATTCACTTATTTGAAGTCGTCCCCTGAAATAAAGCATCCTGCACACAGTTTTGCACTTTGCTAATGTCTCACCTTTAGAGGAGCATATTGCTTATGAGTCTCATAGGATCAAGCAGCAGAAGATCATTTGTCTTCCCTGCTGTGTGCATGTCTGTGTGTGCCTCTGAGAGTTTTCATACCTTAAATGATGTGCGTGCATACAGAGTTTATGTATTTAGATGTCAGTGGCAGTCTGTGTTACGTGTGTATTCTTGGAAAGCAGTGTCAGATACATCAGTTATGATAGAAAGTAGAGGAATTACAGAAGATCCACTGTTTCCCCAAGTGGAAAGGGAAAAAAAAAGTAATGCAGTAGAGCATGGCTGGACAAAAAGCCTGCCGCCACTGTTGTGTGATTAAGGACAAGGTCTGAGCCATTGCGGGGGGGTAAATTATTCACATAGCTGGAAAAAAAAAACCCAAATGTTGTTTACACAAGTGCATCCTTGCACATGTATGCTGTGCAGGACTGATAGCACAATGAGAGAAAATGTCTTTTTGGAGTGCCTGGTGTGGCAATTAGCGCATACAGGGTGCGGTGTTGAGAAGCAGCAGCTTTGAATTCTTTTATCTTGAAGGTAAAACAGGCTGGATGTATACATGAGTTAGCCATAAATTACTTACAAACCATATGTATACTGCAATTCTTTATTTCCTCTTTCAATTACAAGTTCTGTTTATAGTCTGTACAGCACTGAAGGCACACAAAAAAACAATAGATATAATGGAACATAAGTATATACAAAATATACAGAATAAATAATTAACTCTAGTTAAGTAGAAAAGCTACAGAGTGTGTGCTTACATGAACCGTTCCAAATGTTGAGTTTCCAAGAGTATGAAGAGCAAACAGTATAAATGCAGAATAACGACAATGTCTACATTGCACATGTCACTCGCCAACTCGTCAGCTGTTTATAATGTGAGCTGGGAAACAGAGAGAAGTCGGCTGGAGTCTGTTTTCTATCAGGCTGTCTGTGGAAAACTGGACCTTCGCTCGCTTTCGGGCAATGTTATGTTCCAGGAAGTTAATAAATGTCAGCACGAGGAACGAACAATGTTCCCAAATGCTGTTGTCAGACAGAAAATAGTGGCACACGTCTCACACACAGACACTCAGACACACACAGATCAATGATATTCCACATTAGTGGCTTTTTCATCAAAAGCTTAAAAAAAACAACAAAACAAAACAAATTTCAGCAGGACTCTGATTGTCATGCACCATCTTATGGCATTTGATTAGTGCAATGCATTTTTACAACATTACAGTGGTGTATATACTTTACTTGAAGTGTTCTACTTACTGACTCAAGAAATAAAGACGTAGCTTGTACAAAAATAAATAAAGTTCCTATGTCGTGTCAATTAACTGACAGAAGGATAGCTTTCAAACTGCACTCCTATCCCTGTTTTTTTTTTTTTTTATATATATATATATATTTTTTTTTTTTTTTATGTACATGTTGGCAATTTGCTGACTCTTCGGCACAATGAGCATTCTGGTTGCGGCAATCCAGCTGGCTTATGTTGACAGAGGATGTAATCAGGTCATACCCAGAGTCAGGGTAAACTGATTAAACAGCATTTCTGGGTCAAGTGATGATTGAAATTCACTCACTTCTTCCCAAACATCTGCTTTATTCCGTCGGGATGTTGGAGCGTGAGGGGGATGGGGAGGGTGCTATGTGGATCGATTCATTTGGCTGCAGTAACACAGCAGAGATGTAATTAATCATTTAAAAAAAACAAAAAAAGTTGGTTTCAACACAGGTCTGTTCGACAGACTGTGAGTTTTAACCTCTTAAACATCCAACAGGGTTTTTATTAGGGTTGGGGTTTAGGGTATTTTCATGAAGTAGAAGCTGATGCTGTTTAAATGAAGCTCTGTAGTTTTCATCTAACAGTCTGTGTGTGAATGGTGTGTTCCCCTTAACCCTAATCCTGAACTCAACCCTAGACAGCACACGCTCATCTCGCGTTAGGTTCGGGTTTTGTTTTGGCCACAGCAAACTGAATCTTTGAAGATGATGTTATATTTCAAATGACGTCTCAGTGGTCCTGTGGAGATTAAGCGGTTAAGTTATATTTGGCCATAAATAATGACACCTTTTACCAGCTACATAACATGGCTGTCAACAGATGAAACATAACAAAAGAGTCAACCAATTACATTCTGTGCTACCATTTAAGAGATGTGCCCATCATATATCTATATTTATATTTTACACTGTGGCAAGTACAAGAGGGCAAAAAGGACAAGGCACTTAGATTAAACATTTTATGTATATATATTTATTATAACTTCATAAGCTCAGTTAAATGCAGTTTGATGCTCCAGAACTTCCAAATAGTCTGGTTCAGTATGCAGGTTAGCTTTGAGTTCAAAGTACTCGTTTTTTGTTTGCTCAAGCATGACCTTGTGCGGTCTTGAGTACATAATTGTCTCCATTAGTTTCACCTCCTCCTGGTGCCCTGGGACCTGCATGTCTACAGCAGGCTGAAGCTGAGGCATATTTTTTCTCAGGTATTCTGTTATTCCCAGCTGCTGCAGCTCCTTCTCCCTCTCCAGAATGTTCCTGTACAAGGAGTTGGGGTTGCTGAGAGTGACAAACTCCGCGGGGCACTCTCCGGGCATGGATCTGAACTTTGAGCTGGGGTTTCCCGTGAGGGGCGACGTGTTCTCCTTCTCCATGATGCTCCGGCAGAGGTGATGCTTGGAGCTGGGCTCGTCGAGGTTATAATCCATATCGGCGTCGTGCTCCTTGTGCTGAGAGCAGTAGGTGGGGTTGCGGCAGATCTGCACGATGGGACTGTGCGACCTGTCCTCGTACAGAGTGGTGGACCCCGTCCTCTGTGTCAGAGTGTGGTGAGTGGTTTTCTGCCCATACATGCTGTAATGCAAGTGAATGGGGGAGCTACTGCTGGTGTTTTCTCGCGGCTGCTCCTCTGCTGCTTTTTTCTTCGCCCTCCGCCGCCGCCGATGCACGACGAACACCACCAGCCCAGCCGAGCAGAATATGACCATGAGGACAAAAACAAGAAGGCTTAAAATGAGCACAGACAGTGGGATAGTGTCTGTGAGTGAGATGAGGAGACTCCTCTCATCGCTGTTGGGCCCCAGGGTGGCTGTCACACTCTCTTCATTTGAGGGCAATGGGTGGTAGGTCCCTAAACCGGGACAAAGCACCTCATGATGAAGGCTTCTCAGGTCGGTCTGCATCACTTTCTTTGGCATGTGACACAAAATGGAGCCCACCACTGTGTCCTTTCTCAGTTTCTCTACCCATTGTTTGAGGCTGAGCAAGTCACAGCTGCAGTCCCAGGGGTTGTCCTCTAAATAAATCTGCTCCAGCGAGTCGAGTTGATCGAGCACGTTGCTCACTGGCAGGTGCATAAGCAGGTTTTTTCTCAGGTTTAATTTGGCGAGAGGCACGTTGCGAAATATCTGCGCTGGAAGAGAGCTGAGCAGGTTGTTATTTAATGACAGCAGCTTCAGGTTTGGCAGGGGATTAAATGTGCCTGGTGCAATCTCTTTGATGAGGTTGTATTCCAGATATAGGTATTCAAGGTTGTGCAGTCCTACAAACATGGTAGAGAAAAGCTTTTCAATTCTGTTGCCATTTAAGTAGAGCTTTTTCAAGCTGCTTAAGCTGAGGAAAGTTTCATTATCAATGTAATCGATTCTGTTGTTTGCCAAGTTGAGCAATTCTAAACTATCATATGTTACAAAGTCGTACTTCAGAAGTTTCTGAATCATATTTCCCGTCATAACGAGCTTAGTTGGGCTTTCCTTAAGTATTCCGATATCTGACACCTTTTGAATTCCTCGGTCTTGACAATGCATCAAAAACCCAGCCACGGGGTGATTGTGACAAGAACAATGCTCCACACAAGGACTGCTGGGAATGTGAGATGGTGTCGGGATTCTGCCGTCATCCTTGGCATTGACCAACTTGGGAATCTGAGCTACTTTGGATGAGGGAGTAACAACCATATCCAGTGACTTTGACGGCTCCTCCAAGGGAATATTGGCGTGGGATGGACAGAGGATGTCCCGCTTCACCTTTGCCAGAATGGACCCCTTGAGGTCATGTGGTGTGGTGCAGATCACATCGCTGATTGATGATTGGGCTCTCATGTTCTCCATCCAGATTTTTAAATGTAAAATGTCACAGTTACAGACCCAGTCATTGTCTTCTAGGAGGAGTTCCATTATGCGCCCAATATGCTCCAAAAAGCCGACATAGGGCAGTGTCTGGAGCTTGTTGCCACGCAGGTCCAGGTGGGTGAGTGGTACAAATCGAAAAATGTTGCTGGGTAAAAACTCGATGGAATTGTCATTGAGGATGAGGACCTTGAGGCGGATCAGTTTGTTGAAGGCCCCTGGCTCGATGACCCGTATGAAATTTGTGTCAGCTTGGAGAAATTCCAAATTCACCAGGCCTTGAAAAGTGTCCTCTTTCAGTGTGACGAGGAAATTGCTATTTATATGGAGTTTTTTCAGCGAACCGAAAGTGCTAAAGACCCCTGGCTCCAGCTCTTGTATACTATTACCCCCGATGTGCAGTGAAAGGGCACTCTTAAGCCCTTCCATTTCCTCAGCACGGAGCTCAACCAAGTCATTCTTGTAAAGGTTCAGGTGGAAGGGCACACCTGCTGGGACTTTGATTTGGGAGATTTTGCTGATGTTTCTCTGCTCGCAGTTAAGATGAAAGATGCCGTCTTTTCTCTCGCAAGAGCACAAGGAGTCACAAGACTCACTAATGGAGGATGATGCCTCTGAGGGATGGATATCTTGGGATTGGACCGCAGCGAGAAACAAGCCGATGAAAATGACACAAGGCAGCATTTCGGCCTGAGAAATCTGTGAAGAAAGGATGGGCAGAAGGGGTGGGGAGGAAAAACAAAAGTGTTAAGCAACTATGTTGCAGAAGTTCAAACTCAAACACGATGTCCTAAATAACTGTGCCACTTACACGTAGCATTAAAATTATATTCAGTCTCATTGTCAGTGATCCAAATGTCATTTAAGTTTCATATGTTACAACAGCAAGTTTATGTTATGTATGTGTAAAAGTGTAAAATTATATTTATGAGTGCATCATATGCATGACGAGTAACACAGTTCTTGGGTCAAAGCCTTTATGTAGTGTAGAACTGTACTTGCACAGCCTTAATTGCATGAAAAATATATAAGACTAGAAAACAATGCTAACAGTGTCCAGTATTCTCTACACATTGTGTTCAATTTATATGAAACGCTCATTAGTTTTAATACAATTTCCCACTCCCTCTTATAGTCAGCATGCTTTACCTATATTTAGATTTATACTTGCACACTCTGATTTATTTACGAATATTCTCTTGATTTATTGACTTTTTAACGTATGACTATGCTGCAGTACGTAAGAGACCATCTTTGTGAGTAAATTATATCGTATTAATTTCTTATGAGATATACAATACATGAATGAATTTCATGCAAACTTGTGAGGCAAACAGGACAACCAGATCTCTGTTGATCATCCATGGCCATCACAAAATCCAACATCTACTGCACAGCAAAGGTACATATTTTGTTATTTTAGTGGAATTGGAAGCAGCTTCACACACTTTATTTTTACTGGAAAAAAAATCTTGGAGCTTCATGTTCTCATCATTTTTTCTTTCACTTTAGTGTGTAATGAATGCACAGCAGTGGGCTTATTTTTCGCAGGCTGTGAGTGTGTGTGTGATCTGAAAACACTGTGTGGTTTTTGAGCTCTGACAAAGCTGTTTTGATGCGACTGGTTTCGCCAGCATTGTCAGAGGTTTAGTAAGGTGTCGTTAACAGTTTTACAAAAAGGGGTGGAGATGTCTTAGCAACTGTGAAAACTCTACGAAGTATTCTCTTCTTTCTGAATGTTTACACCTATGTTGCCTTTACTCAGTATATGTAGCATCATCTCTAGCTAATGGCACGCCTATTCATCCAATAAAACACTTCAGAATTAAGACTCCCTCCCGGGGCACTGCATTTTACCGATGAGTAAATAAATTCCACAGGGTGAGGACTGAGATCAGACAGCAACTCTTCCCAGTGACTCAGTGGGATAATGGTACATTATTTAAAAAAAAAAAAAGAGGCAGAGCGAGAGAGAGAGAGAGAGAGACTCATTTGACTGATTTCTCTGCCCTTTATATGCAGGCTCGTCTGAACAAAGACGTAGTGTGAGTCATGCAAATGCAGAAGTCACTTCAATCCATGTCAAAGCAACATTTAGAACAAGCATTCTACATTTAGAACGTGAAATAAATGACCCCGTTTTATTGCAAAACCAGCTAACTCACATGAGGCTGGACTCAAAGAGAATTAAATCTGAGCCAACCCTGTATTCATACATCTGAATTCTTTCAAATACTCTTGACTGTATTATTTTACAAACTATATTAAAGCAATAAACCGAAGCGTGTGGAGGGGCAGCTCGGTCCACTGAAAACCAAATCAAACTGTGAGTAGGATTTATGTTGAATGACAAGGGAAAAGCTGAAATCTGATTTTAATGATGAGCAGCCTGCGCACCACATTGAAATCTATTACATTAAGTCGACTAAAATCCCGATGGATCAAAGGCTAAATCACTCTTGGGGGACTGGTGCAGAAGTGTAGACATCTTCCCTAGATCAAGAATCATCTAGATATTCACTGTTAACGAATGGGATTCTTCAAAGAGGAAAGACGTGAGAGATGACAGCCGTTCTTGTTAACGAATGCGATTAGTAACTGGAAAGCTTCATTCTGGCAAGACGGGGCAAGCCAATCCAGCCTGTGTTTGTCAGAGAGTGAAAGCTATGACTCAAGCTATCTATCGAAATAATACTCAACTGTCTCTCTTTACAAAGCTGAGGAAATGACTTTACGCAAAGTCAGAGACATGTGGGGCATATTTTCTGGGGGTGTTTGCAGTTGCCTGTGCCCTAAAGCAGTAATAGAAAAAAATATCTTTTTTGGTGTGCAGACTAGAGATACACCCTGTGAATTCATCATCAAAAACCACTCTACTGTTTTGGGGAAAACAACAAAAAGACTTTAAAAAAATGTGAAGTTTTTGATGTGTCAGTTTGGATGCTCAAATTTTTTTTTTGTCCTCTAATTGTAAAGTTTTACAAAATTACATTTTCTATATAGCCTAGAGATACAGACCAAGGGACCAGCAGCCATTCATGTACCAATTAGCTTAATTACTGTTCTGAAACACATCAGACGTTCAGATTTTAAATGCTTACTACAGTCTGACTATAAATATAACAATTGTTCTGTTTACCAAGTCAAGCAATCCTCACACAACACACACCTAACCCAGGGAGACAACAGAGAGAAGATATCAGCTCCATGAAGCTAAAACATCTCTGAAGTTATTCCCCAACCCTCTCCGTGCCTCTTCTTTCCTTCTTTCAACTTTTTGCCTCCCTCACCATGCCTCCATGCATTTTTGGTGCCACAGGGCAAAGTCAACAGTATTGATGAAAACCAAGACAACTCCATCTTCAACATCTTTGAGGTTCAGGCATATACCCCAAGGTCATTCTCCACATACCTGCAATAACCGATAAGAGACTTTACACTCCTCACTCCATGGACCCGGGAAACACTGAATAGCAAGAACTCTAAGAAATATAAAAACCCTAAGACACTCGTTACATTACCAAAGTAATACATTACTGGTAATGTCACTGAACTCTTACCTAACTCAGATGGCACCGGCTTCAACTCTCATAAGTGCACAAAGAGCCAAAAAGGAAGCTGTAGTAAAAGGAAATGTGTGGACAGTTTTTTCTTTGGCTAGCTTTACAGCATATCTATTTAGACAAGTTTCTGTTTCAGACTGCAAAATCTGGCCTGGGAAGTATTTAAATTAAAGCACATAATGTAATGTTATTACAGTAGTTGAGCATGTCCTCTGCTGCAGCATTTTACACTTTACTGTAACACTTGCAACCGTGAGCAGGCCAGAACACAAAGTGTGCCGGTGAAAAGATGTGTTCATTTTTTTGGGGGGAATGAAAGGAAAAGCGATATACTGAATGCCAAGGAATGGTATTCTTACATTGCTTTGGAAAAAGAAAAACAATTCAATAAAAGGCACAGAAAATTTGCAACACCTATAATTCCTGCAGTGCTTAATAAAGACAAGTTTACAACGTTTGGGGGAGGGAGGTGAAAAAAACCCCATCAACCCACCAAGCAGAAAAACGTAGTCTAACGAACACAGATATTCGATGTCAAGTTTTTAACTGATGGTATTTTTTTGCGACTGAGTGATTTCTGTTGTTTTAATTATAGTAAAAGTGCAACTGCTCAACAGTGGTTAGCCACAAGTGGAAATTTTTGATATACCAAACCCAAGCAGCATACAGGTGAGACAACCGTAGTAGTCCACAAACGTTTCTCCTCAGGTCATTTTAAAAATTTCCTCCATGAAGCAAGCTTTCTTGCTAATGTATGCACCTCAATGCTGTTACAAGTGTCCCTTTAGTGAGCAGGTTGCATGTGGGAGATCCTGAAGGGGAGAAAGAAAAGATGGCTGGATGGATATTACATTCCTCCAATAACACCTCTGATTCTACCACAGAAAACAGCTTCTTCTTCACTTCTTCCCTGCCATGCTGATTACTGAGAGAAACAGATGCTTTCAAACCCATGCTAATAACATATTGCAGATTGCAGGTAACAAACCGCACCTGCATCGTTAGCCAATTCCTCACACCCTCATCTGTTCTTCTCGTCCGTGACCCTACACAAGTTTCTGAATTGGATATTACTAAAATACACTGTCTGTTTCTGTGTTAGCAGATCAACAGCAGACCTTTAAACTCCTGTTGTTCTCAGATTACAGTCTCCTGTTAATTTGACCTGCTTAGTAAATCTGGTCCTGAATGCACTAATAATCTCGTGATCCCCTCCCTTACTCATTTCTACAGGGAATCACCACAACATCAGGCAGAATGCACAGGAATAATTAGTTGAATGTTCTTGCCTCGAGGGAAATCTGATGCTCTGAATCTGACTGGACAGGAGTACAACAATAAGGAGACCAACCACTCTTTGAGAAAGACAAGTTGCTCATTATAGATCACTCACTGAGCTACTGTTTAGATACACAAAGGATGAAAATGTCTCTCAAACAGTGATGATGTCTTTTAACCCCTTAGCAGTCGGACGTACCGCCCACGGGACATTGGATGGTTTAGGGGACTAATTGGACTGCTAAGGGGTTAAACTGTAGACTATTCTGCATTTATGTTCCTGTCATCTATCCGGTATGTCGTACAGAATTGAAAATGTCAGATTATTATTTCCCTTTTGTCCAACCAACAATCCACAAAGCAAATAGATTTGAATAATGTGTTGTAGTTTTAAACTTTGTAATAGTTGAATGCAGTTTATAAAATCCCAAATATAACACATCATTCTGGTGTTCTGCAGTCTAAGTTTTACTTAGTGTGATCTTAATAATCTTTGCCTCGGTTTCTATGATTTCACCTCTTATGATTCTTGCTCAAATGAGGTGAGGAGGAGGGAAACTGAGGAAGAATTAAGGACTTTATGGATTGGCGTGAATTTGAGAGTCCAGCAGGTGGTGGACAGAAGACTGCTCTTGAAGCTGAAATCAGCCAAAGGGACTGCACCCTTTATTGGCTGTTTTATGTATTTATACAGGAGAACTTTATTAGGAATAGTTATTGTTTTGCTATTTGGGATATGTGGTGTCATATCTGTGTTGAACCTGCCAGGTCAATGTAATTTCCTGCTAAGGATTAATCATGGATATATCTGTTTATGTTTCTAATTAACATCACGTTGGCATGTCTTCAAAACACTGCAGTCAAGCGGTCACTAAATAAATAAAAACGTAGATTAAGAATCAATAGACATTTATCATTTAATGGTCTCTGCAATAATTTATCTTTACAGATGGCTAAGCAAACTCATTAAAAGAGGAGGTAAAGTGATGGAAGAGAGGTATCAGAATTGGCTAGAGGCCACCAAATTTAAGCTTTCAAAGCCAAAATTTTCTCTGAGTGGTGGAATTGCCCTTAGACCTTTCCAGCTGCTTGCCCACCCCCCCACGTCCATGTGGAAAGGCATGGCATTTATTTTAGAAATCAGTCTTTCGCTTCTGAATTCTTATTGCAAAAAGCAACAAGAATGAAAGAAAATATTTGAATCAACTTTTTAAAGTCTGTATTTGAAAAGACATACTCACAGATTCCATATACGAAAAGAAGATATTAATGTAAAATCAAACATTGGCAAAACTTCGAAGCTGTGAACAACTTCCATATTTATACAGTTAGACATCACTGGGAGTTAAGCAATAATCATTTTCAAGCATTTCTATGCAGAACATTGAGAAATGTGACTATGTACTCGTGTTTAGCAATTAAAGATAATGTGACAAACCAAAATGAGACACAAAAATCTCATTTGTCAAACCTATTAAATTTACATTGTTTAGACAGCGATAATATTCAGACAACATCTCCCAAATCTAGTGCTGAATAATAACTGCAGCATTTCCCTTTTTATTATTTATATACATTTGATTGCTCAGGAGTCTGGTGGAAGTCATGGGACCCAAGGCGCTCACCTTTGTGACCCTAATGGCTTGTAGGATAATATGAAATGGAAAAAAAAGACTATTAACAGATGTTATCGCGTGCTGCATGATAACACTGCAGAGAGCAGATAGAGAACGGCAGTAGTTTGATGCTCTCTTCCTACTGGATTTCAAACAGACTCCTCTTAACTGATCCATTTTTCAAGCAATCAATGTTGCATGGAAGTCGGTGTGATGGGCGCAGGAGATGAAACATTCTTCCAGTGCCAGTCTTCTGCTGCACTCTCTTTTTTTTTTTTACACATTCAAATGTTCATCTCGTGCTGTTCAGACAATTCAATTAGAGATCTACTGAAGCCCTATGAGATCGCTCCTCATGCATGCGAGCGAAGCCAACTCATCACCCAAAATCGAATCAGATGAGTGAAAAAAAAAGAAAAAAGGAAAAGCAGCATAGAGCGAAGGAGAGTAAGACATCAGAGAGAAAGTGAGGAAAAAGTCTGTTGATGGAATATTAATCATAGGCCGGGTTCTTTACCATCGCTGGAACATACACAGGAGGCTTTGTCCATTTATAAAACCAATAAACACCCTGTTAATGCTTCTGCTGGACCGGTTATAAATTGTATTGTTCCAGTGCAGTGAAACACTCCATAATATCACGGAACACCCACAGTGAGTCCACTGCCCCCCGTGGGTATAATATGTCAGAGTGACAAGGCCTCTTCTATGTGACTGTGCGAGCACTCTCACACAGAAAGCCATGAATACACAAATGCTCATCTTCCACGCAGACTTTTACAGCACTGCTGTAAATAAATGTTGTCTTTTTATATGTTCATTAGTGTGTCCATTCAGACAAGTGCACGCATGATATCTGAGATGACGTAAGCAGCCAAATGACTTTAAATAACCAAAGATAAGTATATCCAAAAACTTTTTGCATGCATTTTCAATATGAAACTCACTTTTGTGTGTGTTATCAATGAAGCGTATCCCTTTGTTTTACACAGGAGCATTTTCATCTTGACCCTAAGTAATCTTTCTAATCAGTGTAAAGGAAGTTTTAAAAAGCCTGTGGAATGATCACTGATGTCTGCCTGCAGCTGCCTTTGCCTCAAACACTTTGCTGGTCTCTCAGTCCACTTTCAGTGGCGCTCGGCAGAGGTGCCAGTTATTTGTTGGTCTTAGTTCTCCATTGTTTCCCCATAGCTACTATACAGGTCCCCTGAAGCACACAACAGCCCCTTGTTTCCCCCATAGACATCCTCCAATGGAGGCTGTGAGCCAGGACGTCTGGCTGCCCTTGCGAAACTGGGTTTAGGGTCAATAACACCCGCTAGTGTACGCCTAACTCCATAGAGGACAACCATGCGTCACTCTCACTGAACCTAAAAAATTAAAAAATTCCTCTCCTTATATGAAATTTGCTCCAACTTTAAAGTTTAATACATGCAGCATGTTTGATCAGGTGACCAATGTGTTAAATCATCAAGATTTCAATAATTGAGCTAAATGATATGGTTGCCATAATCACGCAGCCCTAGAAACAACGCAATCAAGTTTTATTCTTATCAACATTTCTGTAGGACAAGTCACTTTCGAACAGGCAGATGAGTCCAGAATTCATTACTTGGTAATCTAATGTATCACATAAGTAGTGTGAGAAAGCGATGCAGCTGAGCAGACCTTTGCTGATAAACTTGGAGCATGTCCCTTTGCAAAAGTCACCAAAAATCCACACTGCTATGGATTCTGACAAAGACATCTCACTGCTGACAGCATTTCAGTATGAATGGACTGAATGTGGCTTTATCACAGCTTGACTGTGACAAACTTTAAAATGACAACTGTATTGGGCATTCCTTTGCAAAGCCAGGGTTCATACTAATCATGCCATCCTTACTGAACAGCTCGTGTGCCCTTGCTTGCCATTGATTTTTGCACTCTTTACGCCCCTGACAGCACACTGCAGCACCACTTATTTACCATCTGTACATTTGTCATAGTTTCTAGTGGACTGACAAAGACACACACACACACTATAGATACAGTATATGACAACAAAACAAGGACCTGGATTTGCACTGTACTAAGTATGAATGCACACCATCCGGTTGACAGTTCCGAACATTATTTTTAGATAATATGAACACAGTCATAGTCGTGTTCTGTCCTCGTCACTGTCAAAGTAAAGCACGCTAGAGCCACAAATAGCCCATAAGGCATAATTCCTTCTTCTGTTGCAGGAGGCAACCTGATGTAGCATGAAAGACTTGTTATCCCTAGTGGCACCCCAATGGATAGAGCCATTCTCTTAGCTCGCTCAAGAGTGATAAAAGTCACTCCAAGTTAGTGTTTTGGGCATATCATGGAGATGTCTTGTGGATATCTCACAATATTATTGGCTTTTCACTTGCTCTTAAAAGCATTAGTCACCTCGGTTCTTAGCATTTTATGACCTTAGTCCTCCTCATTGCTAGGCTACCTGCAGCTGCGATGATTAATGGATCCTGACAACAGGGTGGTTGAAAGAGCAGAGTTTAATTCACTGAAGTCTGAAGTTCTCTGACAGTTTAATCCACCTGTTCACCACCCGCAGCAATAATGTAAATATAATCTGTACCAGCACCGTGAGACTGAAATCCAAGCAGGTTTAGGATCAGGATTCTACAAAACAACTTTTATTCAAACATATGAGCCAACATCTGACATGTATTGTATTGTTCTGTATATGGTTAATGAGGATTCACATGTACAAGGATCAGGTTTCAGAGCTCTTGCCTGTCAAGTCCCTGTGAATGGAGCGATATCATGTGTTTCCCAACGGAATTGTTGATCTATTGCTTCATTTTGCTTGCGGTGCTTGTGCTGAAACGTTTATCAAAACTTTCCGTGTGCCAGCGCAAGTGAAAGTGACTGTATTGCATTTATTCAAATTTGAATCAAACGTGCATGAAAACAAATCCAGTAAACCAATGTTAAAGACATTTCAGCTGTACATATTTAGTTGGATTTTAGTTTTGTAAGTGTAGTAGGTATGACTGACTTAGATTTTAATTTAAAAAATAAAAGTTCAAAACGTTTTTTTAGCTCCTAGTTTTAGTTTTAGTTAACTAAAGTACGTCCACCTGTTAACGGTCTATATACATCTATTTTATAAAATATATATATTAACACTGACTGAACTTTCTGGCCCTTTGTTTCAGCATGGTGGAGGTTTTAGTGGAAGTATTGTGCTTTCAAACAGGCCAACAAAGATCCTTTTAGCTGTGTTGGAAGCACACAGCCTTGGTGATCAGGGGAGCGAGGCTGATAGCACACGCTCTGCTGGCTGCTACAAGGATTGCATCTTTAGAAACATTATCAGTGTCCCGATGAAAAAAAAATGAAAAGAAAGAAATTCGATTGGCTCTCTGCTTTTCTCATGTTGTTCAGTAGTTCTAACAGCTGGGAGCTCATCCCTATGGTAAGTCATAAGCAGATACTGAACTTCATCATGCATAGAGACCTAATACATCTTTATGGCCATTAACTGACACAACGCCACAGTTTTGCTTACTCGCTACCTTGTGTAACTGCATAGCTTCCTCACTTTCTGCTCTCTGCTGGTGGGCCTTAATTTCTGATAGAGAACATATGCATGATAGAACTAATAATAGAAACACAAAGGCAGTGTGGGATAGGGAGGGAAGAGGGGGTGGCTCAGCTCCCCTGGCAAGCTTGATTTAGAAGGCCTGCATTTCCAATGGTCTGTTTAACTAATGCGCAGTAATTAGTTCTCCTGAAATGAGCAGGCGAGTTACGCCACTGTATAGTAGGATCAAGGTATGTTTTGTAAAAAGACCCATCTGCACCAAACAGATGTATGTTTCTGTATACCTTACTGTCGCTTTAAAAAAAAAAAAAAGGACACTTTCTATTCAGGAGTGACTCACCAGCAGGACTGGCAAAGTGTAGATACATTTGTTCACTATGCTCAATCTAGTTTCAGTGCTACCTGGAAAGTCAGGCAACTGAAAGCAAAGCCAATACTCTAAATAAAGTAGAAAACAGTTTTAATAGAGATTGTTGTGTTATATCATTATGAGATAGCTCTTTGAGAATATTCAGTGAGTGTTTCATATCTTTCTATCTCCAGTGTAACCATCCTTAGTCCTTTCAGCCTTTCAGTTGTTTCTAATGTCGATTTTAAAGCATGCCCTCCATTAAAAAAAAGGGCCACAGGGTAATGGTAATGACGGTCTTATGATTCGCTCCATAAATAGGTGTAGATCAGCCACTTGGAAAAAAACAAAAACTTCATTCTCAAAGGAGTCACATATTATAGGTAGACAGGCCTGGCTACTGAGAATAAACAAAAGAAAGGGCACCACCTAGAACATTCTGTCATGTCAGTTAATCACAGCTTGGTTTCTGTGGTCTACAAAAATGCAGGCAAGTTTAAAGACAACCTGAAAATCTGAAAATAGAAACTTAAATTATATTAAATCTCTAAAAATACTAACTCGCAACAAAAAACGATTTTTATATTTTCATATGCATTCTAGTTAGATATCTGAAATATACCAATACTGGTCTATTTTGAAACTTTCAATTTGAATTTATAGAAACTTCCTTCCAAAAAAACTACAAATACATAAAGTGATTGTCAAACACATTTTTCATATGACATGATGGATTGTCATGTACTGTGATCACGTTGGATATCTTAACTGTGCAATTATGACTGGTATCATTCAAAAACTAGAGTCTTTGATTATTTTTAAAGCAAGGATTAAACAATATGTTTTCCTCACTGTTAAAATTGATCGTTAGGATAGAAAAGCTCCATTAAGAAAGTTATTTTACCATTTTACACATAGAAGCAGTTTCAGAACATAAAAACATACCCATTTACGCATTTATGTTTGAGATCCAACTCAGAGCTGTTTTACAACATATTCATGCAAACATTTAAAAATGCACAAAAGCCAGGAATTAAAGGGGGTCACCACACGCATTGCAGTAATGTTACAATTAGTTAACAGTCGTCCTCAAATTGGGCATGTGGCTATTTCTGGGAAATGTGAAATGATTTTCGAAAATCCGGTCCTGGCTGATTAATTCTTCTTACAGTCAAGCACAGAGCAGCTTCCTGCTCTCTTATTTTGCTCCATTATTTCAAGAGTTTCATCAAATCTGTCATACAGTCGGCCTTGGTAGTTGCCTTTTCTTTAATCCATGCATTGCAGTTTTATGATATTGGCATCAAATCTAATAATTTTTGTACAAATTTCTCCACCTGCTATCTGATGTAAGCCTTTCAAAAAAAACTATCGATGCGCCTGGAATTGCCCACCCCTGGGGTAGTGGTTTATCAGTATGTGTTTTCAGATGTCTCTTGGCTCTTAACCTTTATATAACTTTTTTAGCTACCTCCCAGTTTTTGACCACCACCATAAATTAGGGCTGCTCGATTATGGCAAAAATGATAATCACGATTATTTTCACTGAAATTGAGATCACGATTATTTGACGATATTTATTTAACCCTTTAAGATCTACCATAGAACCAAGTCCGCCAGAGCTTATATTATTTTTTTTTTACATGCTGTAGTGCCATTTGTGGGAGCATTTCAAGTTGTTATACATCAATACAACTGTTATAGCCCATATTTTAAAAATGTGTATGTATTAAGTCCATAGTAACTACATTAATTGCAAAAAAGTGCAATAAACTACAAAAAAATTGAAAATTATTTTTGTTTTTTTTACATATATTTCTACTTGGAGAAATTTAAGAGGTTTATCCCTCAAAACTTTAAATACAAAAAAGTTGCAAAAAATAGTTTACAACAACAGGAAATTTAGTTTGAGTGTCTTCATAGTTTTATTTTTGGAGATACAGCAATTTTTATATACTGCAGGAAAAACAAAAAAAACAATCCTATGATGCAAATTTGCAAAGAATGTGCATGTGCATCAAAATAAACTATTTCCAGCAGTGCAATTCGAGTTCTAAGGCCTACAAGTAAAAAACTACATTTTCCGCGAAAATGACGTCACTTGCAATAGTTCGTGTTGACTCTTTTTCAATGTGGGAAGTGTTAAGAACAGCTGATCAGATCGGCAAAGCGTGTTTCTGGAATATTATGTTTTTGTTCCTGCAAGCGCTTTTTATGCAATTTTTGCAAAGCTATATGTGGAAGGAAACCGTGACCTAGGACAAGCTGATGGCATAAGATGTAAGTACAACTCCTCTGGTTTCATATGGAAAAAAAATTATTGTGCTAGCTTAGCGGTTCAGGTTCTACAGGGATTTAAAAATAGTTATAAAAAACGAGCATGCTGCTCTGACCGGCTTTAAAGGGTTAAGAATAACAATGTATTGAATAATGACTTTAAAAAATAATATAAAATAGTGCGCAAATACAGATAACAGTGCAAATGTTTGCAATATAAGAAATAAATGAAAACTGTAAACTTTGCAGTGTTGCTCTGTGGTGCAGCTACGACACCATAGCAAAGTTTACACACTGTGTCTACTTGATCCACGTCTGACTCCGCGAACCCATAATGTTTCCACACCACTGAAGTTTTTTTGTTTTTTTTTTACCTCTCTTTTCAACCAACGGCAGTCCACTCCTCTCCAAATAACTTCTGCTTAGCTTTCCGAGCTTCCCTCGGGTCCTCTTAATTGTTGTGACGCGTGTTCGAAATGCAGAGCAGTGCGCTTGATTTGCCACACGGAGCAGCGCGAGAGTAAAGCATGAGGGAGGGGCTAATAATCGGCTCAGTCATTTTTAATGATCGTTGAAAGCCCAGATCGTAATCGTGATTAAAATTCGATTAATTGAGCAGCCCTACCATAAATATGAATGTATTCATAATGACTTGCCCGGTTAAAATATTGTGCAAATGTTTATTGCACAACAGTGCAGACTGGCCCAAGTTCAACTTCAGTGGATATCCTATCAGGACAAAACAAACATTTTTTGGATGTAGAATCAAAGCAGTTGTTTCTTCACATTTGGTAATTAGACTTTAGTTACTCGGAGAAGATATGAAACTATTTTTTTTAAAACACAGCTTACAAATAAGTACTTGTAACATAGATTTTCTCTGTATAACTCTGCTACACGTTAGACAGCCAGTCACTGAGATCATTAGATCTTCGCACTAGTATGCTGTCTGCTGATTGGCTCTTTAACACTGATGAGATTTACTTCAAATATACTAAAATTTTGTATCAAATAACAAGACATTATCCAACACTTGGTAGGATGTAATCAGTCTGATTTATCAGTTTGATATTCAGCCTTATGTACTACACTCTAGCTTACTGTTCTTCAGCAAAACCATGACGAGTTTACTAACTGAACAAAGTACTATAAAGTCATAAGCTGTTTTTTATGACCACATCTGTTAGTGGCTCTGTTCATTAGTAACAGCTGAATGGTATGTGATCAAGTGACAATTCATCAAGACGCCTACTAAAAGCAAAGAAAGAGGGGAAAAAAATCTACACGCCATATGTAAACGTTGCCTGTATGTGTTTTATATTTACCTGACAGGATCTAGACTATGATTGTCATAAGCGACTGCACATTTTCACATATGGGTGCAAACTTTGAGCCCATGTGTGTTCATGGGAGAAATGGAAACATGGCGGCGCAGCTTTTTTAGCTACGTTGAAGGTAATAGGATTAGCACAAAGTCACAGATTTATCTTTTACTGTTTGGGAAACATGGAGATGGATCATACACACACACACCCCCACCACCAATTCTGATTCTCCCTCTGCTCTGCCCTTTCCCTGTTTATTCACCAGGCGCCTCCATAATTCATTACTGTGTCATACTAGAATCAGTATAACTTGTTTTATGATGCAGAGCCAGTAGAGCTAAAACTCCACCCTATCTGACACTTTGGCTGATGCAAATTTGCCTGAAGGAAATCCAGTCTATGGTCAAGGGAAATAAGAAGACTCATTGGAGCTGCCAGTATCAGATGCAGCAGCAGACTTAAGCAGTACACACAGACAGAGGCAGAGCTTACGGACCGATAGTCAAAAACATTTTCAGACTGGCACCATTGAGCAAGAGTGGATGGTTAGATGAGAAGATTGATAGATGTTATGTCTGTTTGACTGCATCAGTAACACCAAGGTGTAATGTCTTTTTAAAAGGAAGATAAAGCTGGTATATTTTTACATAATTCTTGTCTGGACACATAAGACAGCAAATTCAATGCAGATTAAGTTCAAGGTGTCTTGCTTTCAGCCTGTGCATTTTTTTTGTCAGTTAATTGAGTGTGTGACAACTTAACTGCAGAGACTCGAGCTGACCTGCGCCGTCCAGCTAAACAAGACCTTTCAAGACCAATTAAGTGGGAGAGCCACAGCAGGAAGTTAAAGAAGCTGGACAGCATTCTAAGCTCCTGCTAAAACCTGTTATCAGAACAAAAGCTTCAAAGTCAAATATAAGACTCAACGCCACCCATAATTCCCTGTTTGTTTTTGAGATGGATTACTCCGAGCCAAATGAAGTTCCCGGAATCACAACAGACACTGCAGATTAAATGCATATACAGGCAGCACAGCACACGCTGCACGTCTGCCACAAGAAATGTGTACACATCACACGTGACGCTGCTGCAACAGAAGGGAGTGTTGCGTTTCAAACAAAGGGGGGGGGTGTTATTGTCCTAAATAATCTGCTCGCTGAGCATTTCATCAGAATGCTAGCAGCAGCCCATCAAATTCTATGTGCTACTTTTCCAGCAGAAGGTTTTACAATATTCATAAAGTGCTTGGCAAAATATAAAGATGGATAGGTAAAGGCTCAACAGCTGGCAATAATGTTTGGTGTCAAGACAATGAACAATGCTGAACTTGTAAAGGTTTTTGAGGTGTGTTGAAAATGTGCAGTACTCAATAGCCAGACTACGAGAGATCTATGGGGACCAAGCTCCGTTCTCATAAATATATAAACATATTTTAGAGCGTAAAATATGCTCTAATATAATTTAATCCCTGCTAGACATTAATGTTTTCCCCAAAATGTGGCCAAAGTATGCACTTTTTTATTGCCCATATCTGGCGCTGACTGACTGCACTGGTCCACCTTAAACAATTCTTATATTAAATGTGTTACAACATTTGGGCCACATCTGGTCCACACTACACTAATTATAACCCACATTAATACCATGTCTGGCCCAAACATCTGAGCTGTCAGTGCCAAAAAGATCCCAGATAAGACCCAGATGTGTTTACTATGTGTAGCAAGAAGCACTTAAAAAAAAAAGAAAGAAAGAAAATCCCTCTCTTCCTTCCCTCAGCCCCAACTGGTCACTGGTCTTATGACCCAGTGTTTTGACTTTTAGTTCATTTTGATGTTTATAGTATGTTTAAGCTCATTAGGTTTCCTATGTTCATTTGCTTATTAGTTCCCCCTTGTGTTTTCAACCCCTGTGACGTCCCCCCTGCCCTTTCATGTCTGAGAGTCTCATGTTGTCAAGTTCATGTTTTCATGTCTGCGTCTCATTATGGTTCCTGTTTTATTTTGAAGGGGTCCTGTGTTCCTATGTTCAATGTTTTTAGTTTTACTCTCCTCTTGTGATGTCCTTATGTTCATGTGTGTCAGCTGTTTCCCCATGTGTTTCCGTTTCCCTCATTATCCTCCTGTGTGTATTTAGTCCATGTGTCTTCAGTCATTCCTTGTCAGGTCGTCTGCTCATGCACGTCACAACTTCAGGTATCCATGTCAGTTCACCATGTTTAAGGTGTTTTCATGTTTAGTTTTAGTTCACCCAGTTTAGGTTATTGTTTAGTTTCACCTATGCTCTTTGTTTGTACCTTGTTTCCTAGCCTCAATAAACGGCTTGTTTTTTGTTAAATCCATGTCACGTTCAGTTTTTGGTCTGCGTTTGAGTCCTCTCTTGCAAACACATACAGTCTGCCTCAGCCAGACTGTGAAAATAACTTACAATATAAAGCGCCTTAAAGGTGACTATTGCTTTGATTTGGAGCTATATAAATAAAACTGAACTGAAGTGAATTTTACAGGTGTTTGTGCTCAGTCACTCCTTTGTTATGTTGTGGTTACTCAGGAATGTGCTACCATAAACATGCACTTTAACTGCTCCTGATTGCTTTCTCTTACAATTACAAAGTATTTTAAGAACTTTTTTATCGTGTTATGACAAGTCCTGCCTGCTAATTTACACCTTCCTGCTGTGACACACGACCACGAAAAGCCAGCAACCTTTCTCCACTGAAGGAAAAGAGAGCCTTGTTTACTACCAGGCTTTTCTCCCCATTTCCCTTGAAGGTCTCCCACCAACAGTTGCGTGCGTCTACTACTTAAAAGTCAGGCGGCTTTTAGCCTGGGGGGCTGAAACAGAATGAGGTGGAGTTTGGGCCGGAGAATGCGAGACAGTTGACTTGTTGCGTCAGGCTAGAGGTTGTTTCATTTCAGCCCGACATGGGATAGCACATTAGAGCCCCACCCCCAAACACCCTAGCAGTCCATGGCTTCAGAGTGCGTATGTGTTTCTGCGCTGCCTTGTTTCTGCGCTCGCTCTGACCGTCTATCAACTTTCCCCGAGCGCCCCTGCAGTGTTCCCAGGCACCAATTACGCCAGGACTTGTCCCTTTCCTCCTCTGGATTGGAAGTGATGCGGCTTGCCCCTACAGGGTCGACACCACCACTACACCCACATATCAGTGAGAGATTCTGCCAGCGCCCGCGGCCCTCCTTCACCACAATCCTGGAGAAATGATAATTATGACATCCACCCACTCAACAGGCATGAGATAGTTCAACTCCCTTGCCCCTTGTTCCAGCATTTTTTTTTCTTCCTTTTTTTTTTTTGACTGATTCAATATTACGTGGGCTCACGCTGCCTACTTCATCTCCGCTCTCTGATACATAACTGCAGGATTTCTCAATCTGACAAACAGCACACTAATATAGTTTCACCATGGCCAGAAGCTCTACCCTCGACCCAGAGCTGGCTCTGAAATCCGCAGACCACTCACACCTGTGGCCAATTTCCTTTTGGCTACTCAACTCATTACAGACAACACCTACCCTATTCAAACATATTTGTGTTTCCCCTTCACTGCAAACAGTTTGTTCAGTTGTAGGGGACTAACCACGACTGCACCACCTGATATCCACAAGTAAACATCAGCTCTTGTTTCCCCTCTCTCTATAATTCCCTGTGCCTGGGTGACTTTTTTTTTTTATTTAGGTATTATAGCAATGGAGCTACAAAGCTGGAGGGGGAAAAAACAAAAGAAAACTCTTAACACTAGAGAGCCAGACAGGAAAGTTGTGATTAAAAAAATAAATAATCAAATGTTATGCCATCCAGGGCCTATAACTGGGGCATTACCTTATTAACCATTATTCATCCAAGCAAAAAATTGGGGTCCAGACTCAATTAAGCAAACTTAAAGATAATCAGACAGTGCTTTCCCCATTAACTTGCACTTCCTCTAATTGAAGGGGGAAAGCTGATTAGAAGTAAGGCACAAATGCAGTGCAGATCTATTGAACTGCCTGTGATTACAGAGTGTGAACATGCACGCTATAACAGCGCCGTGTAAAACGTAACGAGATTAATTGGCTGGCTCTGCTTCCTGATTGGCTCGGTTCTGTCAGAATTTATGACGCAGCGCCCATTAAAAGACACCTGTGACCACTAACACTAATAAATATTCATACGCCACAGATATAATTAGTGATGGCCGAACGCCAGGAGGGAAGAGCGAAGTGTGAGGCAGCTTCAATCTGTTACCGCGCAGAGCTCTTTTAAAAATGAGCCACTCACTCCAAAGTTTTGTCTTTTTTTTTTTAATATATTTTTCCTTGTATGTAATACAAAGCAGAGCACAGGCACACCAGTCCGAATTTCCATAGGGGAGAACAGCGCCGTAGGATACAGTAACTGTGTGTGGCAGACAGCCAGGTGTGCTCGAGGTAATGGAGCCCCCTCAGGAAAACTCACAGCTCCTTCTCTGTTCCTGTCAAGTCCAGGCACTATTTTTTATTTATTTTTTTCTTTAAAGCTGTTTTCTGCCTGTGCTTTCTGACAATCTACACCCTCTGTTTTATAGCAGGTTTTTAAGGGGGGATAAAACTGGATGGTTACGGCAATGCAACATTCTTTAGCTAGTTAGAACGTGCCCGTAATGGACGCGGATTCCTTATCATTTAAGATAACCCCAATAAACAAAACAAAAAAAAGGGGGGGGGGCAGTTATTTAATTGCAATGAAACAGAAATAAACTTTCCATAAATCACATCTGATCCATAACTGACAGAACATTGACAGAAAAATATTTACATTCACCGTAAAGTGACACTTACCGGATAAAACTGTTGAAGAAAGACGATGTTTAAGTCCAAATTTCACTGTACTTGGTCCATCAGTTAATGCGGGTAACCCACCACCTTTAAAAAGAGGAGAGGGGGGACGCGCAGGCTAACAGTTTCACTACAGTCCACGAAGCTCCTTATAAAACAGGCTGACACACTACAAAACTTCACAGGTTCCGTCAGTCCTCTCCCTTTTCCTTTGCGGTTCCTCACACACACACTCACTCACACACGCTTAATTATTCCGATACACCAGGACGCTTTGCGGTGAGGTTTCACTCCGGTCCCGGGATGATGAGCAGCCCGCAGCCTTCCTCCTTCCAGTCTCTCCACAGTCAATTAGGATTAAGTTGCAGGTTCGAGGCGACAGTGTTAAAACATTGTTGCCATTAAAGCGGGGCTATTCTTTAATCTCTCTTTTTTCTAATTATGCTTCTACGGTCAACTTAAAATAAAATAAAAATACAATGCCAGCGCGTGCCGTACCCTGCTCTCGCGCTGCGCCGCGCGCTCTGTGTAGTTAACCAATCTGCGATATATTGGAGTTGCTCGGTAATTTGCATGCTGTAGAGGTGGACTACAAGGAGGCAAGGCGGCGTCAAGGCGACCGCAGCACGCGGCTCTCCCGGAGACATTCAGACTTTCAGAATAAAAGCCTGGAGTAGATCAAATGCATTTATTTATTTTTATTTAAGCCTCTTTAATGTTTTGATCAATTTTACGACTTTTATCTATCACAAAACATAATTTAAATTATATTTAATCACTCTAAAAAATGACCATACAAATATTTTTCATTTCTTTCCAACAACTGCCAGCCAACCAGAAAAAACAAACAAACAAAAAAAAAAAAACGTTTATTCACGAAGGGATATCATGCAACTTCCGGTACTTTAGTGTCTCTATATCGGGCAGTTTTATGCAACTGGGAAAGCACTGAAACGGCTATACAGAGCTCCTCCTCTTGGAGATTCTCACAATAGACTGAGAAAAAAAAACTCTTACACTGATAGGCTTTAAATAGCCTGGCTGCAGCACCAAGACCAAAGAATGCCTATATCAGCCATATAAGGCAACTAAAATAGTAGCATAAAAATATGCAAAGGTCTTGTAATCACATAAGTCAAGTATAGCATTTTTGACATAATAGTGTTGATTCTTATTTGTGAGAGAAGAAAATAATTTCCTGTGTGTGTGTGTGTGTGTGTGTGTGTGTGTGTGTGTGTG
>NW_005187441.1:3793205-3807883 GCF_000239375.1 Pundamilia nyererei | reverse complement strand
TGTGTGTGTGTGTGTGTTGTGTGTGTGTGTGTGTGTGTGTGTGTGTGTGTGTGCCCTTGAACACGACACTGAAGTGCTACCACTTCCAGATGAGTTGTGGCTGGGCTTGACCTTTAACCTCCCTGTGGTGCAAGAACTAATAGGGTGTAAGATCATTATTATTCCAGATCATGCTCCTGTGTGATGAAAAAAGAATCAGACAGATCAAAACCGCTGAAAATAACCTTGGAATGCCAACTGATCATCTGCATCAAACCCAGGGTTGTAATTCTCTGCAGCTTACTCGCTGATCACTTTCAGATGGGCTGCCCCCCGCCCCAATGCAATCGGTTGTGTCTATCTGCTGCATAAAGCCAAGTGGGTTTGTCACGGAATTAGAGAAAATTTTACTCCCATCTGGAACATCACAGACTGGAGCAGTCATCTATTGCTTGACCTCATCGGTGACCCATCCCAGACAGATCATCTCAAAGGACCTGGTCAGAGAATCAAAGATGCAGGAGTGACAAATTACAACCTTTAAAAAAATTACCCAAGAACTTGTAATGTAGAGTTTAATCATGAGATGTAAAACAGGAAGAAAAAAAAGTGTGATTCATTTACACAACTTAATGATACCTTGCAAGCACATTCACACATTTAGACAAAAACAAAATTAACATTAAACAGTGCGCTAATGGCAGTGACAACAAGAGAGTACGGTGTATCTTAAAATGCAAAGTCACTCTCCAAATAATTCCCCAGCCTAATATTTCATTCTGGTAGAGTAAATATTCTGTGTCCTGTTCACAGAGCCCTGCTACAAAAAAACAAAACAAAAATCACTTAAAATCAAATTCTTAAATTTAGACCATTACAAAGCTTGTTTAGAACCTGATACAAAACCTTTTCTTGACATTTTGGACAGTGCCCCCACCACCCCACCAGCCACTTCATAATAAATATATAGTAGTAAATGTATAGTAAACATTTCAAGTTAATGACCTTAAATTTAATGACAACATACATTCCCCCCAAATATTCAGAATTTATCACAAGTGAGACAAAAACAGCACTGAGAGGACGCTATATGGTTAATAAACTGGCTGTAAGAACCAATAATACATATTACAGCATTACAGTCAAGAGATTAATATTGTGGAAATTATAACACAGAACCAATGAAAATCTGTTTCTCGCTGAAAAAATATAAAAACAAACCAAAAAATATGTGAATATGAGCGTGTAAATAAGTCACCTGGCTTTTTTGTTTTGTTGAGTTTTCATTCTGGTCCTCTGGATAGCACTGGTTTCTATTTTTATTGTCATATGTACATATCTATAGCCATGTGAATGTAGATAAATAGATCTATCTATGCATGTATCTATCTACAGTGGACAGCCACTCAAGTGCATTAATACAGCTCACTAAACCGATCTGTTTGTGCCGATTGGAGTTCATTGGAGTTCATTGGAACTACTGCATGTACAGCAATTCCAGTGTAAATGTCTATTCAAAGTATTTTTCATTAGAACTGCTTTACGTACAGCACATTTCAAAAGGTCTGTGCTCCAGTTTTAATGAGTGAAATTCTATCAAATGTCAAGACTAATGTTAATATTGTGCATGGTCCTATTTCAAGCACATAAGTACTTTAAAAAATAAATAAGCACATTATTTAGAGCTGATTAGCAGACATATGTGTCTATGGACTGGACTCCTATATTAGCATTAGCTGATAACTTAGCACTCCAACCAGCGGTTGGCACTGGAGTCCAGAAGACTAAATTTGAGGCTTCAAAATGTCCAGCACCAAGAGGTGATGTCATGATGGCTGCATCCATCTTTTACTAACTGATTATGTTTTCATCTCCATTTTTTTTATTGCTGAAATCTGTTGGTGCACCTTTGTATGATTTTCAGTTGTACAGCATCTTATTCTGCCCTCAGTCTGATATAAACAGGGCTGTCAATGTTAATGCAGATTAATCTGTCATCGCGATTAACACTATTAAAATTTTTAATGCAACTAACCCATCTGGAGCGCAGAATGACTCTAAATCCCTGAAATGTCTCTGTCAATGCATTTCGGGCAGTTTGTCCAAAGTTTGTCCACTCTGTGCTCCAGATGGATTAAATGTGTTAAAAAAAATTTAATTGCGTTAATCATGATGATGCGTTAATGTTGACAGCCCTAATATAAACCATTTATGTTTTCTTTTATAGCCCAACTCTCTTTAAAAATAGAAAATAAAATCCCTTGAACAGAAAGTTGGGTTGGTGGGGCTTCATCACTGTGTTGACCATATTACCATATTAGGAACATCCCCCTGTCAGTGATGTCATACAGAACCAAAAATGAAAAAAAACCACAACAAATTAGAGCAGTCTAAAACCTGAGTTTATGGCTCACAGAGATTTCTTCTATATCTATTTCTAATTAAAACACTGACTGCATTTAATATGAGGATCCATCATTGTAATAGCATAAGTGACAGGAAAAATACGTAAATCATGATACTGTACCTTTAATTTAAGCCACAAAGCCACTATGTGTCTGTACCAAGAACCTTCTTTTTTACTCTTCCTAAGTAGTTCCACTGCTGTATTATATGGGCAATAACATCCAACAAAAACCGCGATAAGATGCGTATCTTTATTTGTATTAGTGGACTGAGACTGGAACACCAGACTAGGTGCTGACAGAGCTGTCATTTAAACAAGGGCACTGTGTGTTGAATTATTTACTTCTGTTTCACTGATCTGTTGTTTGATCACAGAATGAGGTACTTTTTGTTCATAATCAAATTAAATACGAGCCCCATCAAGCAGATGGGGCATCAGTCGGTGGCACGCTTTATGTAAAACCCCATTGAGTAAAATTAATGCTCTTTACGAAACTTCCACCTAACTTCCACTGAAATGTGAGAAGGCTGAGGGAGAGAACATGTGCATGAATACATTTATTCAACGGTACTATTCACTAAGCCAAGTTTACAATGCAAACAACACCTCGTGCTTGTGTTACAAATTTCACATTTGAACTCAGTGGTGTAATTCTTATTTCATTAGTTTGTGTGTGTTGCTGTTGGGGTTTGTTTGAGGTTATCAACAATAAGTGCTCAAAATAAGTGAAACACTTTAACTGTGGTGCTAGTGATAGTTAGTTTGGATGCGAGTTGGCCAGTTTGGCTGTGATGTCTGTCTTCTCTTGAATATAATTAAAGTAAATGGCACTTCAGTATGGTGCTGAAAATACTTCAGTTCCTTTCTGCTGCTGAAATCTGCCAAGCAGCTCATAGACTGTATAAAAAAGATGGATGCAGCCACCATGATGTCATCAATTGACTCATTGTTGCCATCTTAGAATTTTCAAAACAAGATGTCGTGAGTGTGATGTAGATATGGCTGAGGGACACTGCATCTTCTTAAGGTACTGACTTGTCAGTCACAAGGTAGCATACTCTGCTTTGTCCTTCTGTACCATAACTTAATGCCAAAACGAATGTCATGCTTTATTCAGTAAGACTTGTAACAAAACCTAGATCTAGTGATCAAGCTCATAAGCCCATTAGGAAAGTGTTTACTGAGGTTACACAGTAAAAGAAGCAGAGGGCTGTCTTCACATAGACGTCTATACAATCAGACTTCCTTGGTGTGTAGCAGTGTACAGAAGGCAATTAGTCGGTAGTACAGTAGTGTTTTCTGTCTGTAAACACTGTTGCACCAGCTGAATTAATTCCATTTCAGGGTTTCTTCTCTCCCTCTCCAAACACTGGTTTTCTTTAAAGTTTATTTTTACCACGGTGTGGCGGGGCGTGGCCTGCGGTGCAGTGCAGAGGAGGTGGACGCACCTGCACGGCATCGCAGGCCACGCCCCGCCACACACGGGTTGCCCAAGATTTCCCCGCTGTAGAAGGAGCTCCAGACTCTGGTGTATCAGCTTGTGTACTGGAAACAATCCTTTAAAAACTTACAAACAGAAAACTGGGATGGCACTGGCAAAGGAAGCGTCTGCTGGCAAAACATCTGTCCTATCTTCATCATAGTTGTCATCCACAGCGGGCTCCTGTGTCCTCACCTCCCCCGAGCTCTCCATCAGCAATAAGTGCAAAGCTACGTCTCCGTTACGTCTCTGCTACCACATTGACGGGGGACACATCCAACATAGTATCAATGCAATTACATACCTCCCACTAGTCTGATGGAGCAGCAGAGAATGTGAGCCGAAAGACAGCCCGGAGATATTTGAGGGCATGGTGGCATTAGCCAAAGGCAAAGCAAGACTTCATCTGACTCGCCTCACATCGGACGTGGGTTGAAAATGTGGCTGAAAACTAAATAAACATGTGGCGGGTTTTTTTTGGTTGGTTTTTTTTTTTTAAGGGGATTCAGTTATTTAGTGAATATTTGGCTGTGTTCACTTCTTAGCTACAACTGTCCTTCTGCATAATTTAAGAGCTCTCAATTCACAGCTTTCTCGAGCTATTTTCTGAAACTTGAGTGTCTTCTGAAAAACCTTCCTTTGCTGAGCAGCACTTTTTGTAATTTACATAATTTTTTCATAATAGCTCTGTAACAAAATGCAAAATTATCATCAATGTATTCGGCAGCTGTTTGTTTTCTCTACCCCCCACCCACCTCTTTTCTATCAAGGTCATATTTTCTGCTGCAATGTAGAAAACTCATATTATACGGTTGATGAATTCGTGGCTTTGTTTGGACCTAAAGGCATATCTATTTTGTAGCAGGATATACCTTTTAGTACTTCTGATGTCACTGTTAGTCATCCTCAGAGAAGGCCCACAGTACCCAAGAAGCCAAGAGTAAAAAAAAAAAACCCCGCCGCGTGACGAGATTCCAAAGACAGAGTGGCTTTTGCTTATCTGCAACGAGAATCTCTCCACAAATAATGAAGATCCTCTTGCATCTGTGTGTGTTTTTGCTTTGGCCCAAGGAGCTGGCCCACCCACAGTCCTCTGCTGCACAAATTGTGTGCTGCAGTCTGAGATGTCTCACATGCTCTGCATCAGTAAAAGGAGGAGGGAAAAAAAAGTCTTGCCAGGCCCAGACTGGGTAAATTTAGTCTTGCTCCTTGCCATTTCTCCTGTCAAAAAGGAGACCCATCAGAAACAGGCCTTCCAACCCAAAACTTCAGAATCCCATCGACTCTTTTTCGTAGTTCACCTCAAGCTTTCAATCGTGAAAAACTGGTCATGTAAGCGAAAGTCTGCAGGCGAGAGCTGTGTGGGATTAGGGTCAGTAAACATCGCATGCTGTTGGAGCTCAAAACATCCATTTTAAAAGTTTCAGAAAATACAAATGGGACTTTTTTATGTTCGAGAGTCTTGTGCACTCTCCTTTGATTAAAACAGATACTTTTTCCCAAGAAAATTTGTACAGAAATAATCATATTCCAGCCTCTCTGACAGTATTACCTATTGTGCATTATCTTGATCCACACTTCCACTTCTTAAATATCCTGGTGATATTTACACTCAGTAAAATAATCTTCAGGTTTGGCCTACTCCCTGTAGTCAAACAGAAGTTTGTAGTTTTTCTTCTATGCTTGAAGTATAAGTTCTGTGTGATTAAACAATGTGATGACTGACTTGCACATGGTTACGAAAGGTTTGTAGTTCACAGAAGATCCACTGGAAATAGCTTTGCTAGCTGCATGTAATGCAAAGCAGAAGATAAGTTAGTCTTTATCTAGCTTGCATAGTGTTGTCATTACTGCCAATCTTCACTGGCAACAGGAAGTCAATATTGAAAACACTTGCAGCGAGTTAGCTAAGCCTGCTCTGTTCCTTCAACAGGTCTTGCGACTGCTCTCCTCGTGGAGAGAACAGAGGCTAAATATAATTTATTGTGGATGCAGAAGCAATCCTATTTTCATTACACAGCCTGAACTGTTACCTAGGCCCTAAGGTGACAGTTGCATATTTAATCAGTGAGGCAACTGAGTGCCCCAGAGTACCCCTCTGACTAACCACAAGAGTACTTGCAGAGCCGCTAGTCCGACGGAAGTGTCCTTGTTATCAGCCTGATTGCTACTTTGTCAGAACTACTCGACCGGAATCTTCCCAAAGCCAAGAGTCCTTTTGATAATCTCAAACGCTATTATGGTCTTGTCCTGATGTTAAAGATCCTGTACTGTGATTCCCGGGGGGGGAAGTGCAATAGAAATGAGGTGCCTCAGTCCAGACAAGAAGTCATTCTTTATACTTTTGGATATTGCTGGTTGTCTCTTATCACTCAGCTGTTGTTCGCTTGAAGCATTAGAGCGTGGAGTGCCCAATGAACCCACAAACACATTGAGAGTTTTGCTCTTATCCCCTTAAAAAGTATCCTTTCATGTTCATGGTCCTCTAACCAAAGCAAGACATGTACTTTTTCATTAGTGGTTAGACTTGTTGGATGATGGAAACTTATTGTAGAGACAGAAAGGAAGATAAATCAAGAATCAATGTGACTTCGTTTGGACATAAACAACTGGAGTGATATTTACATGAATTACATAATAAACAGGTCATCAATCAAAATGAAAACAGAATGGAGTTGAGGCCAAGTTGTGAAACTTGGTTTATATTTACACAGGCTGGCGTTTAAGCTGTCTGATGACAGGCCCTTTCATCACCTGAGTGCCCGTTCAGCTACTTTTGCCTTATGTTAGCATAATGACTTAGCAGTGTCACGAAAACTAATACTGCCGAGTTCCAAACCCTGCCTTTTTGAAAAACAAGTACGATGTTGTGCCGTGTAGAGGAGAGCATGCTAATGTGTCTCAGGTCCAGGCTTGTAGGATGTTTGATTGCTATACTCTGGCAGTCCAACCTGTCTTTGTGGTGTTATGCAATGGCGGACTAGAATGTTGTGAATGAAAGCTAAAAATAAAAAAGTCAGTTTTGCCCTACAGCATCTCAATAGTTCAAGTGTTTGTGTTGGCTAACATTTAATTGAGTTAAGGTATGTTAACACTGATGGTGAATCAGCTTTATTGACACGATAAGGCAAAAAAAGAAATAAACTTTTGTTTCAGACAAGATTAGTCCATATCATACAAAAGAAGAAAAACATCAAAAAGCAAAACTATCACAGAATATACAGATACTTGTTCCGATGTTTATGAAAGCTTGACGCATACTTTGTGTATACCATAACACCGTAACTGTCAAAACTCTTGCAATTGAAATTTTCGACTCATTCGAATGGCACATAAATTTGCATTAGCATAAAAAGTTGGAAAATTACTCGTCACAAACATTTGACTTGCAGGTGTCCATCTTGGAATTCTAAATGCATCATGAAAAGCCACCTGCAGTTTTTTTTTAAATTATGGCTTTACTGTAATTGCACCACAAATGATGCGTGTAAAAAGAGGTACAATAGGCTTGAAAAATGTGCACATGTAAAATTTATGTGCCAAGATATTAGCTTGCATGTACAGCTTATAGCACTTTTGTTTCACATCATCATCATCGTCACAAAGATCACTAATTAAGATATGACCCAAGTAGTTTACTATGCTCACCATATCCGATACTTGCTACGTTCCACAGCATGTATTTTTGAAAAAAGCATGCCTCACCCTTCAGCATGCGATTGTTAAACCGTTGCTGACGAGTTTGTTTTCTACCTCTTCAAGTGTTTAACATGACTTACAGTCTATAATGAGACACTTTGCTGCATACTGTAATTGTTTGCTTGAGTCACGTCCAAAAGAAAAGAATTTCAAAGACATAATAGAGCAGCGCTGCAAGCCATTGAACCTCAACTGCTTTGAGCACAACAGGAATTAACCACTTGGTTAATTTTCAAGCCTCTTTGTTGTTCGTACTTTTATCATAGCTCCCGCTGTATCTTCTTATGCTAAATGTCGCAGATGGTTTGGAAGCCTAGCATGGTGGATTTACAAGTCATGGCTCAAGTGTAAACCTTTCATTTCAGCATATACTTTCAGACAGTTTTAATCATTAATTCTGACAAGACTTTGATATGTTCAGAGTATGTGTGGTGCTCTGTTTTCAGTTTTTAGTTTTACACCATTTGTGACAAGAGAGCAAAGGTGAATGCATGGCAGCCAGATGCAAAGGCATACCAGGACAGGAAACATGGCAGGTGTTGGATTTGGTCCCATTCCCCTTTGGGCGACACACTTCAAATGTATGACAGAGTGTAAGAAAACAGGTTCCAATGGCTACCTTGGTGAATATAAAGATCTGACAGGAAAGGACAGAAACCCACGTTGCATCATTTCCTCTACGAAAGTCATGTGAAGCTTTTTTTTTTTTTTTTTTGCCACAACATCCTTCTTATTTGCCTTAAAAAATCAACACTATAGTTCAAAACCTAGAGTTTCTATATTGATCACTATATATTGTATAAAACATGGATGTAGCTAAATCAAATTACATCACCCACTGGTTTGTCACTGAGGTTTTGCACGATATAGCTTAATTACCCATTCAATATTTTTTTTTAATATAATTAGTCAAAACCTCTGAACACCTGGGGTCTGCTTTTCACTCATAAATGTGTTGGGATATTTTTGGATGTATGCTGCTTATCTTTTAAGCCCTGCCCTCAAGTCTTCAAAAGGCTTATTACACAAATTTACAGCGTGACCCTGGATCAACTTCAGTAGATATCTTTACATTGCAGAGATATTTTAACATAGAGTCATATACTTTCTGTTAGCGTTGCTTAGTTTTGGAACAACCAGTTTGAGTAGGGTGCTGACAAGGTCACGATACTAGCATTGTGATACAAGTACCCAACATTGGTACCCAATGCCATTTTTGATACCACAGGGGAAATGAAAAAAATAAGAATGTATTATTTTACAAGCAACATGGCACTTTTCAGACATAAGTAATAGTGTTATACAGTTAAATTAATACTGTCTATTAACATTACAGAAGAGCAGGACTGATACTATTTGCTGCCTAGCTCCTTCAATAACATTATTATTTCATTAATTAGCCAAAGCCACTAGCTGCTACTTAGTAATAACTTACTAGATGGCTAATGTGGTGGTTAGGTACTTGCTAAAAGTTACACAGCTAATGTTAACATATATGGCAGCTAGGCTAACAGTCATAATTACTGTTTAGTTCTTTGCTGCTGTTAAAAATCAGACAAAGAAAGACAGCAGTGTTTATATCTATACTGTTGCAAAGATGTATCTCAATTTTGAGAACACAACTCTGTATATATGCAGTCTAAGGTGCAATTTATCTGACAAATAACAGGGCTTGCTATTAGGTTAACTATATTAACAGCTGTTCTAAGAGGTCTCTGCTCCAGTTTTGTGTTTGCACTTTGCTGCAGTCTAAAATTTATAGCAGGCGTATATCACAAAGGAAGCTAGCATTTCTGTGACATTTGGTTAGCTAGCTAACAGGTGATTGTAAGCTATTTAGGACTAATTACAAGGATCTCCGTGATACATATCAATTGTGCAGTTTGATCCCTTCCAAGCTGTTTTCTTTTTTAACAAGGAAAATGGTATTTACATGGGAATGCAACAGTGGGGCCTAATGGGGTCCTTGCTATCCTGCTATGATAGCAAATCATAATGTATTTGAAGGAGGAGTGAGTGGAGCTTCTGAAAACAGCAGCAGGGTACAAATAAGATGTGTTTTTGACATCCCTTTAACCTTCACGCACTAACAATTTGATTAATTTAAATGAAGCCGACATACTCCGACATTCCACCATTAGATCTGTTTAACCATTTTAAATTACATCAACTACACCCTCATCATAAAATACACTGTGCATGGAAACCTTCTGTCCTTGAGTGGAAGACAAGAAAACTCGTCTCCCACATGCATTACTCATGCTGCCTGAATCCCATTGATCTATTATTGAGCCAAAAAAAGAAAAAAAAGAAAAATCTTATTAGCAATCCAATCTCATTTGTCATCCAGTGCCCTTCCCCTTAGCATCATGCCTCTCTTACCTGTCCTGCCTGAGTCATGAGTGCAATATGAAAGATCCTGATAACATTGGTCTCATAATTTTCCATCCTTTGAACACCTGTTTTGCTCTCCAGAGATGTTCATTTGACACTACTTTAGTCATCCTCATGTGCACCCCCCTCCCTCCTCCTCGCCAGCTCCTCCCCCAAACAAACTGCAACAAAAGATGACTACCTGGGCAATATCCTGCCTATTGTTCACCTGGGACAGCTTTTAATTAAAACCTAACACTGCTTTTGTGTTTTCAACAAAGGGACTGGCACTCTTGTGATCGGGTCGGGGTGCACCTCCGCTTTTTGTGTCCAAAACTCTTCATCTCGCGTTTATTGACTGGTGATCTGTGAGACACTTTCAGGTAACACAGCAAACCGTGAACCCGTCGTGACCCGTGAGTGCGGCTGACGTAAGTTCTGGTGAAAGAGGACAGCTTGTTTTGCTGATGAAGTAGCTCTGGGAGAGATTGGAAGAGCCTCGGGGCGCTAGCCTTCTGCCACATGGTCCCTCGGTCTATTGCTCTCTGATTTTCTGTTTTATTTCGCTCGCGGTGCCTGTCGCTCTGCATGTCTGCCCCTCTACACTCGCTCTCTCGGTCTCTTTCTGCGTGTGTGTGTGTGTGTCTGCTCTTGTCCTGAATTCCTGCCCATGTTCTGCTGAAGCAACACAGAGACAGTTTGGGTCAACGTGTAATTGGTGGCCATTTTAGTTCAGGGGTCTCAGCAGCAGACGGTGAAAGTGAGCGGCAGTGTTTTTATTAATTGCTGAAACATGGATGCACAAAGTATAACATGGTTAGAATTGGAAATATATCGGGATACCCATGGCTGGATTCAAACCTCAGACGGTATAAAATGAGGTGAATGCGATTTGTTGATAAAATGAGCTGGTATGTGTTTTTGTCTTGAGATTCTGGAACATTTCAGAGGGAAGAAATTTCATTTTCAGTGTTTCCCAAAAGCCCAAATTAAACTTCAGTAGACCATTGCAGGCTGGGAGGGATCTGAGATGAGAGTTGCCAATTATTGGGTTTTGTGGCCCTCTGCTGGTCATTTCACATAACAGCACTTGAGTCAAAGAGGTCCTGTCACGTTCTGAAATCATGTCGTTTCTAAAGCACAAAATTCTTACTGCTAAGTTACATGGATTGCATTAAGCAGTCCCCTCAGAAAAAGAGAAATATTTATTGAGAAATGGAGTTTGATAAAGAGAGCATGCATACCTTAATATAAAAGATGACATACTAAAAAGAACACATAAAAGGAGCGCAGTGGGTCCTGGCAGAAGCAATATATTTTGGTAGCGATGCTATGTGTGTGCATGCATTTCAGTTTTTCATTTGGATACTGTGCATTATGCACACCCTGCAGTGCTTTGCACCGCTGCTTTGTGGATTAAAAGCAGCAGCTCATTTTTCACCCCAAAACATTTTTATGACTGTCCTTGTGTCTCTCTCGCAGAACCTGGAAAAACTATAATCATGACAAAATGTAAATAATTAAATTCCACAAGCACCCCTGACCTTTGCTGATGTCTGTAATGGCCTCTTGAATACAAGCTCAGTCATTTTACTGCAGGACTTTTCTTTTTTTTTGCATGCACAGTCACTCTACTGGCACTGCTGCTACTTCTTGGCTTCAGGGTTCAGACAATAGCAGTAACACCAAAAGAAAGGTTTAAACAAAACTGCAAACAGCATTCGTGGTGCATTCAGTGACTGTCTATGCTAACGAAACTGACATTTATCCAGCCTTTAGGGTCCTCAACCACCAACAGTGTTTTATTCAGCATGTTACTACTGACTTTACTGTGATAACTAGAAGTGCACAAACTATACAATGTAAATAAAAACAGAATATATTGATTTTCAAATCTCATAAAGCAATACTTTATTCACAATAGAGCATAGAAAAATAGGTCGTTTTAAATTTTCTGGAAGCACCGTATCTTAAAAAAATTATAATAAGGCCATGTTTACTACTGTGCAGCATCATCTTTTCCTATAACATGTGGGAACTTTTGATTACTTGACTATAAAAACCATGCTGTTGGAATAAAACTTAGCAGTTTCATCATTGTTTGTCTGGAATAAATCTGAATGGGAGCTAAAACCTATGTTATTCTAAAACCTATCAGCACTAATAGAGCCTTTCCAGATGTGCCAGCTGCCAGTTCCATAGACAGTGGAACATGAATTGAGGACTGATAATAAGGTACATAGTCGAGAGGGCTGAGTGGGAGAGAGAAAATCTGAACTACATTAGATGTAAGAATTTTTCTGGAATTGTGGTATTGTCTACATAAGGCATACTATTGATTATTTTGATTGCATATGGTTAAAATTAGTGTCAAAGTGGAGTAAGTTGCAGTAACAGCAGAAGGAAATATTTTATTCAAGCCAACATGAAAAAAATCACGGGAAAGTGTTTAAACAGACATTATCAACACATTTACATTTACACATCAACAAACATGTACGTCGTATGTTTGTTCACTACCAACCACCCCCCACCTGCTAGCAATACAAGTGTGACATGGACACGGTGGACCGCCATGTCTATAACATACTGGGTTTCTTCAGCGGTCTGCACAGCAGACAAGCTCAAATCTCCTGGTTGAAAGTCAATCCTCTTTTCATCTCATCTCCCTCACACCCTGCTGGTCGCAGCAGATGGTCGCTCCTCCCTGAGACTGGTTCTGTCGGATGTTTCTTCCTGTTAAAAGGGACTTTTTGCTTCCCACTTTTGATTTTGTGGGTTTCTTTGTATTATTGTAGGGTCTTTATAATACAATAAAATAATAATAATAATAAACATGCTAATGCAGTAGGAATTGACATCAGTTTACATAACTCACATAACTTATGTTATAAAGTTGCTGCCCTGACTGTAACACTCTGTAATCTGAGTTTATATATGCACACTGTATAGAAGGATATTTGTTTATATATCAAAATGGTCCAAATAAAGGGAAGGTTGTAGTGTAGTGTAAAGTTCCAGTTTGTATTGATTATGTCCTCATTTAAGGGTTTTTAGAACTATTGTTAATTATTTTACATGACAGACACAGAGAACATTTATAAAGGTGAATGATCTCTTCCTCTCACACCCCAACAGTCATGGCAGATGGCTGCCCTTCCCTGAGCCTGGTTTCTTCCTATTAACAGGGAGTTTTTCCTTCCCACGGTTGCCAAGTCCTTGCTTGGAGGGTGTCATGTGATTGTTGGTGTCTTCTTTGTATGATTGTAACATAAAGCACCTTGAGGCAATTGCTGTTGTGAGTTTGTGCTATATAAATAAAACTGAACTAAATTATTAGCACTAGCGCTACGCAGCTAAAATCTTACGTGTAGGAAATCACTGCCAATTGACCAATTCTGTCATTTAGGTGTGATGAGTATTGTGACAAAAGTAACACAGTTTTGTCATCTAGGCATAAATGGGATCCAATTTGCCAATAGAAAACCGTATATTCCCCAAATAAACCAAAACCTGATTACAAAAATGTAAATAAAGTAACGTTATCAATCACTTGTATTGTACACCTGTAATGGAATTTCTTAGGTTTAGCCCCTCAATTTAGCACACTATCACTATTTACTAGCTTCCATATAACTTCTATCTGCTGGCTGGTGCCTGGTATTTTGGTTCTTCGATAAGCCTCAAGGAGCTGAGCTGCTTGTAGATAAGGGAAAATATTATATTTGTGCACTAGAGACCTGACACAGGAGAGAGTTTATGAAAGTTAGTTTGAACTTAGAGCGTGATGTGACGTGTATTCACTCATTCCTCTTGATATCACAATATACTGTGATAAATATATCTATGTTTCATTATACTTTTCTGCATGAGGTCAAACCTGGTCTGGACTGTTAAAATTACTTTTCAGATGTTTGCAGTAAATATAATAGAATTGTTTGCTTTGTGTTGAGGAGCATAAGAAGAAGAAAGTGTACTTTATTGGTCCCCGTGGGGAAAATCGCTCTCTGCATTTAACCCATTCACTCAGTGAAGCAGTGGGCAGCCATAATTATAGCTTACTGAGCTCGGAAAACAACAACAAATGTAATGATATGTGTAAGAAAACCAATTATTTTGTATGTAATTTTGCTCATTTTTATTATATTATATTTATTTTTCCTATTCCTATGTTTTTTTACTGTAAAAATATTAGCTTAAATCTTTCTCACTCCTTTTATTTTTGCCCTAAAATATAAGACCAAAAGAGACTTCAAGTGGAATGTTCAGGGCGTCCACGGAAGAGATGAAGTCAGCCGTGAAACCACCACCAACCAACCACCACGCCCACTTTGACCTTGTCAGTCTAACTGTCAGTACTGCACTGTGATGGCATTTACCATTTACCAAGAGTAGAAACTTTACTCCAACTGTAGCAGCAGCAAAGGTGTGTTGCATTTCTGAAAGGTGAGCAATCAAACTCGATGCTGAAAACAGAAATATATTTGAGTTCATTATTGGCTGTGCAGTAAGGATGAACTATACACAGGTTCGTGGTCTAATTCAAGCACTGCATGATTGTGCATTTCTGCTTCCACGAAAGCTCTATTCCATTCACACATACACCAACACACCATCTCTGGGCCTCAGCTGCAGGTTGCCCTCCACTGGCAATTACTTTCATCCACAGACTGTGACCAGGAACTGTTACCCTTGGGTTTGAGGCACACACGCACACACACGCACACACACACACACGCA
>NW_005187441.1:3791545-3793185 GCF_000239375.1 Pundamilia nyererei | reverse complement strand
CACACACACACACACACACACACACACACACACACACACACCACTAACCTGCTGAATGCTGATTCTGGGCTTGTGCCTGTGCAGCTTTGGTTCTGACTCTGGTCTTGATCCCTTCCTACACAGTGACAATCCTCCTAAATGCACCCTGATGGCTTCGTGGTCACCGGTCAAATGCATAAAGACATGTACACACACACACACGGATAGACAAGATCCACACATAGCATGACTGGGACCAAGCTTTTAGTACCTGGAAAACAGATATACACAAATGAGGTAATGATGCCAGGATACACCCATAGATAAGTAAATTTACTTATATACAACACACCCACACGGACAGATAGGGAAACAAACCTGAATGAGTCTTGGAGTGCTTTGAAGACAATTAGAGTGAAAGCAAATAGTGAATGAGGACCTCGGGGAGTGGGGATTAGGGCGGCAGTGTTTGGCTCCAAGGATTAGTTCAGGGGTGCAGGGTGCTTTAAAAGCAGGAGATAAGCTCTCCAACAACTAAAGGTCACTCACCAAACAGATTGAGTGCTTAGCAAGGATGAGAGGAGATCTTAGTGGGAGCCAGGTAGAGCATAGGAAAGAGAAAGTGTATGTCCATGGTGTGCATGTATTTATATGATTTTATAAATAGGGATTTTTTTTTATACCTGGCTACTACAAAGACTGCAGTATTTTATAATAAAAGTTGTAAAACTCAAAGTCATGACTTGTTTAAGGAGTTTAAAAATTGTTTAAACCATGGTGTTCCGAGTCCTGGACAGACTCTTTACACATTAATTAGCTATTTGTGCCACAGCTGTCAAGGTAAACGCACTTTCCTTCATTTTATTGCATTAGTAATGAAAAAGGAATAAAATAAAGAAGTCAGTGAAGGGATGTTAACTTTTTTTCTCTCAGGTTTTATGTAACTTAGCCTACAGAAAAGTATGGGGTCCCAAAGGTGCTGAAAAAAATAGTTTAAACAAAATACAACAAAAAAAATATAACTGAAAAGGCACACACGACACCAAAAACAAAACACAAAAAAACCCCAATTAAAAGCCTTACAACATTTTATAAAACATTATGTTTCAGTTGTTGTTACTGTAGCCAGCCCCACCACCACCAACCACCTACTTTCTATTCTCTTTGGAATATAGGGCTTTGGAGTTGACGTCACGCCGCAATGCATTGTGGGAGCGCAGCGCCATTTTCGGGGTCTACGAATCAAAACAAACACACTGTGTTGGAACGACGACTACAAGAAAGATGCTTAAAAGCAGCTCAAAAGAGAATGAACTGTATAGAGACCGATTGCGTCCAGAGGCGAAGCAGCGGTACTTGCAGAAAATAGCGTGCATTGGAAATGTGGACCCGTATGACATATGGCCGTGGAGTAGAAACCCCGAACACCTAGCGCTATTGACGTAGCCTGACATATTTTCGTACCTTGTCTGTGGAGTCAGCGCCGTACAAGTCGTCATTCAAACAAAGGTAAGTCAGCTAGAGTACAGCGAGTGAAATGCGTTTGATTTCCCTCCAAACATTCAGATTAGTGCAGCATAAATTCATTCATGAGGGGAAATTACAGTGAGAACATGTGGAGGCTGTTAGGTGGATAACATAGTGAGTTCAGTGCATTGATG
>NW_005187441.1:3783784-3789757 GCF_000239375.1 Pundamilia nyererei | reverse complement strand
TTGGAAAAATGATAGAAAACACGAGAAGCAAATTTTTCTAGATGTAATAGTTTCATCTACTGTAACTTACTGAGCTAATCTAAATATTCCTAAAGAACATCATAGTATGGTGTCCTGGAGGTGCCAAATACAGAAAAATTACACAAATTAAAAAAAAAAAAACAACACTAAATGATGACATTTCAGAAACCACATTGACTAAGCAAAAAAACAAACAAACACAAAAACCATTTAAAAAGACCATGGCAACATAAAAACAACAGTAAACAAACCCGGCATAACATTTAGCTGTCTGTGCTATAGTCAATGGGTACCACTTACGTTCCCAGTTTTTTTTGGCTCTACTCATTAAGAAACATGTAAATATAGAACATGGCTACAGTTTAAGTTAACCCTTTTCTCTGATTAGCACTAATTAATCATTTAATTTATTGAAGAGATTTATTTATAGGGTATCTTACTGGTGCAAAGATAAGAAAAACAAATAAAGAAAACCCCCTAAAATATTAGTATTTTAGGGGGTTTAATAGTATTTAACACTATTTCAGAAAACAGTCTAAAAACATATTAAAATAAGTAAATAAAATATTTGTCGGCTTTTAAGATTTCTTATTCTTTTTGTTGTGTTTTGCACATTAAGGCCACCATAGTGCTTCACAATTGCTCTTTATTGTTCAGAAAAACTTTAACATGACAGTTAAATGCACCCATACTTACATGCGCATGCATTCATGCACCTCAGTTAGATCTCTCCGTTCAAATTAAAGCTCGCAGCACCTGCCTAGCCGCCCTCCTGCCTGGCGCCCTGCTGCGTTTCAACTCAAGAAGCCCACTGGGTTTGTAACAGCCGGCCTTGTTTAGCACCAGGGACAAGGTCGTTTAAGTGATAATGAAATCGTCTCATTACTGTAATGAGACACATTTATAATGAAGGTGATTTGCCCAAAAGTACGCACACACACACAGGTACATATAAGCTGACAGATGAGCATGGAGCTTAACACATGCAGAACCATGCACAGAAGACAAGGCTATCCACATGGAGACAAGCTTTGTATACTTCAAACACACACACACACACACACACACACAATCTGGCACCTAATTACCCAGCAAGCAAAACATAATGTGAAACCTCTGTTTGAGGGGAGCATTGGAGTCACCCGTTTTACCCTGATCAGTCAGAAATGAGCTCTTTATAGCTGCTGTGTATCTTTCCATTAGTTTATCTGTTTACTTTCAGCCACCACCTCAAAGCTAATTATGCTGTGGTGAAGTCTTAGTCTGTCAACAGTTATGCTGGATGTGATTTGACTCTTGGTATTATTATATAGAGTGGGTGAGACAAATATGTTATAATTGGCAGGGATGTGGCTGTTTGCATTTCTTCTGTCAACAGCTTTATATTATAGGCTTCATACTGCTTCATAATAAATATTTCTAGTAATTATAGTACAGTGAACTCTGGTTACACACTGTTGCACACGGTAAATATTGTTGTTAAGGAGGTGTTAACATCAGTATTGTGGTTTTATTATTATTCTGATTCTTATTTACTGGGGAAAATGCCTAACATCAATCCTTCTGCTTATTTAAGCATTTTACATTGAGTCATTTAGAGTAGGCTACACTTTCTTAAACATGGGAGAGAGAAACTAAGGTGATTCAAGCAAATGGAGTCTCAAGAAAAATAAATAAATAGTTGGGCTGAGATTCCAACGATATGTAGTGAGCTAGCAATTTAATCAAAAGAAGGGCAGGGTGATTGAGCTTCAAGAACATTTTTTTTTCAAAAGTCACGAGTTTAAATGCCTTTTAGGTTTCAAGTTATCGATTATTAAGGCCTTCAATTGTCAAGCTATATCCCAGCACAGTCATCAGTAAACTGAACCTTTCAGATTTTTTTCTGCTGTTGGTGGCTTTTGTAAATCTGTGCACCCATTTTATACTATATCTGTAAAAACTGACATTGGTTTAATTGGTAGCAAAGGTACCTATACAGTTTTTGCTTGCAGCTTACTAACCAAACTAGCTGGAACCAAACAAGTTAGCTTTAACTGATCAGTTAGAGTTCCACTTGTTTTTCCAAAATAGGGATACTTCTGGCTAAAATAGGTGGCAACAGCCAAAACAGGGCATGAAAACAAGTTTCTAACCACTGGCTGATGCTAGGTGGCTACATCTGTCTTATCTACAGTGTTGTGAAAAAGTCTGAATTTGGCCAAGACTTTTTTTTTGCCATTCCAAAACTTTATTTTTTTAATTTGTTAAGTTTTTGAGGCAGGTGGACTTGCTGAGGAATTCTGGATCATTGCCCTGCTGCATAACAGTATTCCAGGTTATGAACTGATGGCCAAATGTTCTCCTTCAGGATTTTCTGGTAGTCGTCCTGAAGCAGCAAAGAAGCCCCAGACCATCACAGTACAACCACTATGTTTGTCTATTGCTATGATCTTCTGTTTATCAAATGGTGTGTTAGTTTTACACCAGATGTAATGGGAGTCAAACCTTCCAAAAGGTTCAGATTTTTTTCTCATGAGTTCACAGAATATATTTTATAAAAGTCTTGGGGATGATCAACACGTTTTTTGGTAAATGCGAGACGAGTATTTGAAGGCCATAATCACTGGTGACCAAAAAGCACACAAACTCTCCAATGGATGCTATTTTTACCCAGTCTCTTTCTTAATGTTGACTCATGAACTCTGACTTCAACTGAGACAAGTGAGCCCTGTTGTCCTTTAGATGTTGTTCTGCATTATTTTGTGACCTCCTGGATGACTTGATGACTCTTTGATATGTTCTTGGAGTAGTTTTTGGCAGTAATTTTGGAAGATTCACTGCCATTGAAATTTTCTGCATTTGTGGATAATGACTGTCAAGTCTTTCCAATCTGATAGATGTCAGTTTTCTCCACTCTGTTAATGATGTGTCAAACAGGCTCTGTTAAAGTGATTTCTTGATTCCACAGGTTTGGCATCATTTATAATGATTTAGTAAGGACTTCTTTACTTTTGCCAGGGGCAGGCCAGTGTGAGATTTTTTGACATAAGCATAATTTAAAAAGTGTGTTTTGTATTTAATCGAGTTATTTTTCTCGAATATTAAAGTTTCCTCGACGATCTGAAACATGTAAGTGTGAGAAATGCACACAAACAGAAACGTGGAAATACTTTTTCACACCAGTCAGTGTATCCTGCATCTATAACTGTAAACAGGGGACATTCTATGCACACAAATGCCATAACATGCTTTTAGTTTGGACGGAGGGCAAATGTTGGAAAGCAATTACTAATGTGTTGCAGGATTTTATGCTCTTGTTTGCATGAAATCAAAATATCAGTCCAGTTCAGATATGACAGATGAGACAATTCACATTCTGAACCACATTCAAACAGTTCACTGAATAACATTAAATAGCAATGAAATAACCTCATTTTATACTTGGATAACAAGGCAAAAATAATGTGAGTCTCTAGGATAGACAGTGTTGAATTAATACTGTAGACAGGCGCAGGCAATGACAATGGAACATTTTTATTCCTGAACATAAACCATAGCAAACTCTGTTTATACAGACGTACATGATTTCAACAAACCATTGATTGACCTTGCAGTCATCTTTAATGCCTCACTTTCCTTCAAACTGCCAAACAATCTGAAAATTATCTGTCTGGGATGAAATAATTACTTGTCTCTTAACACTATTTGCTTGATATTTTTCCAGAGCGCTGTCTTAAATAAATGCTTTTTTTCAAGCACAACACTTCTAAAAGCAGGGAAACTAAAGCAAACACCGAGGTACAATTATCACAGTTAATGGTCAAGAACTCTCGAAAGAAAGATGTTAACCCTGCAAGGCCCTAAGTCAATATCAGTGAGGACGAGTACCTTAACACTAACCCCTCAATCCTAACTACATACTGTTAGGATATGCTTTGTTCTTCCACGTACTGGCAATCAGCTACTTTCCCCAGAACACAAAGGGTTAGGGTTAGATCTAACTCTAACCCTGTGATAGATTAGACATCAGAACGTTAAAGCTTCTGTAAATGAAACCGAGGTCGATGCGGTCCAATATGTGCCTATTCATTTATGAGCAGCCACCGTGAGTCGCCTTGCTGAGTCACCAGAAGCCCTCACTCCTTTGCCTTTTTAACCCAGCTTGAACTCCATCCACCTCCTTCTGTGTTGAAGCACTATGCAATACTGACACACACACACTGGGGATCTGAAGGGTGCGCCGCTGGTTCGGTTGCTACAGATTTGCAAAGTGACTCCCGTGGGTCAATGTACCACTTGAAACGGATTTCCCTTCATCTATCTAATATCACCTGAGACTTTATAGATTCGCTCAAAAGCTCGCTCTTGAGAAGTCGCTTAATTTGCTCACCTCTCTTGAGTAAAACCCCAAATAAACATCAGTCTTTTTTTTCTTCTGTAGAAGCTCCTCAAGCTGTGGGATTGGATTTCAGACACAAGAGGGCACTGGTAGATCTCCAAAACACTCAGTGGAAAAGCCAAGTCAATCATGCTGCATTGCCCCCTGGAGTAAGTAGTCTATTCTCTGGTGCTTGTTCATATATAAATAGTCTCCCAAGGTGAATATCTTATAAATTGCCTGTCCGCGAGTTAAAGGGATCACAGTTAGGTCTGTCATTGAGACCTGAAACAGACTGAGGCCTTATGTCAGTCCGTATGCTCTGCATCCAGCGCATGACCCCGTATCTTTGTGCAACTGCGCATTTATTTCCCCTGTTTGCATCTTTTACTCAGCAACTTAGATGAGGGCACATCAACTCCATAACTCACTCGTGACCATTATTGCTGCCGGCGGCCCTCTATCACTCACAAACTTGGCTCTATTAGCTTGTTAGAGCACGGCCCCTCTCTTTGAGGGGACATGCATCTCGTCGGTCACGGCTGTCCGTCTCATATCCATTGCGTTCCGCAAAGCATGTCAGATGAATAGACGTGGCGCCGCCGTGCGCCGATTCACAGGGCGAGGAGATGAAAGCGGGAGCGTTCGCTCACGCGCAGACACATGCACAAAAAGTGCCAAAAGAGTCAGCATCTGTGACAGATGCAACAGAGTGAATGATGGAAAGGACTAAGAAGTGCACTCAAAGACTGAACACATTACATATTTTGAGTCTTTATATTGAGCGTATGCGTTCCTCTTAGTCCATTTGTGTCCCTGCCTATGTGGACATCTGTATGTGTGTTTTAGCTGCGAGTGCGTGTGTGTGTGTGCTTACACTCCCTGCAGATTGCTGCTCATCTGTGGTTTATTCATCCCTGTGGATAGCAAGGGTGTACATGCTGAAAGGATACATCAATCATTGGACAGCGGGTAAAAATAGATAGGCTTGCTCGAATACAAATGTGTCTCTTAACTCTGAATATATTTGTCTGTGAAAAGGGGAAAAAGACAGTAAAAGAAAAGTAGAAAAAGAGATTTATTTTGGAACTCTCTCTGCCTTTTTTTTTTTTTTTGGTTCATATTCAGAGGGACTCATCACAGCCAGAAAACAAGTTGGGCTCTCTCCGCCCTGCCATCTTCTAATCCCACACACTGAGAGGCTCCTGCTGTCCATATCAATTAGCAGCATTTAGCCGGTCACACCACTGTGCTACAGATGACTACATTTCCCACGTCTCAGTGAGGCAGATTGCCTCCCATTATTAATGGCACCGCTGGGGAGGAGATGGCTGCTGAGCGCTACACTGTGAACCTGCAGTTGAATTCTTGCCATCTGAGTGCTGCAGAAATCTCCTCTCTGCAAAAGGTCAACTCTTCATATATATATACAGTGGGGCAAAAAAGTATTTAGTCAGCCACCGATTGTGCAAGTTCCCCCACTTAAAATGATGTCAGAGGTCAGTAATTTGCACCAGAGGTACACTTCAACTGTGAGAGACAGAATGTGAAAAAAAAATCCATGAATCCACATGGTAGGATTTGTAAAGAAT
>NW_005187441.1:3753676-3781475 GCF_000239375.1 Pundamilia nyererei | reverse complement strand
ATATATATACATACATACACTCTGGTTGCTTTGCATTTTTTTCATATCATTCATATCATGCATTTTATTAACCAGTAGGTATTTTTCTCTAATATAAAACGATGTCAGCTGTCGAGTGAGGTAAATAAAGTGAAGGGAAATTAGGAGGTACAGTGGTACAGTAGAGCACAAGTATTCAACAAGTTCGCATGTATTATCACACAAGTGTGTCTGGCATTTCCTTTCGTGCACATGGATGTCCCTCTGGTCTTCTGTATTTTGTTTTGTGGAATTTCTTTTTGTTTTTGAGCAGCTTGTTTCTTTTAATTCACTTTAGATAAAAGTGTCTTTTATCTTACCACTGCTTCTCTATCTCCACCTTGCGTCAAAGATTGACACGTCGGACACTTTAAGATCACCGGTGTCCCAAATTTTTTACAGGTCAGCGAGGAATTGTGATTATTCCAAACAAACATTTTGTGCTGCTGGCATCAAATCATTTTTCGGTAAAAAAGAAAAAGGGGGGGGGGGGCACATTTTTCATACTGTTCCAGCTTTTTTAGACGTGTTCTAATAAACTCTGAGTGCCCATTAAAATAGTTTTTCCTATTTCCTGCGTGTTCATCCACTCGCACTAATAAGGCAGTACAGCGTACAAAAAACACATCTGTGCAAGTCTTGCTCTGGAGTTCTCTATTGTCTGCCTTTTTCCAAGAGTTTCACCAGATGATCAAAGGTTAATTAGCTCTACCGACTCTATTGTGTGAGGTAGGTGGCCTACATTGACTGTAACACTGAAACAAAACCCACCAAAAATCCATATCTCAAAACTTATTCAAACTTTTGTACTAACGCTGCCTTTTTGCTAATGTCTCCCAGTGCTTAGCTGTTTCCAAATTGTCCAGGACAGTGAGTCTGGAAAGCCAGGAAACCCCAAACACCTGCTTAAGTATTTTTTGGGTCACTGGCATTGATCAATAACTCTACCGTTGATATGTTATGGTCATTTTGTGTTATGGGGCCGTATAAATCTCACTCATTGCCCCTTTAAATGGAGTCAGTGAAGGAAGTTTAGTGCGAAACATCGATACAGACGATGATCGCTGCATTTCAATTCAGGCCCGAGATGTGTCATTCCAAAAAAACTCCCGGCATGACTGGCATTCTCAAAGCCTGGTGGTTGGGGGGGTTGAAGTAACCCTGTTTCTTTTTAGGGAAGGTGTAGGTTATTTTTAGTAAACTGCTGATTCAAGGAGCACGATTGCTGGCAGCATGCGCCTCCACTTAACTTAACGGCCCTCATAAAATTAACAGCGGTGATAAAATACATACCACGAAATGTTTGTAATGACACCTGGAGGCCCGCAGGTCATTTTTGTAAGAAATTACACAGTAAATTATTGATACCAACAACTAGAGAAGCTTAGACTGGAGAATGGTGTAAAACTTAGTTTAAATATTAAAAAAATTTAAAATTCAGGTCTGTTCCTTAATGCATTTGCTTCAAAACATTTGCAGTCAAAAGAAAAAAAAAACACACACAGTGTGATCTAGCACTTTTTTTTCTTCTCACTGTCTCTCAGCATCAAAACCTGGACTATGTGTTTTGTTAGAGCCTTCCCTGTCACCATTTTTGATACAGCTATTGACACCTGTGTATGCCATAGTGCTTTCCGAAGATAGCAGAGGTTGTAAATTGTATCTAGAAGCCACCTCGACAGTCGAAAAAAAAAAAAAAAGAGCCATTACTCAGGGCAGAAGTCTCTGTATATTTCAGGAAAAACCCAGAAGGAAAATGAAAATTGAAAAATCATCGACACTGTGCTGAGATGCGGAGCAAATGATCCTAAGCTTTGGTGAGAGAAGTAGCGGGGGGAGAGGGATTGGTTACACCTTGTCTTGCGTGAGTCATTCAATCCCTCTGCCTGAAGGAAACTATGTTTAGGATGCAGATGTTATTTTAGAATCTCTGATCACACATAGTACAGTACAGTACAAAAAAACAAACTACACCATAACCATCAACCAGAGTTCACCACCACGAAATCAGCTACAACTAGCACACGTGGCCATTCACAGGGTGAACACGACACCAGTCTTTACAGAGGCTGCACACTGCATCTCACAGCCTTATCAGCAGGGACAGCGTGCGATCAAGCTCCTGGATCCTATTCTTTACAAAGCCGACCATGTAGCATTATGAGTCACTTATTACAGACAGGGCCTTGAGGAAACCAAAATGCCATTTTTATTAACTTAATTTCCTCCATGATACTTTCTGTGTCTACATGGCTTCTTATATGATTTGCAGATGAGTCACATATAAAATTACTACTGAGACAGTGACTTGTGACTTCAATTTGATAGTCCATATTGGTACAATCATGCCAGTATAGCGAAATTAAACCACATTAGATTACTGTAAGGCTCAATACACAGCATGCTTTTATCAAACTTTTAACTTTTATGTGACCTAGATGGAAATGTAGCACACCGGAATTAACTAAGTGGTACTAAATGGAAAGTAGAGATGAGTATGGCAGTAATGCCGTTAGTTTTCCAGGTACTGGATAATACATCATTTAATGGTGTAAGGCAGAAAAATGGGTTGGTTTCGCATTAAAAGCTCAAAGCCTATATATAGGCATACTGAATTTAAACCTATGTTCACAATCTAAAGGTATTTTTAAAAGTTAAGTGCTATATGCACTTATTTTACATAGAAATGAGGAAAAAATAATCGTCTCATTGAACCTTTTTTCTGATTTCCTGCATCTTAGGAGCTAAAAGTGGCCACCCAAACACATGAGATATAACAGTGGAAAGCCCAAGATGTCCTCTATTTAGTACATCATTTTAGTAGCTCAAATAAGTCACAAGATATAGACCAAAAATGAATGTTAAATACAGAGAACATAAATGAATAGGCTGGTTCTCAGGAGAATATTATATTCTGATGTTTTACAAAGATGAGGGTGGAGTATCCCTAATGTGCTCTTTATAAAGTAACTATGCATACCAAGTAGTATCTATTGGGGTTGCAAATACACATATTCACATTAATTGGATGCCCACTATTTCTTTTTCGAGAAACATAAATCACAGGTCAGTGTTTATCTGTTTATCTGTATGGCTGTTTCTTGTTTCTTGATGATATTTATTGGCACTGGTGGCTTATAAAACAACACAAAATGACATGTCGGTTATAAGCTAGGATCATATGAAAATACTAAGTTAGATAACAGGCACACAGGTTTTGTTACTCAGTGCCAGCTGGCTGTCTGCTTTGAAGCCCCTTAAATCCTGAAGCTCTCTCCATTGTGTAAATGCTTCTTTATCCTGTCTTCTCTGCCTTTCTCAATGCTTTCCTTGATTCCTGTGATATAGCAGTTCTTTTCTTTGGGCTAGTCACATGTCCAAAGCTGTTTGTTATGCATTATGCCAGCTAACTAAAGATATCCACCAGTATCTCTGAAGACAAATCTGTAACAGCAAACTGTTGGTGACTAACGGTGGCTAGCCATTAGCAGCAAGCAGCTATATGGCTATAGCTAATTGGGCACTGCAGCCAGCATTTGGTAAGGCAAATCCTATGGACACATTTCTGTTTTGTGTACATGTTTATATAGAGAAAAGTTTTATGCAGAGAAAGCTGCTGTCATATTAATTTATGAAAAGGCTAACCATTTGCCTAATGGTGTGCTGACATACTTCCTGTTTTCATAAAAAGAAAATCAGATTTAGCAGGAAAATTCCAACCTGGTGGCAAGCTTGTGCCAGGACTCAAGGAAAGATTTATAGGTAACCAATCTAAATGCTGATGGTGTTATTTTTCAGTTGATATTAAAAAACAACAACCACAACAGGCTTCAGAATAAATAAGTTATAAACTGTTTCTGAGAAATAACACCAGGATTCTTTACTAAGTATCTGACAGCTGGTAACTGTGCAGGGGCGGGTCTAGAAAAGTTTTGTCAGGGGGCAGGTGGGGCATTAACTGGGAGAGGGGGGCACAAAGAAATACTTTTCTTTCTTATTCTCATTTAAAATGTCTCGCTTTTATTAAATAATTATCTGAATCTTACAACCAAAGTTTTAATCTGATGTAAAATGTATAGAAATTATACATATACCAACAATAAGGTGAAAACAGTTATTCATCACTTGATTGCTTCAATACAACACTTGGGCACATATATGCGGGACTTTTCGTGGCTGTTTTGATATGGCTCTCTCTCTTAACCGATCAAATCTCGCTGTGGTAGCAGCTTTAAACTCGGTGTGACCCAGGTTGATAGAGGGTGTCCAGTCTGGATCGCATTCCAGCATTTTGTAGGCTGGTTTTCCTACAAAACACAACAAACATTAGCCCGCAAAGCCACAGTGAACAAAGCAGCATAGCGCAACGAATTAAATTCAAATCAATATAAGACTTATTTGTAACCTACATCAACAATTATGTTATGGTAAATTACGTAATAACTACAACAGAAGACCTACCTTTGTGGAAATGCTTGGAGCAGACTAACATGTGAGCTGGAGTGTTCTGGAACGTTATATTTGGTCTTAGAATGGCTGCAATCCAGGCCATCCGTCGGCTCTTTGTTACTTCGGAAACATGGCTCGAACAATTTTTCTTCCACGACGTAATCTGATAAAAACTGATCTCTTTACCCGTCAGCTTCCCGTGGCTGTCATGTGACCAGCTATTGCAGTTAATAATACAACAGCTTCTTGCCATTCTTTGTGTTTCTTTTTATTGCTGTGTGACTGTTTTCATGTGAAAGCCTACGTGCGCTACTACCACTTGCCACTCATACCTACAAGCCTTTGCGGTTTTACCCTGGAAATGACGTCATATTTTCAATCTCTATTCAGACCACACCATTGCTAAATTAATTTTAGTCATTGTAATGTCTTTTATTGTCTGTCTTTGACAATGAGAATTTCCAAACTGGGTAATAAACCAAACTACAATTATGATTTTTCATTGCTTTACACCGCTGACAGGTGCTGTGCAACACATTTGTAATTTTCACAACGTCAAAGGTGAGGCATTACATTATGGGAGCAGAGAGCATGCTGTTGCAACAACTTTTGAGAGCACTACATTATGCAAATGTAATATTTAAGGGACTAAAGCAGAAAAATGACTATAAATACATTGCACTGGAAGCAACTGTGAAGCGATTTTTGACACAGGGTGACTCGCAATTACATTATTGTTTGTTTTTTTTCAGTTTCACTTTTTTAAAGCTTGAACAGAATATGTCAAAAGGAATTTGATGAAATGAATAAGGAAGTCACACAAAAAGGATTTCTACTGGAAAATGAGGTCAATAGACTTTTATAATAAGTAACAATAATATATATTAAGGGGCACCCTTTATATCACATGTTCAAACAATACAATTAAAATATATATTTAAAAAAGGCATTTTAAACTGTGAAGCTCTGTGTGTGAATATGTTTTATTGGCTAAGACATGGCTAGGTATCCCTCCATAAAAGGGGATGTGTCAAAAAAATTGAAATTGCTAAATGAAGAAGATCCTTAATCCTGTCTCAGGATGCATCACCATCAAAAAAGCAAACATATCCACAAGATTAAGTAATTTATTCTCAAATACTCAACTAGATGCCTGTTTAGAGTAGCCACCAAATTACTCCTCCATATAATAGAGCAATAATGTCTGTGGTCACGTGTGCAGTCACTGTAGTTTACCCACTGACAGCAAGAGGGCATTAAATGCTTGTAACACTAGGAGAGGGAAAAAAGCCTCTCTAAGGCCTGGTTATGTCATTCTCTCTCTTTTTTCCTCTTTCCGAGTGTCAGCGTTCAGCACAGGAAGCTGAATTCTGTATATTTAGGGGGAAAAACAATACCCTCATCTCTTCGGTGCTAATGCTGGTGTCCCCTTTTTTTCTCTTTTCTTCCTGCCTCCTCCTCAGCAGTGTACCACAAACACTTACACCATTCTCATTGAAATGAGCGTGAAACAATCCCTGTCACACTGTAAACAGTGGTGTTTTAAAAAAAGGTGTGTTAAACACACGGTGTGAGAGCCAGAACCAGGTCGCCAAAAGGTCCAATCAGGCCCGCTGGATCGCATCATCAGAATGCGAACTGTTAATTTCATGAATCAAGATTAGTTATAGGGCCTTTGTCATGACAAAGACACTACCCCATACTATTAGTATTCTACTGAAAAAATATTCTATTTAAAACAGATATTCTTTCTTTTATGAAACTTTGGTTCCAATATTTCATTGTACAGATTTCCTGCTTGTTTTGTTATTGCTGTTTGTTTGTTTTTGTTGTTTTGCCATTTTTTATTTTTACTGTTGGTCTTTAGTGGAAAGCAGGACACTTTCTGTAAATTAACAGAACATTTTCTGTTTTCTAATGAAAGAAAACTTTTTAAAATGGTAGAAGTGGTAGTCATGAGCTGGCAGTAATTTTTCTAATTTTACAGATTTCCATATATTTCTACTGCGTGTCCTTAGTTCATAGAAAAATGTCCTTTTTTTAACCAACAGAAATTATCTCTAATTGCAAAACAAAGCCCGCATCAATTGTGTAAGTATCAATTCTGGTGGGTTTTTTCTACATTTGGTTTTTCATCGTAAAAAACTGTCATGTGTTGTTGCACCTAATTTTGTTAAGATAAATTTTCTAAATGGATAATTTACTAAATGTGAACATTTTCCCAGTGTACTTCATCTACAGTTTTAGTGGTTTGGCTTATTTAAGATCGAATTGTGTATGTGGCTCTGAAACTAAAATGTGTTTGATTTCTCTTGTTTAAAATGAAACCTGGCAAATGGTAAAAAACGTGCAAGAATATAAAAACTCACTGCCTGCCAATGATATCTGAAGGCTGTGTAGTTTTGAGTTCAGTCTTCAACTTGATGACTCAGGCTGGGTGTTAGTTTTTAATGAGCGGAAGATGGTATTTCTGATATTGAAAAACTGTCTGCCCTGTGCCTCCTGTCTTTCTCAAAATAAATTTAAAGTTTCTCCCTCATTCTTATGTCTTTATTTAGAGTTCATGAATAATTTAAAATATATTTTTAGGCATATAAATGACTATGTGAGGATGTCACTTGATTCAAATAGCAGATCTTATTTTAGAGCAGAAACCAAATGAGTAAATGCAGATTTGAATTGAAAAGAGAAACAATTACACGTTTAACTTCAATGAGACTTGAAGGGTAACATACACAAAAAAAGAAGAGAAAAGCAGAGAGTACTATAGTACTTGCTGAGAGAGTGCAAGAAGAAAAAGTGTTTTGGGGGAATGTTCCATTTTGGTTCCTAAAAAACAAAAAATGGAGCAGCGGCATCAAGGGGGGGAAGAAGCGGTATCGATTGAAGTGGGTAAAGTAAAAAAAACAAAAACAAATAAAGAGAGAGTGAGAGATTTTATTGTTGTTATTGTTCACAATCACAAGTACAAAACTGCAGAATCTCAATCGATTGATTGGACCGAGGACTGTAGCCATACATCACTATAGGTTCAAGGCTATTTCATCCTCTTGATTAGGACCCCAAGGGGTGAGGGTTTAAAGAGCGAGACTGTAATCATGCTGCCTTTGAAGGAGAAGGTTATTTATATCTCCTCTTCTTAAGGTTTTAAAACCCCCCATGCTTGTGTGTCTCTAGGAGGACACAGAATGTTTGTCCAGCCAGTTGACGGTAATATAATGACGTCTGCAGTGAAAGTAGCAGATGTTATGAACTTGCAGTTTTATTTTTTTTACTTGTTAAAAACAGATAATATGTAGAATTATTTCTTAATATTTGGTCTTTTTTTGACAGCAAAAACTGCTAATCTGCGTTGTCTTATACCCATGTTTCTCAGTCCTTACTCAAATGCAGACGGCAAGATTAGCTTTCACATTTTTATTTAAGAAAAATAAAATAAAATGACTAATGTATAGGGGAGCTCCTATTTTTCTACCAAGTAAATGTCAAGATTTTTGGAGCATATCAGTCAAACTGAACTGACCGTACTTAATGACATATGTGACTGAACAAATCATTAGTTCAACATTAGTTCCTTATTAAAAGAAAATTACATGTCTGAAAAAGCCACTGCAACAGACATGAAGCGATAAGTCAAATCAGTGATGTATGGTGACAGGTTAAAGCCTTAGGCATGCATTAAGATCAGCTGGTTCATTAAGTTTTGTTTCTTTGAACTCTACAGTAGTGTCCAAAAGTCTTAAGTTACACCAAACTTCTTTATTTTTTGCTTCAAAGGAGTGAGAATGTATTGTAAATTTTGAAGGGCAATTTTTAAAGCGATACTTCTTCAGGATTCCTGGTCTTCCAAAGTTTTTCTGCAGATATTAGCTGCTTTTTTCACAAGTTTTTAGTCTAAGCCTTTTATCTGACAATTTCCAGATTTTTTTATTGTTTATTAAGCCGCTTGAGACAAGTCACTGAAGCAGACTACACATAGGAATTTACTCATAAAGGCAACTTAGCAAATAAACATATTTAAATAATATCTTTAGACACTTTGCTGTTAGCAGCCTGTCACAGAAAAAAACCCGAAACAAAACGTACTTTATTGCCATTTCTTTAGCTAGATCTCCAAAACACGCCAAAGCCAATCCATCCATAAAATAGTAGTTTTGTGCCAACGAGGTGATTCCCAAAGAGCTATTACCTGAAAACTTGGAATATCTCGTCATGATGTACAGTGTTTTTCCTTCAAAAATTTTGAGAGAGTTGGACATGTGAAGGACAAACGAAGAACTGGCAGGTCTTTAGCAGATGGACAGTATCTGAAAGTCATGTCCTTAAGAAATGGCAAAAAATTCCAGCAAATACCTCACAAAGGACCTGAGAGATGGTTCTTGAGTTGATCCATCTAATGTTTGCCTTCTCACAGGTAGTCTTAGTGGAAGGGTGGCTGTCAAGAAGCAGTTTTTAAGGATGGGAAATGGTTAGAAAATGTCAACCTTATACCAAATACCAAGAAATGGACTGAAAATACTGAATATCTTGTAGTTATGAATCCAAATTCTAAATTTTCTGTTCCATTTGCTGTCTGTATATATGGAGGTGAGCCATCCCTCATTTCTTTACATTTTACTAGGTCTACAGCCACCTCTAAAAGCCACATCTTCAGACTGTGTTTCAGCCAGTGGTATTAGGGATCTTATCAAAACTGATGGAACTATAAACACAGAAAAGTATCATCCAATTTTGAGTCGTCTGAAAAGCATCTGATTGGCATGGGCATTATTTTTCCAAACACACTCCCAGTGCACTGAAAGCATACCTGCATAGAGAAACACACAAAGGAACACCTATTAATCATGGATTGGCCTCCCCAGAGGTCAGACTTCCACATTATCGAAGAAGTGTGGAATCATCTTGACAGAAAACAGAACAAAAGGCAGCAAACGTCCAAAAACGAGCTTTGAATGTCCTTCAAGAAGCCCGGAGAAGTATTCCTGAAGACTGCTGTCTAAGGAAGCTCAGGCTATTTTAAAAAAATCAAGGTGGTAATACCAAATATTGATTTTCAAAAACTGCACAAACTTTGGTCTAACATATTATATGTCTGAACATGTTTTAGTAGCTAAATTAAATGAGGGGTGGCTCAAGTTTTGTTTCTTTCTACGCTGCATTATATTGAACCAATTTAATATGCTGTATTTAGCGGTAGCTGTATATGACACAGGTGCAGCCACTTAGATGTTCATTAGTAGGGATGGGTACCAGTGTCCGGTGCCATTGTGGAACCGGTTCTGACATAAACGGTAGTAACCAGACCGAAAAGCAGCTCACAATTCGGTGCTTCATTTCGGTGCTTCATTTCGGTGCTTTTTTTCCCTGAGAAATCTAGCCAATCACTTCCTATCCAAGGATAGTAGGCGGGCCCAGGTACGTATGGGGCTTTTTTTTAGAGCAGAGCTAAAATGACGAAGCTGAAGCGCTCGAGAGTGTGGCTGTACTTCACAGCAAAAGATAGAAACTCAGGAGCCTGCAACAAGTGCTTAAAGGTAATAATGTGCAAAGGAGGTAACACCTCAAATCCAATGAAACACATGCAACGCGCATAGCGTTTTTTTAAAAGCCGAGAAATGCACCGCATTTGATAACTTGCAGCAAGACATCACACCGAACACATCTGCTGCGGGTGTGGTGCTTGTTCTCGGAGTTAGCAACATCCAAGAACCCGAAGAGGAGAGTCCTGGCCCCTAGCCCTGTCAGTGTAGCAGAAATGATGATGGATGATGATGGCAACAGAAGCCGTTCTTCTCTGGGTGAGTATCTTAATGTTGTTCGTGTGTAATTTAAGTTGAGTAAGCTAACCACGTTATTAAATTAATGCATGTAACACCGTAGTAGTTACATGTGGCTGTCTTCTTGTTTGATGGCAGATACTCCCTTCACCCTGGCCAAAAAGGCTAAAATGAGGAAAGAAAAAGTGGACGAAATTCATAGGGCAGTGACAAAATTTATAGTCAAAGATCTCCATCCATTTTCAACGGTCAAGTCACCATCATTCAGGGGAAAAATGTTGTATTACTCTGACATAAGAAATAGACTGCATAATACTGTAAAGGTTAATATGTTCATAGCTGCTTAGCTTTGTAAGTTCAATTCAATTCAATTCAATTCAATTTTATTTATATAGCGCCAAATCACAACATAAGTCGCCTCAAGGCGCTTCATGTCTTTTCTAAATATTATAAGTAAACTATATTTGAATAAAAGGTGAGCTATATGTTTTTATTTTTTATCTGAAAGAAAAAAATTAATTAGAATTCAAATGTATTTTCTCTTTATTCTGGGAGCTGGTTTATATGTTTTATTTATTTTATCTGAAAAAAAGAATTAAATTTCAAGTCAAAAACACTTTCTTTTTATAAATGTTTTTGTTTTGTTTTGTTTTGGTTTTTTTTTAATTCCTCTGTCCTCTGCCCTTAATCCGAGGTATCCGCCCCCATCCAGGGATGATCTATCCAACACACTTATACCTGCTTGGTATTGTGTGGAGAAAAGCAACCTCATCCAGAATTTGGCACAGGTTAACAAGGTCGCTATCACCTGTGATGGATGGACCAGTATTGCTCAGGACCATTTCCTCACAGTGACTGTTCACTACATCTACAAAGGCAAAATGAAGCAGAATGTGCTCAGCACTGAAGCAGTTTATGAGTCACAAACAGGTCCAGTTGTCGCTAAAGAAATATCAAGCGTTGTGGAGCAATTTCACTTGGGAGGGAAAATAATTGCTGCCACTGTAGATAATGCCTGCAACATGGATGTTGCTTTGAAAAAATTGGACTTTTTAAAAGTGGGATGCTTTGCTCATACCCTCAACCTGGCCGCACAAAACGTGTATGACATTCCTGCAGTTTCCACCTGGTGTGCCAAAATCCGTTCAGTTGTGGTGTGGCTCAAACGTTCATCCTTGAGCAAAACTGTGCTCAGAGAAAAGCAGCGAATCCTGGGTAAGTAGCGCATGCAGTTACATATCAAGATGTATTGTTATTCATATTACCTTTTTTATAGTAATTTAAAATATGTTTGTGTCTATCTGTGCTTTAGATTTGCCAGAGCATAATGTAATTCTTGACGTTAAGACGCGCTGGAATTCTCTCTTCCTAATGGTGGAGAGATTTATGGAGCAGTTTGATGGAATCCAGGCAGCTGCTCTGGATCAACGGCTGAGGAAGCCTATGGAGAAGGACATGAGCATCACTTGCAAGAGCTAAATTACGTCAGTTACCTTTAACATTGTGAATATTTTTCAACAGGCTAAAAAGGTTCACGCACACTGATTTAATAAAGGCAGAGGAGTTTATTAAGTGCATGCAAGTCCTGTACACATGTGTGTCTCAAGTGACAAGTCACCCACATGCAGCCCAATCATCCCCATCCTGGCCAAGCTGGAGGCACATTTCAGACGATGTGATGAAGACAGTGTTTTCACCTCTTCAATAAAAGAGAAAGTCTGGGGTAGTCTGCAGAAAAGATATCAGGTATTTGCAGACAATGTCAATGCGCATGAAAAATAGGGTTACCTTTTTTCAGTATCAGGTCCTATGTTATATCTTGTTTTACTTAAAGGATAAAAACCTTCAGAAATTTCTGAAGGAGGCCACGATGATGGACCCACGTTTTAAAGGCAGGCTAGGTGGTGAGGCAGCTACTGACATCTGGGACAGGTTGGAGAAGCAGCAGCAGTTGCGCAGGTATTTTCATTGTGTGTGTACAATCTTGTCCCTTTGCATCATGATGTAGTTTCTATGTTGAAGGAATGCTCTTTTACTATCTGTGTCCCCTCCCACTGAGGACCCCAAAGCACACAGCGAGGTGGATGATGCTGACATGGACAAGCCAGAAAAATATGTAATTTCAGATTTTTTCTAACACAACCACTACATTCTAAAAGTGATCTTTATTTATTTTGCAAATCTCACACATCTTTTTTTGTTGTTTTTCAGCTAAGTAAGGTCCAGAAGTCACCCTTAGAAAAGCTGTTTGAGGATGAAGACAGAGAGCTTCAACAGGCTGCTTCTCAAGCGGGTAGAGTCCCCTCAATCACAGAGCAGGTACAGAAGGAGCTTCAAATATACAAAAAACTGCCAGGTGCCCTGTGGCCTGGTGGTGGAGTAAGAGGGATACACTCCCCAATTTATCTGGCCTATCAGAAAAATACTTGTGTGTCCCAGCGTCATCAACGCCTTCTGAAAGAGTTTTCTCTTGTGCTGGGCATGCCATCAGCCAAGAGCGATGCTGTATAGCTCCAGAAAAGGCTAATATGATTATCTTCTTGCAAAAAAACTGCTAAACATCACAGGTTTCATGACAAAGTTTGTGTTTTCAATTGTTTAAGCACTGGTTCCAACCAAAGACGTTATGTTTTATTGACAGAAAGGGCTAACTTTGTTATAATTTTGCTTAAAAAAATTACTGGGAAAAATAAAAACACAAGAGGTTTTTGGACAAAGTTTGTGTTCTTTATTCTTTAAGCACCGTTTCGTGCACCGTTTAAGCACCGGCACCGTTTCAAAAGTACCGTTTTGGCACCGGTATCGGATTAAACCTAAACGATACCCATCCCTATTCATTAGTTTACCCTACAGGCAGTGTTTGAGCTCACTGGTGCTGTACTAAGTCTGTATTCACACTACGTTGAAGCATCTATTTTTTCCACACCATTTAACAGCATTAGTTCACTAAAGGGGACTGCATATATTCCTTTGCTAGCATTAAGACGATTAAAGTGATTTACGCTGGCTCTTCTTGAACCCACTTATTTGAGCTTTGTTAAGTATATGACGAAAGCTTTTACCTGTCGCACATGTACAGTGTGTTGATATACATGCAGACTTAGGACATAAACTTAGTTCTCAACTGAATGTAACAGTTCAGGACAAGAGGATGTAGAAATGACTGAACTGGAGACAGGAAAACACAAAGGATGTGGCATCACTTGTTGAATATAAATGGCCATGCAATCTTCTAGCTTCAATAAACAAGAATGAACTAAAAAGTAAGTGACGGTGAATCTTTGACCCAGATGTGAATCACCAAAAGTGAACAGAAATGTTTAGTTAAGTGCTGCCTAATAGCAATTACCTGATGTACATTTTCTTCCTTTTCCAAACTTGTAAAGAGTAAAGATGCCTCAGTGATGTCTTGGATCATTGAGGATTTAGCCTTTTTAAAAAACCATCATGTCATAAAATTGCTTTTAACTTCGTATTGAGAATATCCCAGTATTATATTAGAAACACATGGACATACATTTGATGAATAGCCAGGGAAAACGTCTTTTTCTTCTACTTTTTTATGAAAATAGGTAGGCAGCACAGTGGTCGCCACCTCTTTAGGAAGGAAACTGACGAATGCATGCACCATTCTTTACACCCATTGTCCTTGAACAGGAGCTAGGCTGAAATTAGTCAGTTGAGTCACATTAGATGAATGTGCACAAAAGAGTAGACTTAAAAAAAACAAGCTGATGAGATGGAATACAAATTCTGACAAAGGGGCTACCCAGATGGATGGAACAGAACAGCCAGATTCACTCAAATGATCCTGATGAGTGCTTCGAAAAGGGCAAAACAGCCCCCAGACAATGGTCCCAAATGCTGGCAGCAATACTAGGGAACGATGAAGCAACAATCTTAAAATGCTGGCACATTTTTAACTTTAGATCCACAGCTGATTAATGAGTGTAAGGACCTCCCTAAGGAGGTGTACAAATGTCCTCCTAATCCGAGGCAGACTTCAGTAGAGACTCATTTGATTCCTTTAAAAACCAATACATTATTTGCCAAACCTCCTTCAGGCAGCTCTTAGCGCAACTCATGTGCACAGTACTATTTTGATTTCACTTATATCTTCACAATAACTCATAAAATAGAGATAATAAGCAAGACTATTTCTTTCTCCCTCCAGTATGCCATTTATTTGATAAAATTCCAATTCAGCCTGGAAAGAGATCATAAATACACCAGTCAGAGCAAATGTGCTGTGCTCTGGTTCTTGTGCACTTAAGAATACCAAGAAATTCTGCAAGCTCAATAAAAAGCTATCTGTTCTGTTGACTGATATGTCTTGTAATTTCTTTAAATTACAGGAAAGCAACGGATCCCCACCCTCAGTAGAAACTGGACACTATAAAAGGTGAGCTCAGGCTCAACCAGATTTCTAATACATAGGCTGAGACCAAGGGTTATCTCCAGCGTACTGGTAAAATGTTGGATGTGGCATTCCTGTAAAAATGTAGTGAACAGAGTAAGTTCAGTTAAAAATTATACTATTACTATCACTGTTTTACTACTAATAATAATAATTAGCTTTACAATATTAAGATTTTACATTGAAATGAAAAACAAAGGTTGTCCAGACATATATAGGATATTGTGTAAAATCATACAGCTTGTTTCTGAGATGTAATAAAAAATACATATCTGTAGTGAAAATAGGGTAGCAGGTGAAAGAGAGCCTGGAGAGGTGGAGGTATGCTCAGGAGACAATATGAATGAAAGTCAGCAGAAGCAAAACAGAATAAATGTGTGGGAATGAGAATACCCGGGGAAAGCCATCCTAAGCAACGGACAGCACATGAGAGGTGGAAAAGAGGGTGAAGGCAGGGTGGACTGGGCGGGGACAGCAAGATAAAAAAGACAGGTTTAGAAGATGGGGGTGAGACCTGCTGTGAGCTATGGTTTGGAGATGGTGGCACTAACAAAAAAACAGGAGGCACCTGGAGGTGGCAGAGTTGAAAAATATTTTCATTTGGAGTGACCAGGATGGACAGATATGAGTACATCAGAGGGACAGCTCAGGTTGGCCTAGTTGGAGACAACGTTTGAGTAACAAGATTGAGAAGGGAACAGTTTCATGGATTCAGATTCACAGATTTCATAGGTACACTATACTGCCAAAAGTATTAGCTCATCTGCCTTCACATGCACATGAACTTAAGTGACACCCCATTTTTAATCCATAGGGTTTAAAAGGATGACGTCCGCCCTTTGCACCTATAACAGCTTCCACTCTTCTGGGAGGTTTAGAAGTTTTTATGGGAATTTTTTACCATTCTTCCGGAAGCAGATTTGTGACGTCAGACACTGCTGTTGGACAAGAGGGCCTGGCTCGTACTCTCCTCTCTAATTTATCCCATAAGTGTTCTACTGGGTTGAGGTCAGGACTCTGTGCAGGCCAGTCAAGTTCTTCCACACCAAACCCACTCATCCACGTCTTTATGGACCTTGCTTTGTGCACTGGTGCACAGTCATATTGAAACAGGGAGGCGCCATTCCCAAACTGCTCCCACAAAGTTAAGGAGCATGAAATTGTTTCCAAAATACAGTGGTATGCTAAAGCATTAAGAGTTCCTTTCTCTGGAACTAAGGGGCTGAGCCCAGCTCCTCAGAAACAGTGCTTTATACCACTGCTTCTATGAACTATTAAGAAAATGCTTATCAAAATAGGACATTTAAAAGTGGCCAGAATGTTGATTATTTCAGTAGAAGAAGGAGTGCAAATTGTTTTGATGTTGTAAGGAAGGAGCCTTATTTTTTCTTTTTACATCCATCGAAATTTCAATTTCAGATTTTCTAAAGTTGCCCTCGAACTACAGTTTCTGGAGATTTAAAAAAGATGCTGTGAAACTAAAATACTTGAATATCATGATTGTTATAATGTAGACAAAATTCATATTTAAAGCTACACACAATTAATGCTTAAATATGGAGCACTTCAAAAGTGATTTTGAAGTATTACTGAGATCGAGAAAATGGTATTCACAGGAATAAAAGCAGAGTTTAACTTTGGAATATTGATGGGCCACTTTGTGTCAAGGTGAAAACTGGCATTACAATAAAATAATAATAAACTAAGATGGAAAGGTTTTTATTTTTCCCCCTGCTGTCTCTGTTTTTATAAACTTAAAATGAAAATAGTTGGAGAATTGTTCATGTTCTTTATACGATACATGTATTGTGTATCGCTGTTAGCAATTATTTATGTGTATACAGATATTTAATATAAATTATATTGTTATCTGGTTTTGTAATTTATTAATTTTTTTGTAACTGTATGTCTGGTATTGGGCTAATGTATTTTTTAGAAAAGCCTGTCTTGTGTGCATTATTTACTTTGCATTTACAGGGAGTCTTATTGGGTATCTCTCATTTGTTTTCACTGTGTTTAGAGACAATATAGAAAAAAAATAAAATATGGTGAATTAAACTTTCTAAATTGAATCTTTATCAAAACAAAACCATTACAAAATGCAACAAAATAAATTAGTTATGGCTGATTAAAATATCAGAAAGATTAAAACAATGAATAATTTGCCAACATGAGCTATTAAAGATGCCGTGTGGAGGATTGACTGTTAGCAGTTATTTATCACTGAAACACATTTTCTGTATACTTAAAGTCTTGCATACTGAATGCGAACTCTAATATATGTGATTTTTTTTTTATGTTATCCTTTCAGGTCCAATTCCTGTGACAGAACTGTAGTCGTCTGGACTACTGCAGTGGCCACAAAGTAGAAAAAAGTGCAGCTCTTTCCATAAACCCCATTTCAACAATGGGGTGAGCTCTCGCACCAGGACAACATTAACGGTGAAAATAGAGTATGAGGTTTTGCTCAGATACATTTGCTGCGCGGGTCATTTCAATCCAGCAGGGTCAGCCTTCCTATTACCCTATTGTTGACTTCATGCTGAGATTGGCTGGGGTTTTCTGGTATGGGTTTAACCATTTAAAACAGTAATAAAAAAATAGTCTGTCGTGAAGGCCTTCGCCTCTTATGTAAAATACTTTCTGGAAACTTACAACCGGCCTCAAGTTGGTCTCAAAAGTGTCAAATTAATAAAAGTGACTCACTAAAATGATCAAATATGATCATTTAATGTTGATCTTGAGGAGACACAAGCAATAAAACAGACATTCATCCTAAATGGCATGTTGGGGACTTGAACTGATGTCTTTGTCCCACTGGCTGGCTTTAGAAAATGTGAAGGAAAGCCTTAACATTTTGACTTCTAAATATATTTCCACAAGTTTCATGGCTTTTCCTACTGCAGGCATACTTAAAATAGATAAGAAATAGAATTTCCTGTTTTCCCCACTATAGAAACTTCTGACTTTTACAGTTGGTTCACAGTAAAAAAAAAAAAAACAAAGAAAAAAAACAACAACAGCAAAATGACTAAAGAATTGGGTAATTTTACATTTATTTCTTACAATTTAAGCCCAAAGTGTTGTGCTAACAGACTTCTTTCTGCTACAACAGCATTCTTTATCATTTCCGAAAACCTGTCATGTTATGTTGAAAACACATTTCTTTTTTCTTATGTTAAAATATATAACAGGGTTTAAATTTGCAAATGTCTTTACACTGGCACAAAAGGAAGTTAAGATCAAAGTGGTCTGTGTAAAATGAGTTTGACATCCCTGGTTTAATGTGTACATAAAAATGACAATATAAAAATATGAGAATAGCGACATGATGAAAGACTCATAATTGCACAAAAAAAACATGATTTACATTATGATTATATGTATATGCATAACCATAATCAATAGTGATATATATTGTGACACCCCTGGGTGAGTGTTTGCATACAGTACATCCTTTAAATTGCATCCATTCTTTAAATGACTGCTTTACATTACTACTATAGTCAACTGTGGCACATTAGATGTGGCCACATTTGACTATTGTCACTGGAAGCAGGATTAACTCTGCTTGACTCGTTACCCACTGTTAATCTGGAGCATGTGTCGTTCACAAGGGCTCGTCCGTATGCCGTTTAACAAAGCCTCGAGCTTGTCAAGCTTAATCATCTGTTTTTCTCATACACCACTAGTTTTTGTGATTCCCCTCATAGATGTTAAGAGTATATGTTATATGATATTTAATAAAATCATAATATAGCTCTGCTTTTTCCTAGTTCATTGAAAGCTGAGTTTTGGTTTTTACTTGCAAATATGTGAATTTATAAGCTATGATGCATTACTGAAGATTAAAAAGAATATAAAGTATTTAAAATGAGCTCAACTGTAGAAACTGGTTTTGTTACGTGCTAAAAATAACGCATTGGCTGCTTGGTTGGGGATCGACAGCTTTAATAAGAGTGTTGGTTCTTGTCTACCGGCTTTGTGTTAGCATGCTGTCTTCACAGATGATTGCAAACAGTCCATATCATGTTAGCAGCAGGGGATGGCCGTGTCTCTTCAGGGCACAATTTACACTTTACTTTCTGGTCCTTTAGCACAATAAAAATAAAGTTAATGTTCAGAGCTATGCTCATCAAAATTTGTAGACTGCTCCACTACTTTCCTCTCCCCACATGAAGCCAGAAAAAAGGCACGTTTGAGTATCTTTATATATCCATCCATCATGCAGATAATTGGAGAACTTAACATAAAACTTAGATAAAGCTAACAACATTGTTTAATCAGTAAGATTAATGTAAATTCATGAATTTAGTTGAGCAATGGCTGGATTGTGTCACACCTAACCAGCTGTCAGCTCTACAAATCAGTGGGCAATGACAGATTTGCTCAGATTTAGTCACTTTACTGCATTTACATGACTTTAAAGTGGAATTTTAATTTATTGGTATCGTCATTAGATAATTTAAAAAAAGAACACTTTTCCTGAAATCAACATAACCCACATTATGCAACTAAACACATCCAGCATACACAGAGGAAAAATTGATATCAATCACCTCACTGCGTGTTTGACATTTGGAGTTAAATTGTGTTTTTGGTTTTTTTTTTTTTTAAAAACATTGAGGTGTTTCTGCCAACACAATTACATCTGCCTTCAAAACCAATTTACACATACAATATGTGCAAATACATGGTGTAAAGGCAGTTGTTTGTGTGTGTGTGTGTATGTGCTGGACCCTTTCTATGGCTGTGCGTGCATGTAATTTCCACTGGATGTAGATACAATACAGTGCATGTATTTATGCTCATTTAAATCACATGTTGATTGAGGGTATTGATGTGATAATCAGGTATGAGGTGCTGACAGGAAAATAATGCACTCATTTGCTAGTATCACATAGCTACTCATATATAATCTATAGTGAGCAGAGTGTCATCGATGCCTTCTAAAGGCATACTACTGAGGTGGAACAGAGGAGAGGCTATGACTTGGCACACCGCCTCTGTGTCTCCTGCTGGGGCCCTGAGCTGTCTCAGTCGCCTGTCACGTCCCCTGTATGTGTGTGTAGCTGTGCAATTCTACAACCACAAAAAAACAAAAAAAGGAGATCCAGCTGATGTGAGCACACGTGCATGGTGAGCGTGCACGCACGCCTAAAGCAGAGCGGAATATGGCTCAGAGGAGAGAGTGAGCGGAGAGCTGTCACACAAAGGGAGGCAGTCAGGGCCGCTCGCCCTCCTCCTTCCTCCTGCAAAAAAAAAAAAAAAAGCACACTAGCTCTGAAACGGCCTGCCCACGTGTTTTCTGTCACCTCATTCATTCATTTCCCATCGGTCTAATTTGCAGCATGGGGTTTGGAAGACTGGGGCACAGTTGGATTCAGAAGGCAGTGTTTTAGTGTTCTGACAGACTTTTCAGTTCTTGGTGTTTAAACCAACCGCCAGTCACCAAATGCAAAAATGCATGATACTGCAGATCACTCGCAAACTGGGGGAAATTATCTCCCGACACAATTTCATATTTAGCAATCAACTAACATACTGTTTTACCTCTTAACACCAGATAACTGGCAACCCATTTTACATTAAGGGTTGAGTGATAGATACTGTTTAAAACCACCTCTATTCCAAAGAGGTGAAAGGCAGATAGAAAAGCTTTTAACAGACAAACTGCAGTGCAAAAACATATGGAAAGGAGAGCTAAGTGAAAATTTGCATTTGGCTAAAATAAAACAATGGGTCACCAGTGACCTGGTGGACAGTAAGAGGGTAAAAAGACTAATGTGCAGCAGGAATCAAAAGCAATGCACTGAGAAAAATGTTAAAAACACTTTTCATGTGTAGCACTCACTGCATTTTTTTCTCTCTCTAAATCACTCTGTGTGTTGTCATAATCAATGACATTAGCTTAATCAAACAGCCGTGTGCTGCAGATGTGACACTTCACCACTGCAGGATAAACTAGCTCTTTGGCTCTGAATTGCCACTGCATGCCAACTTCAAAAGATATCTGCTTTTTGAAGTGGCATGAAGGGTTGGTAAGCTGTTGCTAGTGCTGACAAGTAAAGGATTTGTGAGTTGCAATCTAAAGAGGAGAAGACATGAGAAGGAGGGTAACTTCTTGATTGCATGAGTGGCATTTTCTCCCAGTGGTCCTCTGACCCCGGTAAAATAGACCCTAAATAAAGAAGTGAGACATTTATATAGAAGTTCAGTCGGGTCCTCAGATTAGAACTGACACTCCATGTGGGTGATGTCAAGAGATAAAAACTGCAAGCTGCCCTGTTGGTGATGAATAGAGGACCAGATCTGTAGAATCACACAATACTGCTCTGAGCTTTGCACTGAAATAAGCTTCATATCATTGTGTTGTGAACCAGATCTGAACCCGAAAATGTGCCTTTATCTGAGGAAAATCACCCTGGGTGCTGCCACAGAGTCGACGCAGTTCATCTTCCCTTTATTGTCAGTGGAGGATAGAATTGCTGCACCCAGGGGTGGGCTTGCACCTTAGGCATGCACATTATGTTTTTATCATCATTTTAAGGATAGATGTATAGATACTCAGCTGTCAGAGGAGGCAGAATAAGCCTTACCAAACATAACAGAATACATTAACTGCAATCCATTTCATATATGGCTGCTTTTCTGTACATCTGTTGCCTGGATAATGTGTCAGCTCCTTAGAGGTACTTGTTGCAAATCATTGTGTTTAACAGTAATTTCAAAGCCTTCCAAAACTAGCTATGAAGAAAATGTGAAGAAACTGCTGCTAAGTGGTTGTGTCCAAAACCTGTATGCATTCTGCTAAAGGGCCATCAAATTAACTCAAACTGAGCTAAGCTGTACTTGTACTTGTCGTACTACCAAATTGTACAAAATGAGGCAGGTCAAGGTAACCTTTAATTAGTCAATTAAATACTGAAAGAGCACATTCTTATTGATTTGAACGCTTTCAAGTTTTGTGTAAATTAGACGTTACTGTAGAGAAGTCAAAGTGTTACTATGCTTTTATAAGGCATTGCAGATGCATGAACATTAAAAATGGGTAAGTTTAGCCTATTAGTATGTGGTTGCCAGGCAACTTGAGGATATTAGATGAGAACCTTCAGGGGCAGAAGACAAACCTGTGTGCCAGTTTTGTTGCTCTGCTCCTGCTCCTGTGTTGGAGGAGCTTGCAGGCAAATGTGACCTCTCTACAGGATGTGAGCCAATATTACAGTTTTAATATGGTATCCTTTTACTAAATAATCCTGTTGTCATCATTATTTCCACATGTTTGTCTGACAGATCAAATGTGCTTTGTCAGCTGTAGATTTTTAAGCAATATTTTCTATTCAGGTTGATGTTATGTCCTTTGAAGGTGACGCACACATTCAGATTGTGAAATCTCCGAAATTTGAATGCGGCATCTGCTCTTTCCTTTAACGTCAAAATTAGCTAAGCCATGTGAAATTACAGAGAAACACCCTTCAGCTTTACTGAAGAGGTGTTCTGTATTCTTGTGTGTTTGAACACCTCGCTATAAATGAACATCCATTGCCGCATCATTAGCTAGTGGAGACAAGAGATGAACTCATAATTTCCATTGTCAGTTCTGAGAGAGGCTCCCAATTATTTAGAAACAATTGAAGAGGTGGTGGAGGCATCAGCCAGGACGCTGCAATATTTCTGGGGAACAGGAGTGCATTATTCCTCATTTGGAGCTGACAGCTCTACCAGTCGGGTAAAATTGCGACAAACAGATATTGTGATCCCAGAAAACTCTGCATTGAGACGTTTTGTTTGTAGCATAATGAGAGACTCACACAAACGCCCTGTTACATCTTGGACTTTTCGGGTTTTCATAATTATTTCATCTCAGGGAGTACTGTTTGAGCTGAAAAAAGGCCTTACTTTCCCCCTCATTAATCTAAATCCCAAATTCTTTAATTTATTATTCAGGAATGAAGCGAAGAGCTCTTACAGATTCAGTGTTTCAAGCTTATTAGCTTCCAAATTTGATGGCTTTTCAACCTCTGGGATCCTCAACATCGGTTCTACTTTTTTGTATCCCGTTCCCTAGATGCTGAAGGTGACTTCCAGGAGGCGATCAAGCAAAACACAATTTCTCAGTGATGTTGGTGTAACTGAAAATTCAGGTCATGCTATGTTTCCAGGTCCTTACTTCTTATTGGAGGGTTCAGCATTTCTATGGTGAGTGATTTTTTTTCCCTCAGTGATATCCTCAAACGGGCATATGAAATGGGAAAATACACACCTGCCACCTCTTACATTGGCGTGTATACACTTACTTACTCAGATCTACACTGCCTGAGGTTGTAAAATACAGTGGAGACATGAGAAAGTACCTCAAAAAGCACTTCAGGGTACAGGTTATGAGAGGTTCATTTCCTACACTAGGAAAAAGCTCTTTTACAGCCTTTAAAAAAAAAGAGAAGCTCAGTGGCTGACCCAGTGCTGAGGTAGCATGCTGTGCTCACTGATTTATGTCAAATTTACAATGCTCTCTTAGCTATATGAACAAGAATAATCAGGTGTCTTCCTATTTTGATATGCAAATTAATTCCCACACTGCCATCATGCATCTGTTTTGATCCTCAAAAATCCCAGAGCATTGTCCTCCTTTCATAGACGTGGCTCTTAAGGTGGATTTATGGTCTCTCTGAACTCAAGCCAGGATGGTTTGTCTGCGACTTTTTTATGGGATCAGAACGATGCCACCTTGAAATGAAACTGAAAAAACATATTGTAACTGAAATAAATGTACTGAAAAATCTTGTATTGAAAGTGAAATTAAAATTGATAGTGAAAAACAATTAATTGAAACTGTAATTTTTTTGTTTCACTTACAATATTTTTTTTCAGTTTCATTTCAAGGTGGCATCGTTCTGATCCCATAAAAGAGAAGCTGGGAATTGTACCTTTAACACCGGCTCTCTTTTTTGTCAGTTGTTACTGAGCTGTGTGGGGGACTTGAAGCATTTCGAGGGGTATTGGTAGATACCGGGTGCATGTAGGGAATGGTAATGCATCTCAGTTTAATAATGCCTATAAAGAGGTGGTTAGGGTCATGTTCAGTCTGAAATGAATATTCAGCTCTCAAAGACACACACACTCTAACGGTTCTAACAGTGAGGCTGGCCCAGATAGGAGAAAAACAACATAGACTGGAAGCTTTTTTCTCTCATGTTTACTTGTTTTCACCAATGAGCCCTGCACTTGTACTACCCTAAGCTCCAATAAATCTGGGCAATAAATGTATTTCGGAGTGCACGGTGTGCACTCAATAATAAAATCATCCATTTTGCAGAAAATGATACAACCCTAGTGAGTTGAAAAAATGATCAATTAAATTAATTAATGAAAGAATATCACCTTGCTTACAGTAAATGGGTACCACAGACCCAAGGATCACACAAGCGTGTGAAACGTTGGTCTTGCTTTTCGTTATAGGTCCTGTAAGTATTCTGTTGAGATTTACTATGAAAACATTTGATTGTGGTTGGATAAAATATTAGTGGTGTGCAATACTGCAAATGGTGTTATTGATCCAATACCAAGTAAATACAGGGCCGATACTGCCAATACCAATACTAATGCAGTGCAGTGTTTAATGATTTATAAGATGAATCCTCATCATTTTGCAAATTCTGAACACATTTTGGAGACTTGCAAACGTGTCTGTCTCTAAAGCACTTTGCATCAACTTCTGTTGTTTAAATCAGGGGTCCCCCAACCCCCCGGCCATGGACCGGTACCAGTCCTGGCGTCATTTGGGCCGCGAGAGTTGAGGCTCGGTTGTGAAATTTATGGTTTTCAGTGTTTTTATCTGTTTTAAGCGTTATTTTTTTTTTATTGTTTTTAGCGTTAACTTGGTTTCCCAGGGTATTTTCCCGTGTGTTATGAATAAATCTTCTTGTTTTAGGTACCGCTACTGGTTTTATTTTGTTGTATTTATCCACAACACCTTAAAGGCTTGTCCATGAAAATATTGTTGGACGTAAACTGCAAAAAAGGTTGGGGACTGCTTGTTTAAATGTGCGAAAGGCTATGAATAAAATAGACGTAATAGTCAATACATAAAGGTTCAGACATTTTTCATGTGCATGTTTGAGGTGAATTTATTTTATTAAAAAAAATGAAAAGAAACATTACTTAACACAATTAAGTGGGCTACATACTGAAGTATCAATCCTGCCACACTAGTATAGATCCAATGCCAATGCCAGCGTTGATATTGATACTTTCGTTATTTGGATTGATCCCCTCCAACGTCCAAGCAATGTTGTGATTTTAGTGGCATGAAATTTCAGACCTTCATGAGTGTAAGATATTATTGTAGAAGTAAGAGTACTTAGGGACAAGATGGTGTACTGTCAATAACATGAACCCTTGTCCACTATAGTAAACAGATCTGGTTTGAGTCAGTTAGGCTGTTGGGAGGGCATTAATGATATGTTATGGCATGTATTGGGTCCACTAATTCATTCGTATTATTTATGTCATGTTTATTTATTTAAAGGGGACAATGCAGTTTAACTTAATTCCATTATGCAGCTTGAAACGAATGTGCTGCACATAGAGTTTACAGCTATTGCTAATTTCCAACCCTTGTCCCTTGTTGGGCTTTTGCATTCACGATACACAAGAGCTAGTTTATCCTGCAGTCGTGAAGTGACAACACTCAATTCAATTCTGAGAGTAAAGTTACAACAAACCAATATGTTCCAAGAATAAACTTTTATCCTAAGATAATAGATTTCTAATCTCTCTTTTGGCATGAGAAGTTCTTGAACGAAAATGTCTTTCTTATGGCCTTTGCAGTCAACAGATCCTGGCCCGTTTTCTTACTTGTTCTGATTGCCATCACAAAAACTTCAAATAAGTTAATATCTTCTAAAAGAACAATGTTAAGTAACTCCAGTAACGTTATAGATGTTTGTTCTAGATTCTCTAGATATACTGTTACTATGCTATGACATAAGTATATAACCTTCATATAGGTTATACCATTATTTGTAATCTGCCACCAAATATATATTGCCATTGTCTTTAATTACCAAGCCACTCTTCCATTTCCCTTTGTCTCTGCTGGCATGTGTATTATTTTTAGGAGGCTACCCATTGTGCAGGTGTTGAAAGGGCTACGCATTGAGGGTCAAATGTGACTTCATGAATTCCCGCGTTGATACGAGTGACCTATTTCTTTGTCTAGTATGTGCTAGATTCAGGACAGAGGGAGGACACACTCTGTAGCTGATCCCTTGCAAAGTTCATTCAGAATTTTTAGAGCACCAGTATCTCTGGTTTACAGCTAGTATTTTGCATATAAATGTATCCTTATTAAATCCCATTAAATCATGAACATCATTTGGAAGGCCATTCCAGAAAAATTACGAACATGACATTGTAGGGATTTCCAATGCAATTTGTTCTACATATGCAATATAGAAATCAATAGGCAATTTTGAGGTGTTCCTGGCATTTCATTAATAGATCTTGTGCATCCTGAAGCCAGTTTCGTTGCATTTTTATACATTTCCTCATCCTCAGTTAATGGAAACCTGATAATGAGAAAGATATAAAATATATGTTTTCCAGTAAATCGTAATTGGTAAAATTGTGCTCTTCTGCTGAAGAACAGAGGCCTTTTAATAACACAGAACATGAAAAAGCAGATGGGTATATTTCTCACCTTTTTATATCACTGAAAGCTTTCTCATAACCCTGTGCCTGCCTACACCTAACTTCAAACTCAATTTGCTTCCACAAGTTGCCTGCCACCTTGCCATTTGTGACCTGCTCCATCTGACTTAGTAAAAGATTTGTCATGTGCCTAATTTAGATATTCTATATTCTGGGTTTCCGGACCCACAGGGAAGGACATAATTGAATAGGCTGTGTCAAAGCCTCCCCCACTCCACAAAAACCTCCCAGGGACGTGCTAACGTTAATTATCTCCCATTGCAATATGGCCTAGTTTTATAATTACTGGTCCTGCCAAATATATTACAACATACTAAACCTCTCACCAGACAGTTATTAATTTAGTGTGTGTGATCCATAGACATGTGTTGTACAATTTGCCTACTTACCTTATTTACAGACAGGATAACAATATTTGTGCTCGAGGGGTTGACTGGGTTGTGCATTGCAATCACGCTTAGATTTAGAAATCTTAGACATGCTTTTCATTAGCTGTGCATAACTTATCACCATTAGTGCACTCATTTTAGCATCAAAGGGCTGTTGTGTGGAAGGCAACAGTCTACAGTCTTGCTAGCAGCTCTGTGAGGTTGCACTCACGCTTAGCAGTGCTTTGGTTTATGTGCTAAAATGCTAACGTGAGCTCAGTGTTGAACGTGCTGAGTGCATATATGATCTAACAATATTGTCCATATTAGTTTAGCATACGCTAAGTGCTAATTAGTGTCATACACAAAATACACAATATACAGCTAAGGATTTAATTAAAGGATTAAATTAATAAACTATAGAGACAGAGCACATTTTGCTCCTACAGGGGGGAAGGGGGATCAGGCATCCCACTGATTTTTTTTTCTGCTATCAAAGACATGAAAAAAAATTATTCTGTGTTGTGGGATGCATTATCAACATAGTAAGGAATTTCTGAAAATAAAACAAAAAAGAAATGAGAATAAAAAAGTGGGTTAATTAATTTCACAGGCAATCTAAGGGTGTTTAATGTTACATATCCTGCAGGTATAGACAACCACATGAAAATTTGATAGGCACCACAAAATTGTGTGTATAAATATTTAATGGACTGTACCTTACACAGTAGTTCAGTATCCTGCCATTTCCCAACTCTTGTACTTTGAGATATTATCCATTAATGCCTCCACTCCACAGAATAAACCATATTTATACTTATAACTAGAGATGGCACAATACCACTTTTTTATGTCCGATACCGATATCATAAATTTGGATATCTGCCGATACCGATATGAATCCGATATAGTGTTTTATAATCAACAAAACTGTTTTTTAAATATCTTGCTGCATTTTTTATAAGTTCATACTCAAGTTTAAAACAACAACTACACTAAAGCTATTCTGTTATACCTGTATGCAAAAAAAAAATATTTCATAGTTCAGCAATACTGAT
>NW_005187441.1:3744373-3752775 GCF_000239375.1 Pundamilia nyererei | reverse complement strand
GAGTTACGGCGTGTTGCAAGTTTTGTGAGGTGCTTTCGTGATATTTAATGGATCGGAACATATTTTTTTTTTCTCCGATATCCGATCCAGTAATTTAGGTCAGTATCGGACCGATACCGATACGTAATATTGGATCGGTCCAGCTCTACTTATAACCAGACTGAATTCAGTTAATTCCATCGCATTGCGATCAATTAGGTGCTATAATTATTATATTGGATGAAGCTAATGTTTTTCTCTTAAATAAAGTACTTTAGTCTACTATGTATTCTTTTAATGTGCTTTAAGTATCTCAATGTTATTCTACTTTCTACTTCTGCTCCACTTCAATTTAATTATGAAACTTGTACTTTACATTGCATGTCATATATTTAGTTATTGGATAAGTTTGTAATACATTCCTTATTGCACTGTAATAGATAAAACTGTCTAAAAGCAATTAAAGCAGTGAAAGTAATTAAAGTCATCTCCAGCTGCAACATAGAAAGTGAGTCAGTGAATCGATAACTATGATCCATTAATATCATGTATATGAGTCTTTTAGTTGAACTACTTTAAGCATATAATGATGCTAAAACATTTCTAATACAACTTTGGTAGTATTGTGACATTTACTGAAGAAAAAATACGTAATATCATCTGTATTAGGACAAAGGGCTGCGCATCAGCCCACCTCCACTACCTCATTTAAAAAGTGTAATGAAGAAAAGAAAAAAGAGTGAGAAACAAGAAAAAAAAACACCCTGAACTTTCCACTGCTGACCAAAACTGCTCTAAAGACCAGGTTTTATGTAATGAAGTGCTATTTGGCATATAACATATGGGGTGAGAATTTTTAATTAAAAATTCAACAGTTGGATGAATTATTCTGTATCTCATCATCTTAGAGAGCCTGGGGTAAAACAGAAAGATGGTGTAATGCTGACCAGAAATGTTCCTCTTAAGCTTGCATTCCCAGGGTTGCAAGTCGTAAATAAGATTAATTATATATTCGGGAGCTTTTGGATAGAAATACCAACAAAAATGACCCTTTCAACAGAAGTGGGCTTTGGTGCCTGTTTTATTTTGGAAATAAAGTCACAGAGGGTCACCACTTAAGCATCCGTGTACGATAAGTGATCAGCCAAAAGTACATTACATTTTAAAACAGTGTTGTATTAAAACAGAAGCATAAAAATGCATTTTGCATTTATATATAAAAATATATTGCTTTTGCTGCTAGCTTGAATAGCTTCAGTCGTCCCCGGAGACAGAAAATTCTGGGTCATATTTACCTGCAGTCGGCGTTTTCTCACTCTAAGCCCATTAAAAAAAGTATCTGACAGCGTGAAGACATCATAATAATGTGAATAATAACATGCATCATTATGCTGCTCCATGTTTACATGTTTAGCATAAGCTACACTTGTTGCAGTGGAAACTCTAGAATGAGATTTTAAATTATCTGCTGCATTCCTTCACTCGTGCTTTGATTCACTTCCTTTTTTTTTGAGCTCATTTTGTAATGGAAGAAAAGTGCACTGCATACCAAGGTCAGCATCTTCTTTGCGCCAGAATTTACTGATCAAAATTGGAGAATGTCAAGTTTGACTGACTGAATTCTCACATTAAGCTTCATCGGCTTCATGTTACAGTAGATAAAATCCACAAAACTGGCACCGGTTCTTAAACTGCTGCCCTGTTACTGCGTGCATGCTGTGCTTTTATAGCTGGCCAAAGCCACCTGAGGACAGTTTTATGCCTTCAATTACTGAGTGCTATTCTAAAATTAAGGCCTGCAATTAAAAGACACACCACTTACCCAAATTATATCATTGACTAAAGGTCAGCCAGCCCAGCCAAATGTAGTTCAACAGAAAGCGAGTTGAGAAAAGCTGAACTCTATAAGCGCTTTCATATTTTTTTTCCCCAGCGCAGTCCCCCAGCATTCGCCTTACATCGTAAGGCCATAATATATCCAGTTAACCCTCTGCCCAGATTTTATTGCACATATCCCCCAAGCAATGATCTATATCAAGCAGAGCCTCCTCACCTCCATTAGCACAAACACTTGATGAATTAAAGAATATGGTCTTCGTTATGCCCTACTTTTAGAAAATTAGTGTGTATGCATGTGTTAAGGGGTGAAACTGAAACTAAAGCTTGTTCTTCAGTGTACTGGTTGGTCTTCACCTTTAAAAGGATATATTCATACATGTATGCAGAATCACGGTCGCAGTGGACAGTGTTGTTGGTTATGAGAGTCTTTGTGGTGTCCATTGTCAGTTTGCTTATAGCTTATAGTCCATGCACAGTTGCAAGTCTGTATGGAGAGCAAGCTCCAGATCAATGGCAGCTATTTGATGTTGATGATGTATACAAAATGAGTGGTGCATGGGGCAAAGGATGAGTGACATATGTATGACGGGGTGGTGAATTAATTAGACAGTTATGCAACTAGACTATGGGATGTCTGTTATTGTGACCAATCATCATTTTGTATATTCCGCCACATGGAAAGCCCGGGGGTTTAAAACTGCAGTTAATTGTACGACCACTTGAGACTGGCTCACAAAGACTCCCATGTTCAAACCCCTGACTTACAGCAGTCTGGTAAACAAAATAATTTTGACTTTGCTCATCAAAATAATTCTTTATTGGGTGGATATTGTTATATCCCATTAATATGGAACACAAAACGCCAACACAGTCATGGCTATGGCTATGCCAGTCTGTTATACACTGTTTGTGTGCATGATAGGATAAGACTTGTTCTGAATGGACAATGTCAGCATATTTAAAAAAAATAGTGAAATTATTTCTTAATAAATTATTCAACTTTTTTTTCAGATCTGTGAAGACAGAAACAAATCATAGGCTCACACAAAGACACCTGACAGCTGTGTGACCATCTTTGTCAGGCATTGCTTTCCAGCAAAGCCTTGCTTCAGATTTACAGCCCGTGAGTGGACTGTAAATCTCAAAGCTGTTGTTGCAGCTCGAGTCAGATCTTGATTCTTGTCATTTCTTATTTCAAGTGAAACAGTCATCCGATCATTTGTACACTGTGAGTGCCTTTCAGTCTGCATGTCACCACTGCGACAGCACACTGTATCGTTATCGGTGAAATACCTGTATTCTCCATTACTAAGATTTCTCTCTGGACTCTGAGTCGGAACTGAGTTATCTTTTTTGAGAAGAGAATTTGCTTTTCTTAGCAGCAAACAGGTCTTCTTTCAGCAAACTATCCCTCCCACACACCTCCCATGAATACTTTTGTTGAGAAAAGTGGTATAAACTACTTTTCTATATTACCAGAAGATTAAAGCGGACAGGACTTTGAACCTCTGGTCACTTTATCCATATTTGACAAAAATACTTTGGCTTTTCAACTTCCTTGAGACACTGAATTTCAAAATTTTGTGTATTCACATTCTGATCAATTCTAAATACTGTTTGACAAGACACTGTACATTTACTGACATCTCTCTCAATTTTTCTGTTTCATTGTTGTAAACAAGTGTATCATAAACAACTCTGCTCAGACAATTTATCTCACACAGTCGTCTTTTTTCTAAAAATGACCAATTGCTCATTTCTAGTTCCTCCCCGAGAAGCTGAGCAATAGAGAGACTTCCTCTAACTTAAAGATATATATCAGGAGTCTTGCAGACATGGAAATCTCTGGTAAACCATATGACAGACAGCTTGTCATTCGGAGGTTTTTACCTGCTGTCTGCCAAGACCCAAGTACAAGTTGGGACAGGCTCAAGCCCTGACCCAAAAATAATAATAAAATAGGGAGTCCAGAAACCCATGAATACTACCTTCCCCATGAGAGTGGATGTATATGCATCATTTTTATTCAGCAGCACAGTGAGAACTTGTGCAAAGTGTCACTGGGGTGATGTGACACTCAAGACAGAGCTATGCACCACCGCAGACAACACTTTCCACCCACTCCACAATGAGCTGTCCTCAGTGAGGAGCAAAGTTGAAAAGAACAAGTCAAGAGGTGTTACTCTGTCTTCTTGCAATAAATTCTCTATACAGGATGGTTTGTGCAAAGCATGAAAATAAACGCCATGCCCTTCCACTTTGGGTGACATGTGAATGTACCTGTCAGTACAGGTAATTGCTGGCTGAAATGTTTTCTATGTGTTCAGTTAGTACTTTTTTTTCTCTTATCTTTTCTTTCTGTTGAAATAGCATTTTCCATAATATACCATACACTGTCTATATTTGTCCAAGTCTTAAAAGTAATGAATACCCATGTTTTAACTGATTAGTGATCATGTTAGGCCTCAGTCTCATAGGCCCAGAGACCACTGGCCACTAGGGGGGAAGTGCGCATTGGTTGTGAATAGGGATGGGTATCGAAACCCAGTTCTTGTTGAGAACCATTGACTGTAGAAAAGATGGACGACGCGACACCGCCTCCTCCCATTGTGCAAAAATAAAGCCAAAATATCCCGCTTGTGGAGGCTGCCATCTTCCAAATTTGGAGCCAGAGTCTGCGCAGTAGTGACTTGAGGTGGAGTGACTGTGTAACACTCCCGCCCACACACCCGCTGGACGTAACCACAAACACACACCCCTACACTTTTTACATAGCCTGGCTGCTCGAGTTTTTTTGCTGGTTTACCGCGACTGACGACTCGTTAAATTAAGGTAAATACAACCATGTCACTGTTATAAAAAAAGACACACCTATCATCTTATAGTTCTAAAATCACTCTGTTGTTAATTCGTTAGTTAGATTAGCCGCTAGCATACACACAGTGTTGGAGGCTTGTTGCTAGCTAGTTAGCGATGCTATACACCGAATACTCTAATAGTCTCTGTTATTGAAGGATTCAGCACTTATGTTTTTTTTATCCATTTTTAGACAGCGATGAGTTCATCTGCACACTCTACAGAGGCCCAGAATTACTGTTAATATCAAAAATATAATGCTGTCCTTTGAGATTTTAACATAAGACTGTGAGTGTAATGGATCTAAAACTGTTTAAATCTTCAGAGCCCTCTACATCCTGGTAACATGGAAACTTTAAAAACATCAGCAGAAGGTTTCAGTAGTGTAGTCTAATTTGTTCTTTTCATTTAATAATAAAGTCCATATTATATCAACAGCTACATTCACCCTGGAGAGAAACTAGTAAAGGAGACCATCAGGACCAAGCTGGGTTTCTGGGTCCAGAGGTTTGGAGAAACTTCTTCCCTTTCTTTCATCACAGCTGTCCTGTGCCAGAAGTTCTGTTGACCCACTGAAAGAGGCTTCATTTAAGAAACACCAGGAACACTGAAGCTCATCGCATTGATCAAGCAGGACTCATGATCTTCACCAGCAGCTCCCTCACAGGGAAATCTTCAGCACTCCTCCGTAGGCCCGCCCCAGGAGATGGATAAACCCAGCATTTCATGAACACTGTGATGGAGACCTTTGGTTTGTGTAATGTTATAAATACTCGGATACTCCCCAGAGGCTCCAGACCTTTACATAAAGATATTATATTCAGTCCTGTAGAAAGTTATATATTTATTTAAAAATATATGATCCTCTCTGGTTACTCTGGTATGAATAACTCTGAATCACTTTATGGTAAATAACCCACTATGTGCAAAAACTGTGAAATAATTCCAGATGACAAGTTTGTAGTTCAGCATACAAGTGATGACCTTTGACCTTCATCAGGTTTTATTTAATTGTGTTAGAGAAAATCTCATGTGCTCTTCATGCAGCTGAGTACATCAAGTGTTTAAAACGGAAGCTGTGCAGGTCTGAGATCAGCAGCTTTGTGAAACACCAAACTGAGGTCCTGTTAATGCTGATATATAGTGACACAGTTACATGGGTGATTAATGCTTTTGCTTTTTTGTCTTTAACTTTATCAACACGTGTTGTACTTTAACCTTTGCACTATTTTCATCAGTTCATTTTGCAGTTAACATGTGAACATGTTGGATGATCTGTCTGCTGTCACTGGGTGGTGCTGAGGTCTGAATCTGAGGGCAGCTCCTGTAATCACAAAGAGAACAGAACCATCAAACTCAGATATAAATTTTATCCCTCAAAATTGAAATAAAGCTGATTCTTCTGTCCTCACACACTCAGGATCTGAAGTTCTTCTCTTACATTTTTTTCAGTATTACAGTACACTACAGTACTTTAATCCATAGTTCCTGATTAATGAGGAGTTACTGAAGTACAAGTTTTTAATTTTAAAGTTACTGCCTTTACAGATGTGGCAAGAGACTGAAAACATGCTGTTGTTTGCACATATTTAATATTCAGCTCTGCACAGGAGCTGAAGCAGGGTGTAGCCTGTTGCTTTTACAGCATAATACTTGTAATAAAAGTACAGTAACAGTAATTAGTGACTGAGTAGCCTGGGGCGTTTCTCTTGATTTCTTTAGCAAATTCATTCACCTGCACAGATTAGCTAAATGAACCCTGACAGCCGAGTGCTCATTTTAGCTAGCTAGGTCTCAGGACCTAGCTAAGGACGGTAGTTACGGATTAGCTTACAAACACGTTTAACTTACCGAAAAAGTGCAGCGGGGCCTCGGGTCCTTCAGTCGAGTAGTCCAGTTTACTGAAGAACACCTCAGGCTGTCAGGTTAAAACACTCGGTCGTGTTTTCGTAATGTAAACGCTGGCCCTCCTCTCAGAGCCTACGCTCTATCTGCCATTCCCGAACAGAGATACGCAAGTTTCTCCATGACTGCAGCTGCCAGTCAAAGCTGTTACGTTTCACCCCAATTTAACACCACCGCGGTAGGAATCAGAATCAAACTTATGGGAAAGGAGACCCCTTGGACATCAATCAGCATGATGAGAACTATTGATAACAAAAGAAAGGATCTTTGGAAAAAAATTATCTAAGGAGAATTAATTTATTTCAGTCCCATCCGCTAACATGGAGGAGGCGGGGTTTATGACCTATACTGCAGCCAGACAGCAGGGGGCGATAGAGACGTTTTGGCTTCATTTTTGGGGAGCTGTCGCGTCGTTCATGTTTTCTACAGTCGAGCTGTGTCCCAAAACGTCGGCTGCATCCTCCGGAGGCCGCATTTGAAGGCTGATTACTCCGGAGCAACAATGAGCAACTGTTTACCGGTGCCAAAAACTCAGCCACTGTGGGTTGGAGGTACAGCAACAATATGCCGCTTTTAATCTGTTAGGCATAAGGGAGAGAGCTTAATCTGTCTTTTAGTCGGAAGTGTGTACATTTTGCTATGTATACTGTTCAGGAATTAAGAAGATTGATATGCTCTATTATTTTCTGTCTGTTAAGGCCATTCTTGAGAAGATGGGCCTGCAGGGTAAAGTCACCCCTTTGCAGGCGAAAAATGGGACAATTTAAAAAGAAATACAAAGTATGTACAGCTGTATTCAAATGTGTTTTTTTTTTAGCAAGTTAAAAACTTATTCATGTAAACCTGTACTGTTGCTTTTTTTGTCAACTGCCACTTTTTATTTCCTTTGCCCTTAGGACTTCAAGTATCCAGGGTCAGGCGAGGGAGTGAGCGGGAAGCCCACTGCTGCTACATGGCCCTGGTTTGCCCTCATGGATGAGGTGTTAGGACGGAGGCCTTCTACCAAGCCTCCAGTGCTAATTGCTTCCATCCATGAGGACACTCCAGGGCCCAGTTCAGCAGTGGGCAACCAAGTGTTGGATGAGGAAGAGCAGGAAGATGAGGGCCAGGTGGAGCAAAGAGGGGCAAAAAGAAAGAAGGACAGGGATGAGTTTTTGGATTAATCAGAGAGGACATGAGATTGCAGAGGGAAATGGTGGAAAGAAAAAAAAAAGGATTAAATTTCTGTAAATGCTTCACCTTTATTTGCATTGTTTTTCCTTTAAAAAAAAAAAAAGAAACTATGTACAACATAAATTTTATCAACACAATTAATTAAAATGTCTGAAAAAAGTAATGATAGAAAAAACAACAAAAAACATGAATTCTTACGAATTATTATTACAGTCAGGATTAACCTGAGTGTCCCAGTAAGCACAGGTACTTTTAACCAGGTCTGATCTTTGGCTGGGCAGGAAGGAAGTCTCGGGCAGTGCTGCTGAATGTGCTGCTGAATGTGCTGGACCAGGACCAGAGAGATGGAGGAGGTGCCACAAGCAAGACCTTGGTTTGTATTTCCAGCCAGTAAATGGAACATCATACAGGGTGATCTCCATAAGGTCTAGGGATGCTCGTTTCCACTGTCCACCGCATCATCTGTCACTTAGGTTTGTAGGGCTGATGTAACTGACGGCTACCATGTCACTAAGATGTATTCAGAAAGATGCAAACAATCCTGTTAATAAAGATCTAACCAAGAATGTAACCAAGATGGCGCCGCGTATGGATGCCCTGGTGCTTCAGTGCGTTACTTTTGTTTTGTTTTTGTGCATTTCTTCTGTGTC
>NW_005187441.1:3730448-3732455 GCF_000239375.1 Pundamilia nyererei | reverse complement strand
AAAAATATAATATAAGCTCTGGCGGACTTGGTTCTATGGTAGGTCTTAAGGGGTTAAAAAAAACGTGTCAAAACTTTATTTTGATTATCATACTTAAGTAAAATTCACTGGTTAACTGATAAAAGAGCGAATAAAATCACTTCTACATCAGAGTTTTATTTAGCTAGTAAACAGATTTCAAATACACACATAAACGATGGGGAAAAAAACTGAAGAAATGCATTTTCACTGTACCTGAAGTCGGTTATCTCTTAGTCGGAGATAAATCAGTCGTCTGCGACGGCTGATTTGTTGGAACTCTTCGATTAACAAAAACAAGAGAAAAATACAGAGTTTCAACGATATCCATTATTTCACAGAGGGGGAGAAAGTGGTAAGGGCGGGAAGAAGTGGTAAGGGCGGGAACAGCTGGTGACGCAAATCTGAAGGCTAGACCGTCCCATTTCACGTAGACCGCGAAGGCCGGGTCCTCCGAAGGATGCAGCCGACGTTTTGGGACACAGCTTCAGTGTTGAGAACCGGTTCCCACTGTTTCAATTCCTTGGAATTGTTTGTCATTTTTGCAAACAATTCCCTTATCGATTCCAGTCGCCCCGAATGACGTCACCACGTTGCAGAGCGTCATTTACCTGGGACGAAACATGGCGGCTCAAACGCTCAAAAGTTTGGTTATACTTTACGAGAACGGATGACAACAGGGCAACTTGCAATACTTTCAAAGTAGATATTTCATTTAAGGGAGGAAACACTATGAATATGCAAAAGCATTTGCTCACAAAACACACGATAACCTTAAACGAATGTCGTGTTTTTAATTCCGTTTCGGACTCGTGAATCTCAACCCAGCAGCAGCGGTAATGTTTGCACGTCCTCTCCCGTTAATGCGGCAGGTAAATCATCAACTAACAGTGCATATTATGTTAGCGCGATCTGCCTTATTACAAAACCTGCCATTACTGTGCATTTATGTGACCATGATGAGAGAGACAGACAGAGTCTGGCTGGCTCAGATGCTGGCACTTCTCGCTGCAGTCTACCGGTAGCGTCTCCTTTCATGCCAGGATAGACGAATGTCACCGAGCAGTGACTAAGTTTGTGGTAAAAGGCTTGCACCCATTTGACACAGCAGATGCCCCCGATTTTCAGTAAGTGAATGTGTTTAATTGTAGGCAGGGACATTACTGGATATTCTTGTGTAATTGCTACAGAATAATTTATGTTATACTTTGTTATTGCTACAGAAGAATATTTATTTTATTGTTTTACATTTACAATTTTTTTTCCTGGGCAAAAAAGAATCGATAAGAGAATCGATAAAGAATTTAATTGAATCTGCTTAGGCCGCTGCCCCCGCGACCCGTCCTCGGATAAAGCGGATGAAGATAGATGGATGGATGGATAAAAAATTGAATGGTTAAACAGAATCAAAAATGGAATCGGAGTCGTGAAAATCTTATCAATACCCATCCCTAGTTGTGAATGGCTGCTGAAAGTTGCTGGCAGTCTTCCATGTAAAGTACGTGGATCGTGGTATTCTGACAGCCACAAAGGGATGACTTTATGAATGATTTCACCAAGACAGCAACCTCCAACTACACCCTGGGAATACACATCTTTTCCTAGCAACCTCTAGTTGCAACGGGATTATCAAGTTGTCTCTAGGACTGTGTGACTAAGACGTTAAGTGTTCCACATTATTCTCGGCGTTTATAAGCCATCTTTGATTAAAAAATAAATAAATAACGTAAGGAAAGAAGTGTGATCAAAAAGTGCTGGGAATTGTCTCATAACAATCAAAAACTACACCTGATTTAAAATTGGACAGTTTCTCCTTCAAGGCCACCTCAAAAAGTATGTCTGGATAGCTTTAATCATAACTGCTATTTTTAGATCACACAGGTACTATTCTGTCTTATTGCACTTGTACCTCTACGATGCTTGCTGGACCTCATTCATATGGAAGCCCGTTTCCGCCACTAAAAAAAAAAAAAAAAGGATCCATAACTC
>NW_005187441.1:3717295-3730208 GCF_000239375.1 Pundamilia nyererei | reverse complement strand
GTGTTATTAGCTGAATCACATGGTGTTACTATCAGCAAACATACTTTAATTTGTTGGGATCCGTTTTTGAGTGCGCGGTCCTGCGCCATATGCTTCCGGGTAGGGAGGACGCGGCCTCATTCACGTATATTTTTGATTGGCAGAGCTAACTCGAAATTTTGAGAAAAGTAACTCGAAATTTCGAGTTATGGATACTAGCTTTTTTTTTTTTTAGTGGCGGAAACGGGCTTCCATACATTCAAGGTGGCAAGACAGCAACCCTAAAACTTATGTGGAGGTAGACAATCTGACAGTCAAAGTAAGTGATGTGAATGAATAAAGCCTGATTGGGTGTGGATAAAAATCCATGCATTTTCAGTTATTGGTACACAATGATGGATGCTACAGTTTTTGTCAAATTTTTCTTTAAAGGTTCTTCCTTGGAAGCTCCACAACATTACGGTCATACTCGCCAATTAATGATACCACTGTCAAGGTAATCAATGGTATCACAACTGGCATTTTTGAAATCAAAGATTGTTGAAATCAAAACACATCCATCCTTTTAGATCCATATTGAAATGCAAGCCACTCAACCTTTAAGCAGCCATCTAAAAAAAAAAAAAAAGCAGTAGTGCTAAAAGCTTCCAGTTCCACAAAAAGTCACCTTTTCCAGAACTTTTGGATCACTCCTTGTATTTGGTATAGTTTCACTATTTTGTTGAGATCTAAAACGCTCAATCCCTTTCAAGCATTTTGAAGCATGTTGACGTGACTGTCTTCTGTTTGGTGACATCTGTATTGCCTCTACAAAGGGCCTCAAGGACAACCTAGCTGCTTAGCTGCTTCTTTATAGTGCATTTGAGTTCTCTTATCTAGCAAAAGATATAAAGAAAACTCTGTAGACAGATAAGCTTAAGAAATCCTTACAATACCTGTTATATTATGTTCTCATCTCTCTTTTTGCCTCATATCAAGTTGTTCCATAATAACTGTATCTATATTTCACACTATTCATCTGAGTCTCCTAAAAGATTACTTCTGCATGAGTCATCACAATTTCCACAGCACACGCCACATTTTTTTGTAATATGGGTAGGGACTCTCCAAATGTCTGAATAGATTTGTGAATTTGCTGCTATACAATGCAACAATAGATGGGCCCTATTTCGGAGTATTTCTCTTTTGTAAAGGTGAATATAAAGAAAAGGCAGTGCATGTCAGTTTCATTGTGACCTTCCATATTACATCATGCTGAGCTGTCCAAGTTTTCAGTGTGTTTCATCATACATTCATGGGATTATGTACATTTATGACATTCTTATTTATTTATTTTCAAAAGAGTGCAGTCCTAATTGAGTTTTTAAATCTTTGAAGCAAAAAAAAAGTCAAAATGTTGGATCAAAGAGGTGGAACATCATTCATCTCATGTGACATCTAGTTATAAGGTCTACCATTTGCCAAGCTTTGCACAGAATGTTTGCCATGTCATTCATCCATTCTGCCTTGGTACCCATTCATTGTACATGGGGACTTGGAACATTATCATTATGTCTCCATGCTGTTCTCCTCAAGGCTATACAAAGCCTTTTTTGAATTTTTAAAATTTTTTTACTACTTCCAACTCATTCATTTTTCATCAGCCCAGGCTTGTTAATTAAAATGCTGAATGGCACACTTTAAGTTGCAAACACAAAATTTTGTTGTTTGACCTTTTCTTTTTGCCAATATGTGATGCTGCCTGAGTATGACGTGTTGATGAATGGATAATGTACTATGCAAGCTGACAGGACTCTTTGGGAAAATTAATGAGAACATAGTGAGCAAGAAAGGAGACTGTTGAAAAGAGTGAGTTTCTTTCTCTCTCTCTCCCCCCCCCCCCCCTCCCTTTTTTTTTTGATTTACTCTGCAAGGATTATGTTGGTACTCTCACTCGCAACTGGTTAATGGATATAATGTTGTTATGTATCATGTGGACACTCAAAAGAGTGAATGATAAAAGAGATGGCTGAGAAAAAAAGGTAAACTCAGGCATGTCTAAATGACAAGAAATGGAGAAAGCTTGCCAGAGACAGGTAGAACAGTGCTAACCACCATGGATGTCATCTGTCTTTGCTACATTAGTGCTAATGTTCGCTGCACCCCTGTTTGTTCTGCTGAACGTTAAAATTAAATATGCAAATTGTGACACAAAAACAGCATTTCTGAAATGAATCGTTGTCAGACAGTGTCATTTATAGTACCTCGTCTGAGCAACAAAACAATTTCTTCCATCCAATTAGCTGCATGCTGTTTGAAATTCAGCTCCCTTCTTCTAAGTGCTAGGACTTCTTTGTGAAGTGGGATTTCACTGACTCACGAACTGATTAATGAATTAACTGATTCCTTTCCTGTTTCCTTCCATTCTTCTCTCGTCCTTCATTCTGTCAGGGAGCACTACCAAAATGAGGGGCTAAAATGGATAAAATCTATTATCTGGTGCAAATTAGTCAAGCCTTCTTGACTATCTCATGACTCATTACTGAAAAGGTGAAAATGATTCTCCAGTAGATTAACACATCTTCATGAAATGTAATAAATGGTCCTTAGCCTTGATGATGACCACATGTTTGGCAGATGAAGACTTTCTCCGAAGTCCCAATGGAAATGTGCGATAGCTTACTATATGTGCGGGAGCTTATAGCACTGATGTGCAGCATTAGAGGACAGACTTATTGGACAACTCTTTAATGGGGGCTCCTGAAGAGTGTAGTGTCGAGTTTGACATAGCCAGGTTTTCTTTGTGTTAGTCAGTCAAAAATACCGTTCAGTGCTCACTCTTAGTTATTGTGTTATTGTGAAACTAGCATGTCAACATTGCTATGCACACTCAAGTTTTCAGATTTGTACTTTTCGAATAGGTTTATTTGCCATGGTAGACTCCTGCCACCTGCTCTCAGCAGAGGCACATACATTCTACCAGGTAACAGCAGTACTTAATATATATAAACTATCTTTGAAAACAAGAAGAAGTCAGGACCAGGTTGGTTGGCATAAGTTACTATGGTGAACTAGCTAGGTCGGGTTGTTGTATTTTTGCCCTACAATATAAAGCGGATGTTGTTGTGATTTAGAGCAGCGGTCCCCAACCTGTTTTGCGCCATGGACCGGTTTATGTCTGACAATATTTTCACAGACCAGTCTTTAAGGTGTCGCGGAAAAATACAGCAAAATAAAACTAGTACCAAACAAAGAAGATTTATTCATAACACATGGGAAAAGACCCAGGGAAACCGAGTTAACGATAAAAACGATTAAAAAAAAATAACGCTAAAAACCGATAAAACGCCTGAAAACCATGAATTTCACGCCCGAGCCTCAACTCTTGCAGCTTGGTACTAAACGAGACCGGTCCATGGCCCGGGAGTTGAGGACCACTGATTTAGTGCAATAGAAACAAAACCGAAAACTGAGATAAAAAGAAAACATCTTTTTGTCACAATGTTATCTCAGACTCAGCATATAGTCACTCGCCACACTAGGTACAAACCTTTTATTATGGGGTTGGACAGTTACTTCAGATGTGTCAGCTGTACAGCTATGATGTGAATCTCCTGTTTAACCAGGTCCCAAAGGTCCTCTATTGGACTGCCATCAGGTAACTATAGAGGCCAGTTAAATAGTGAAGGTGATATGGTACTAAGAGACCTAAAGTAAGCCAATATCTCCCACATTATTAACCTGTCTTCTTCAAGGTTCATTCTCTTCTGCATGCCTTTTTTGTAGCGAGTAGCTATTTGAGTCACAGTTGCATTCCTATCAACTCATAGGAGTCTGGCCATTCTCCCTGACCTCAGCCTGTCAGTCACCAGCAACAAGACAAGCTGTTCAAAGTCATTTACAATCATCTTTCATGCCCGGTTTCCTTTCATCAGATTGTCTTGACCATGTCTTCGTGTTTAAATGCATTTGGTTGGTGCCATCTGATTGGCTGATTAGATATTTGCGTTAACAAGTAGTTTTTCAAAATGTATCCCATAAAGTAGTGGGGAGTGTACTTTGCTAAACCATCAGTGGGTTCACATTCAAAATGGAAATCCAGTAGTATGAAGTAATATCAAAAGTCAGCATTAGTTAAATCCAATTCCTCCTGTGAATAGTTTACACAGAACATTATGGGGAAAATGGTAGGAAAGAAATGATATCTTTAGAACTTATTCTCAAACCCAATCCAGAGTCAGTATGACTCCAGAAGCTCATTCACTGGAGATACTTTTCATATTGCTAAGGGCTTTTTAGTACTTATGAGCTTTGATGAACAATATATTCACTTGTGTCTCGAGGTTGTTAAGTTAACATTATGCATATGCTGAGGATGCTGACTATCTCAAGACAGCCTTGAAAATGTAGTTTTCATGCAGCAGGGTTTTAGCTTACATTAAGGGCACAAAGATCATGTACATATTTCTCAGTGGATTTGATGTTGGAGAAATCCATCGACTTGTATCTTATCTTATCTTCTTTAAAACTAATCATAACTATCAGCACCATTTGGGGATTTTAATTTTAGTAAAACTTACCCATAGTCTCACCTCTTTTGTATGTGGAGCAGTTTAGCCTGTTTAGGAAGCATTAAGTTTAGTGAGTGCATACAAAAGAGTTTGTATGAGCAAATCCAGGAAATTCAGGTCACATTAAAGAAAGAGTGCACACAGCTGTGGTTAGCCCTAAGGGAGGGAACATACAGTCACTTAGTCACCACTACACCGCTAAAAGCAACTTAAACTATTTCACACAGCACTTGAGAAAGTTTCTTTCTCCGATTTCACTAAGGTGGAGAAGAAGAGCTGTGACCAGGGATGGAGAGTGAAGCTTTTGTTGTTTACTCAGTGCTGTGCTAATCAATGCTGTTAACTCCACACATGCATAGGAAAGATGTTATTTTGCCAGGGCAATCCACCACTGTGGAGAATCAGAAGGTCCATAGAGGAGTTCTAGACTGTGGAGCACCCTTCATCTTTAATTAAAGCACCAAGAATATGTAGAGAAAATGGTCACTAATATTGGTCTAATTTACTTCTTGATTTTTTCATTCAAAAACAAAAAAAAAGAAAAATGAAAGAAAATTATTTTGTGCTAATGTAGATGAATGGGCGCCATGAAGGAGGACTGTTACACAAGCTATTACTGTGCTCTATTTAAAAGGGCATGACTGTGACAGCGCTAGAGGAGTCATTTAAAGTTCACTGAACCACAGTGAATATCACTGGTTAGCGCTCGGACTACTGGACTGTGTAATCACCTGAGATCTAAGCTAATCAGACCCTACAATTTTCTGCAACCAGCACGCTAACTTTCAGAAAACATTTGATTGATTGCTGCACAGTTTGTCCTTGGAAACAGATAATTGCCTGTTTTAGTTTTCTGTATACATTGAGCTCACTGACATGAGAGGCGTGGGGCGTTTGAACAGTCGCGGCCATTAGCTCTTTTCTCTCCGTGGCTTTGTCATCCGGTCGTGTCATTTGCCTCAGGCAGGGTTGAATGTGCTAATTGGTTTAACAAGTTTGAATGTCACTTTTAAATTGCAGTTGACAAAGATGACATTCTTTCAGCTCTCACACACATTATTGGTTTTATTTACTCTTCCGTACTAAAAAAAGGGGTCTTTTCTTTTATCCATCAATGTCTGTTCACAAAATTCCAGTTCAAATCAAGTGCAATCAAATGAGTTACTCTGTCTTCACTGTAATATCACCATACCGCAATGTTTACAGCTCCATGGCAGGTGAATTTATTGGACAACAATAAACATTGGTGCATCTGCAGTATCAATCATACTGTCATCTGCTCCTGATTGTATGTGTTTGTGCCTTCAAAGATCATCAGTGCTCCCGGGGGGGAAATGAAGTTGTTGTTGAGTTTGCCTCCTCGGGGGCCATCTTCAGATTTTGAAAGATCACTCATTTGTACAAGAAAGACAAAATGCATTGAGGAGGAAAAATAGAGAGTACCACTCAAGTAGGTGTGAGGTATTGATTTACCATTAAGGTTCAGGCTGATTGTCACGCAGTTCGTAGAGTACATTTGTGCCACCAAAAAGTGAGCCACTTTGGTCTATTATAACTAGGAGTTTCTTCAGTGTTCTTCACCTTGGGACTGCAAAGAAAACAAAGGATGCTTTCAGCAGCTGAACGGCAGTTATTATCCTTTTATTTTTTTATTTCTTATTTGAACACTAAATACATTTTAAAGAAATGCACTGAATAACATTACGGATTTTTCACCAAATTTAGATATGTAATTTGAGTCATTTTCAAGTCCACTTAAATTCAAAGATTCAAAGCATATCGTCATGTGTGCAAAGAAAAAGCATCAAAGGACTAACTTTCTATTTATCTTTTCTTATTGCACTTAAAATCCAACATGAAAACTTCAAACTAACACCAAACACCCTACTGACTGGGATCCTGAACCCTAAAGCTGTACTTTGTGTGACATCTTACAGATACTTCCATCATTCCAGTTTTTCAGGTTTTAATCACACAACCTGCCAGTAGTAACTTTTGGTTCTCTCGTTGTGATTTTAATAGATGAAAATATGTATTGGGTACAGTCTCTTGGTCATTTTCAAAGACAGACAAAGATGCACCAAGCTTAGCCAAATCATATGCTGTAATTGGCTCTAGTGTGGTGGTCACAGTTTAGCGTAAACACAATTCATTTTGTTCATGGACAAATGAATGAACAACTTAGAAACTTTAGTATACAAGTGTGTTGTCTTGTCAGCATAGAGAAAGTCCTGTGTAAAAATGTAAAAAAAAAAAAGTTACATTTAAGGTTTGACTTCTTTTTTAAGTCGATTGATCTGAAGGTCACAGTTATAATAATGGTCTATAGAGTTATTACTACCATAGCCATTGATGATATATAGGCATAAAGGGAATGATATATAGGTTAGCTACATATAATAATATAGTTTACATCCAACTATCGTGTCACATTAGACCTGTTATTGGATTTGACCTCTGATCATCTTGTCTTTCTCCCATAACTGCAACCGATCGTAGCAGATTGCTGCCCCTCCCTGAGTCTGGTTCTGCCAGAGGTTTCTTCCTGTTAAAAGGGAGTTTTGTCTTCCGAACTGTCGGCAAAGTTTAAGCGAGGGGAAAGGGGAGCGGGAGATCAGCACACAGATTGGTTCTTCAGCTGAAGTGATGCGGACACTGTACCGGTCCGTCGTGATGAAAAGAGCTGAGTGCAAAAGCGAAGCTCTTGATTTACCGGTCGACCTACGTCCTTACCCTCACCTAAATCATGAGGTCTGGGTAGTGACCAAAAGAATGAGATTGTGGATACAATCAACTCCCAAAGGTCTGTGGCCTCTACCTTAAAGATAGGGTGAGGCACTTGGCCATTTAGGAGAGGTCCTGAGTAGAGTAGCTACTCCTCCACATCAAAATGAGTCAGTTAAGGTGATTTGGGCATCAGACAAGGACACGTGCTGGTTGCCTCCTGGGTGAAGTGTTCCTGGCATGTTCTACCAGGAGGAGGCCCCTGGGCAATCCCAGAACATTCTAGAGAGATGATATCTCTTGGCTGATCTGGGAATGCTGTGGCATTCCCCTGGACAAGCTAGAGGAGGTGGTTCAGGAGAGGGAGGTCTGCTGTTCAGGCTGCTGCGGCCGTGACCTGGGCCTGGATAAGCAGAATAAAGTGGATTGATGAACTTTCTCTGTTTTCTTTGTTTTATTGTAGGGTCTTTACTAGGGCTGGGCTATATCATACCGTTCACGGTAATACTGGTGTAATTTTGGGCAACGATAGGAAAATGAAATATCGAGATAGAATATGGGTAAAACGCGCATGCGCAGTGCCTATGTTTACATGCGCACATGGCGGTGACGCAGAATGAGAAGAGCGAAAGCGAATCGTTAAATGAAACGGATGAACCAGAATTGGTTTGTAAAAATGCTGCAACTTCAGTGGTGTGGCACTGGTTTAGCTTTCGTACGTCAGATACACAACAAAGCACTATTTTTGGTAGAGCATGCTAGCGGGCCGCCGTTATTACCGTATTGTTTGGAAAATACGGCACACTTAAAATCAATCCTTTGATTTTTCTGAAAATCGACAGTGCCCCTTATAATCCCGTGTGCCTTATGTATGAATTCTGGTTGTGTTTACTGACCTCGAAACAATTTTATGTGGTACACGGCGCTCGAAAATCTGTCAAATGTTTTAGTACGACTTTGCTAAGCTACGAACCCGCACCGCTTGATGTCGGAGCATTACGGCTACCGTAGGCAGGAGCCTCGCGGAGTGATACGTACTGTGCTTCAACATAATATTACCGTATTGTGTGTGTATAACCTCTTTTTAAGTTTTGTGGCTATTATACATGGTTATGCTGAGGATATGTCGGCCAATTTCCACTGGAAATGCCTTTTGGTTAAACTGTCAGCAAGGAATTTGCACTGTTACATTTTTATATAACTTTAATGCACATAAAAAACAGCTGCTTGTTTAAGTTAAAATACATTAATGGGGTTTTTTGCACTAATAAAGTTGTGGAGTTGTAAAGCATTTTGTCTAGTGTCAATTATATCGTCAGTTATATTGTTATCGCAAATGTATATCGTGATAAATATTTTTGGTCATATCGCCCTGCTCTAGTCTTTACCTTATAATATAACGCGCCTTACTTTTAAGTTGACCCCAAAATGTGCTGTTTTTTTCTGCAGTACAAAATTATTAAATAAAGCTTACAAAGAACAAAGAAAACAAAATGAATATCAGCAAAATACAATACTGTTACCTTAAAAGTAAATCCTACACAGACAGTGATTTGCCTCGGTTGAGATTTGCACTCTCTGAGTACTTCTTGTTATCTTTATTTATGTGCAGAAACGTCTATGACGTTGCAGAACATATTATTTATATAAATTAACAAAAACAAAGTACAAAAAGAAATGCCTCTGAAGAATGTTGAGAAATTCCGTATTTAGTTTAGATAAGCAAGACCTTTTAGTAAGAAATGCATAGCTTGTAAATTATGTTTGTTTAATATTGCCGACTCTTTCGACGCTCATAACATTTAATTTTTTACTACCTTCAATCATTTATTGGTATTGAAGTCGAACCAGGTCACAGGTCTACCTAACCTGGTGCTTCCTCACATGAAGTCCTCAAATCTTATCTGATCACGATGGTAACACTTGGAATTCAACAGAATACACATTCACTGACATCTCTGCTCTGTGCCATGATCTGCTGACGTATGAGTCATGATGACTGAAGTGCTTTAGTCACTGCAATACTTAATGTAATGCCTGTGCATTAAATCATGCATGAGATACCGCTTACCCTCTGAGATCTAAACCTCACCCTCATCTCAACCCTATCACCAGATTTTCTGGAGAAAGTAAACAAAACAAAATTTAATTACTTACTTAAAACTAATGTTTTCTATCCCACGATGGCGAAGATTTGGGAGAACAATTTTAAAATGCAGAAATTCACACATTTGCCTGACGACTTCCACCTCAGGCTTAATTCGAGAGCATTTCTGATACTTCATAAGGCTTTCCATGAATTTATGAGTGTAAGAGTCCTTGATTTTGTTCTATAAGAAGTTTGAACAATGAATGCAATTTATTCAGAGTAAATGAAAGGATGATAGGTAGGTATTTAGGTTCCAGTGTGAATTGTGGGATACTGACTGCAATTTGTATGAAAGAAATGTATAGCTTTTAAAACACACACACACACAATATGCAAGTTAACTGTGAGTAACAACATTTTAAAATGCAGTAATGTGATGTGATGTGAGAAGAAAAAAAGTTTAATTACTTTACAGTTTCTTACATTAGTTCAGTCAGTAGTCTTTGCACAGTACAATTGTAAGTCAGATGAAGGTTAGACAATGTCACATGCATATATAGCCTTCTTATGAGAGTAGAACATCTTGATCAATCATTACAAATACAGACTCCAAACCAGACCGTGTTTGCAGTGTAACCATGACATTTTTAGGAGAAAGCCACCGACCTTTTTATTGGCTGCACAATAGCAAGAATGAAGATCTGGTTGCCAGGAGGAAGGATTGACGATAAACATGAAAAAAAAATAGGGCTGGTGTATTAACCAGAACCAACAGAAACACACAGAAAATGCATAAACAGTGAGCAAGTGGTTGGGTGCTCCACAGGATAACAGGTTCAACTCCCACAAGCCAGCTCAAGTGAAGCAACACCACAGGAGCATAGTATGACTCACTAGGCTTTAAGTAAGATGTGCAACTTTTATTTGACATTCAATGTTACTGCCTTTAAATATTGTAGTTATATACTATATTACGTATAGCTTGCAATGTAGTCTAAGTAAACAATGTACAACAAGTGTACAAACGGCTTTGAAAGAGTATTGCCACTATAGAATCAGACCAGATAATAATAAAAAAAAAAACCTACAAAAAATATGAAATGTATTTTGTAGAACACAGAGCTGGGATTGAATAATGGTCTTACGTATTTTACAGTGTACTGTATATTAGTTTCAACTAGGACATTATCCAAGAATTACTGGACTGCACAATATGAAGCCTCAGTGTCAGCATTTTGGGCTGCACCCTGTTATGATTTAGGCCCAGACGTTATCATTATTTGGACTGACAGAAGTTTGATTAGCATGTTATACTCACAAACACCAGGATTGGAACATGTGCATAACTGCTAATCACTACTATCACTACTCAGTCCACCTCAGCATTATCCAAATGAATGATTTATATTAAAAAAATGAGTACTTAACTGTTTTATTTTATTTTTTATTTTTTGGTAAGGTGTAACTATTGATTTTTGTTTAGAGAACAATCCTTTTTGGTTGGTTTTTAATACCAGGCTGGGAGTTACTGTACCTGTGTTTAGTAGTGGCTTTTTTGGCCAGCCTTAAGGGGATATTTTTTCGGCACTACATGACACTTCAGTGGAGGTTGGATCCATTGCCTGTAATACAGTATAAGTGTCAATGTGACTACAATATATATTGTAGTCACATAGTGCAATATGTATCGCAATATGTAATTGTAAAATACATATTTTATTTTAAATAAACACTTATTTTATAATCTTACATTTATTCAAGATTAATAAAAAAAACCCATTTAATAAAAGTACAAGCTTGAATTTATACTTACTATCGTTTCAAGAACTCAACATTTACAAACTGCAGAATTGGGACATTCTGCACATCTGGTGTATTGTTTATTATAAGAGCCAAATCAGCAGCAATATCAGAATTACCAGAGATGTTGATTGTCTCTGAGGGTTGCTTTCTAGTTTGTGCACTTACATTTGTTTCATTTTGTTTGTTTGTTTGTTTTTTTCATTTCTCTATGTGCATAAAATCGTAGGCCTGCCACCAACCCCTGCTCTCACACACTGTGAATCATAAGGACTGTGGGATTTAATAATAATAATAAAAAAAGCAACTCTCCTGAAGGGGGGGGACTGCTGTGTTTGCACAAGCATGTGCACATCTGTGTGTATCTGTGTATGGGATCTGACTCCTTCTTCTTATCCTTCTTGTTCTTTCTCTTGGGAAGCTGCTTGGATTTTCATGTCGCTTTTCCCAGTTTTCCCTTTTTGAAAAAAGAAAAAAAGTAGGACACTGCTGCCTGCTTGATGTTTGAAATGTGGGTGGGGGTGGAGGGGTGCGGGTGCTTTAAGACACTGCTGTGCCTTCTGTTTTTGGAGGAACTGAGATATGATTCAAAGCCCTGACAATCGGATGCTGAGGAGAACAACAACAACTATTTCGGGTACAATGGCGGCACACCGAACACAGGATGATTTATGTAAAAAAAGGGAACAGATCCTTTGCTTATTGCACATTAGAAGATAGAGTGAAGCGGGGGGATCAGGAGTTTGGGTTGCATCGTGGGTGGGCATGTATCAATGCACAAGCAACATAATCTGAAAGCATCAGTCACAGAAAGGAAACCACTGATTCAAGAAAGGATGGACTGAGCCAGAGGTAGAAGTCAAATTAGTGGCCGACCCAAGGAAGTCCCTCGCCTTCAAGTTGCTGAATTTCACTGACATTCAATAGTCTCTGGTCACTACAGTGTTTCTACATTACCCTATCCTAATGTGTGTAGATTAACTGAATAGCCCAGTTGGATTTGATTTTGAGTGAAATTATTGCCATTATTTTTAAAATGAATCTTCAGCTGATATATTGGTTTGTAGTAGTAGTAGTTTAAAACTACAGTATTATTTTCTAACTATAAAATGTTGCATTTGTCTCTTTTCCACCAAGAATAAAAATAAAAAACAATCAGTTTTAAGTTCAACTCAGTTTAATGCCCCAACAGTGTCATCTTAGTGTTGTTGCATGGTAAAGAATGGTTTGCAATAACTATAGGGATGGATTTGAAAAGGATTTTCAGTTTAATAATGTATTTATTAAGAGACTCAAGTAACCAAGCTATGGGGTTACATGAGCCATCCCGTGGGTTAACAACGATCGCCTTCACTGCTGTTGGGCAACAGGGTGCCTGTGAAAAGTGTGCTACTCTGAAGACAATGGAAGAAGAAAGGCAAAGGTTTGTTAAATAAAATAGGCACTTTAAATGTAGACACTATGACTAATCAAAAGATGTCCGATTTGATGGAGAGAAGAAAGGTAGATATTGTGTGCAGCAGGCCAAGCAAGAGCAGCAGTGAAGGTGAATTCAAACTCTTGCACCACAGTGCTGATACACAGCAAATTCAAAAGTGTTAAATGTTTTGGTGTTAATAGTCTTCTTGCAAAAGTAGAGTTAATTTTACTCTAAGCAGAGTCACATTCTTTTAATGTAACTCTGAGGTGTAAAATGATAGTAGTTAAAATCGAGTGTTAAAAATAAGTGTTTCTCTGTCAAATCTGGAGGTGTTACAATGGAAACATTAAC
>NW_005187441.1:3710332-3716210 GCF_000239375.1 Pundamilia nyererei | reverse complement strand
AACACCAAGTGTTAAATTATCAACTCCAGACAGATTTGGTGTTTAACACTAAATCAGAGTTAACGTACCAACTCTCCAAAAAGAGTTAAATTAACACTCTCTTGTGTGGACCCATATAGACACTTTAATAGTGTTGAAATCAAATCCGACAGTGTTAATTTGGACATGCTGGATTTGCTGTGTAGGAAGTCAAACTGATTAGGGATAATCTTGAAGGAAGAGTACATGAATAGTGTGAAGGCAGTGTAAGACAGGATCATGGGTCTGATGCAGAGACGCTAAGGGGTGATGTTGAATGTTTTTACTATGAATGCCCCAGAGTTTGGATATGTTAGAGGAGAAAGAAGGATTTTGGGGGAAGTTGGATCAAATTTTAGAGAGTCCCCGGGAGGGGTGAGAGACTGGTGATTGAAGCAGACTTTAACAGATACCTAAGTGAAGGCAACAGATGTGATGAGGAGGTGTTTGATAGGTATGATGGTAAGAAAACAAATACAAGGACATATAGTGGTGGATTTTGCGAAGAGGATGGGAATGGCTGTGGTGAACACATTACTTTAAGAACAGGGAAAATATAGGGTAACAGATTGGAGGTAGGTGGACTACATTTTATACAGATGATGATCTCTGAATGAGGTAGGAAACAAGGCAAGGTGGTGTCAGGGGATAATGTAGCTAGGCAGCATCAGATGGTATTCTCTAGGATGACTTTGGACACCAAGAAAAGGAAGCAAGTGAAGGTAGAGCAAAGGATTAAATGGTGAAAGTTGAAGATGTAAGAATGAAAAAAAAAAAAAAAAGAAGATGTAAGAATGTTGCACAGAGTTGAAACGGTGAAGAGTTACAAGATGACTGGGGGAAATATAGTGCTGAAGGAAACGTCCAAGAAGGTGCAATCTCTGGTCAGAGAAAAAAGGGCAAAGAGAAAATATTTAAATGAAGAGATCATCAAAGAAAATGACAGTCAAAGATTCAGTTCAATTTAGTTTTACTCAAGACCCTACAATAATAGTGAGTTGTATGTGAAGCTGCACACTAAAGGAGATGGCTTAGTGTGCATGGGTGATTTCGCTCAGAAGTAAGAGTGAAAGTGATGGTTCACAAGATAGTAGTGAGGCCTGCTATGATGTGTGGTTTGGAGATGGTAGGACTAATAAAAGAGATGGAAGGCGGAGCTGGGTGTGGGAGAGTTGAAGGTGGCAAGGTTTTTATTAAGAGTGACCAGGATGGACAGGATTTGAAATAAGTACATCAGAGGGACAGCTCAGGTTGAGCTTTTTCAAGATAATGTTAGAGGGGCAAGGTTGAGATGGTCTGGACATGTGCAGAGATTGGATTGTGGGTGCACTGGACAAAGGATGTTGAGTATGGAGCTGCCAGACAGGAGGAAAAGAGGAAGACCACAGGGAAGGTTCTTGGATGTAGTGAAGGACATACAGAGGAGGATGCTAAAGACAGGGTGAGATGGAGGCAGATTAGTGAAAAAAGAAGATGAGGCTTAAGTCCAAAAAATAACTCTTATATCACAGTAAGTGAATATTATGCAAGTATGGTTCATGGTTCATAGTTCATGGTTTGGACTGTGGGAGGAAGCTGGAGCACCTAGAAAGAACCCACAGAGGCACGGGAAATACATGCTGCTAGTTAATTATTTATCTTTTTGTTTCTCTTTGGTTTTACTTTGTTTTATTTTGCGTTGTTCTTTTTTTTTCATTTCCTGCTTTTATTCCTTTACCTCGCTTATGATTTTCACCCCCAATTAACTAGTGTAACTGTTGTTTAGCAGGCATCCTATTGACATATTTACATGCCCATATGTGGGCAACTGTTCGTTCGTGAACTCTAAAAATAATTTACTGCAAGAAGCAAATACAACAACAACAATAATAAAAAAATAATACCAAATCTTAGTTCTACTTTAAGCATGATTAGTTATGTCACTAATATCATCTAAAGAATATTATCATTATTTTTATAATTAATAATAATAGTTATTGCTACCTCTAGTATCTGAATAATCAAGTAATTCATCAGATTTTCAAAAACTGTGCATGTAGGTAGTTATATAGTAAAACTGCAACATTAGAAAAACAGCAACAGCTTTCTGTGAATTTTAAACTAGCATATTTTACACAAACTAAGATGCTTTACATATATGAGTGCTTTTGTTTCCATCTGCGTTAACTCTGAAGGCTGCAAGATATGGTAAAAGGGTCCACAAAATTTTTTTTTGTATTTTAAGGTCAAGATATTCTGAATAATCAATATTTGACCTTGGTAGAACTTTTCTGCTTCAAGTTGTGAACATTTCACTGCAACTCTTATAACACTTTCTGGATGAGTAACCTCTGACTCACAGGAAGTGATGCATTTACTGGTGTCAGAAGCAAACTGTTGAATAAAGGTGACCCTTTTTATGTACACAATAATGAAATCAAATAACAACATACAGAAATATGCCTTTACTTGAAATAAAACTAGCATGAGAAGAAGGTCCTTACTGTACAGTTCTGTCCCCACTGTCCCTCTGATTTACCCTCAGAGGGACTAATTCAATGTGACCGAAAGAACGAGATCGCGGATACAAGCGGCAAAAATGAGCTTCCTCCGAAGGGTGGCTGGCCTCTCCCTTAGAGATAGGGTGAGAAGTTCGGCCATCCGGGAGGGGCTCAGAGTAGAGCAGCTGCTGCTCCACATCGAAAGGAGCCAGCTGAGGTGGTTCGGGCATCTGACAAGGATGCCCCCTGGGCGCCTCCTGGGTGAGGTGTTCCAGGCATGTCCCACCGGGAGGAGGCCCCGGGGCAGACCCAGGACACGCTGGAGAGATTATATCTCTCGGCTGGCCTGGGAACGCCTTGGTATTCCCCCGGATAAGCTGGAGGAGGTGGCTGGGGAGAGGGAGGTCTGGGCCTCTTTGCTTAGGCTGCTGCCCCCGCGACCCGGCCTCGGATAAAGCGGATGAAGATGGATGGATGGATGGATGGATGGGACTAATTCAACCAACCAATTATCATTCCTCATAGGTCAGCCTAACCCTTCCTTACTTACCAGTTAGTGGCATTGTAAGGCAGGCCTTAGCTCTATATAATTCCTTCAGTGTATTTTTAAAGTAAAAGCCATTTATATTGTCACTTTTAAGGAAATTTCAGCAGCCTGGGCATCGGTGACCTAATAGCTAGTTATGGTCATGGGGGTGGGACACCAGAATGACTTGGTTGAGCTTAATAGTCTCCATAACCAGGTCTCCTTCTGATTACACTGATTAAAATGCATGGTAATGCACCTTCTGCCCTGCGATTACGTATGGATGGCTCCTACTGGTGATATCTATGGGAGTGATTACAACTATAAATGGCTATTCAGCGGGATGATGACAGTGTGACATTGGGCTCTTTGTCCTGCTAGATGGTTGACTGTGATTTTGAGAGATACTTTGATTATCTTAGTCAAAATCAGATTCTGTCTTACATTTTACACCACTGCATAGTGAGCTGCAAGTGGGAGCCTATTGGCAATAACACAACACCCACAGGGAGTAAGGTCACCTACACCTACTGCTCTGCTAACAATCTCGGGGATGTGCAGTGCAAAGACAGCACTGAAAGGTGTATTACAGATTACAGAAATGGAGGGCAAGAAAAAAATAAACAAATCTTGAATATATGGAGAGATTGGAGGGGATAAAAAGATTGTGGGTGAAAATGGGAAGGGTTAGGGCACTAGATGTAAAGACAAAAAAGACAAGTAGTAGTGAATGAATAGGGACGGGTGAATAAGAATGGATGATAGGGAAGGATAATGATAGGGCAATATTAAAGGAGGAGCAGGGAGATGGTGGGTGTGGGGGTGCAAGAATAAAGAGGATAAGAGGATAAACACACATCATGCTGGGATTTAGGGTAAACGCAGTCAACTCATACTATGTCAACAATAACCTCTCTTCCGTAATTTGACTCTCTGTTACAATTTCATTGATTTTTTTTTTTTTACAGTTGTGCAAAAGACACGCTTGTGAGGAAACAAAGTGATTAATCTCTGTGGTTAAATACGAGGAGGCTCTTTTTATGGTGACTAGGCATTTTGGGGTGTGAAGCGTTGGTCATGGCCAGCTGGTAGATTTTAAACTACTTAGGGAATTAGAGGCTGCTACAATCGGCAAGAAGCTGGATTAACTTTTTAGGCTTTTAAGCCTGACTTAACCCTGCTGTGTTTCATCTGAGACAAAAACATTGCCACCACATCATAAAAAATTCAAACAGCATTAATGATGCCCCCCTGCCCACATTTTCTTTCTTTTTTTTTGGGGGGGGGGGTTGTTGTTGTTAAGCAACCAAAATAGAGGAATTGCATAAAGTGCAGAATTATATGAAAGTCATTTGCAAGAGGAATCAAACATTGCGTTTTACAAGCCTCTATCCAAACTCCTCACATACAATATTAATTGATAATTGCACTCTCTACATTTCTCATTAATACAGATATGTAGAGAGTAAAGAGGGCAAAAGGGGGGTTTGAAGGCCAGCACTTATATTATAATAAATGAGGAACACTTATCTCTTTTTCTCTTTCTTGTCCTCTGTTAGGTTTGCCCTTTGGTGTCCACAGTACGGGCACCAAGGAGACACATAGGAAAGGTCTTAGTCGTATGCATCGTTTGTGTTCATTAGTGTCACTATTAAAGCAATGTCGTCTTTCCCACTGGCTTGCAAGGCTGCGACTGCTTCCAATTTGGACGTTATCTAAAGATCTGCCTTCAGTGTAATATGACCTTAGTGACGCAGCGGTGAGAGTCACGGGCAGCACTACGCTATGGAAATGTGCATACACAAATCCCAAATGACCACTTGCTCTACATTAGGGCAAATAAATAGCAGCAAATAGCACATTGCAGGGACCACTCGCACAACAGCGTTCCCCATTTGCGAAGCAGTGGCGTGTCAAATGGAGAAATTCTTCGAGCAAAAAAATAAAAATACTCGCAACTTTGAATGTGCTCTGGAAAATCAGTTTTCTGCATCCATAGACTGTACTGGTGCATCATTCAGACAAAGATAGTTGCTAATGAGCAACAGTGTAACATGCATATAGAGTTTCACTCAACAGAATTGGAGAGCTGACTTACTGGAGGGTCTGTAGGTACAATAAACTGCACAACAAACACAATTCTTTGTAAGATAATGAATTTAGAAAATGCTTTAGAGGGCACACGTTGTTTTTAAATGTTTAAATGTGGTCTTTAAATTCTGTTGATCAAAACATTTAGAAGCACAAGTCAAACTGAAGCCCTGCTCTTTACTGACCTGTTGCCATGATGAACCATAGTATTGGAGCACTATAGTTGATGGCTTTTGTTGACACCCCCACCCAACACAGTTGGGTATACTTAATTTGTGTCCATATAAAAAGCATTTCCCAGTTCATGTAGTGAGCACAGAGAGTCAATAGCATTTAAAGCATTTAAAATAGCATGGGAGTCAAATGCAGGACAAGGCACCAATGATGAATTTACTTTTATTATAACAGGAACGGTTTTCAGTAGTTGGGAATAAAACTGGTAAGGTTTTTAGGAGCAAAAGTGGTAATCTCCAGATGACTGCCAGAGGAAAGAACATAGGTTGTTGGGATACATTCTTGCCAATATTACTTTCATGCATAACAGGTTTGAGATGACTGTAGACTGAGAGAGTTCTGTGACCGGATGTGGTGAAAAGTGGACACCCAAGTGAGTTTGTTGTGAGCTAGGGCTGCTCGATTATGGCAAAAATGATAATCACGATTATTTTCACTGAAATTGAGATCACGATTATTTGACGATATTTATTTAACCCTTTAAGACCTACTATAGAACCAAGTCCACCAGAGCTTATATATATATATA
>NW_005187441.1:3671671-3701098 GCF_000239375.1 Pundamilia nyererei | reverse complement strand
TAGGCTTTCGAGCCTATACAGCTTGGAGTAAGACAACATGCATGAAGAGGATGATGTGGACAAAATACTCATTTGCCTAATAATTCTGCACTCCCTGTATGTTGTCACTACTATGCTTGGGTTTTGCTCTAGCTTTCCATGTATGAACATGGAAGGTCTGGGAGGTCCTGGAACAAATCCATTCCATCAAATGTCAAACTCCATTTGACCATAGTGTTCCTGATTGACCAACCTAACATATATTTTTCAGCGTTGTACATTTTTTCCCCTGGAAGATGTTTCCACTGATGTTTAAGATTTTCTTGTATGTTTTATCCAACTTTATATCATTCAAAGACTATTGCTTTTAGCTATATTTGTTTATATTTTATTGCCTACCTTTTGGTTCTATTATCTATCTATTACTGTCCCTGTTTCAACTCACTTTTTTACTGTACTGTTCTTGACAAACTATAAACTGGCTTGACTTGAACTTTCTTTGCACAACCACACCAAATGCAACAAAATATTAAAGTCAGTCTTTTTTTCCCATTTAAAGACACTCTGTAGCCATTAAGCCCTGATCTGTTATTACCCTGCATTAGTGTTGCTGAAGTGCTCTTGAGGCTCTCCAGGCTCAGGCAAATGCAGTCACAACTGTCAAAGGGGGACAAAAGATTCACTGACAATTCAGTTTTTAAGGATTTAATACACAGTTTTTACTTAAACCTGAACATAGTACTATTTTAAAAGTGTAACATAACTACACAAAACTGTAAGAAAGTTATCTGTATTAAATTTCAGACTTACAGCATTAAAATGATATTTAATTGCAATTCACTTATTTTGTCTGCATCTTGGGTCATGTGTAGAAGGGAAATATATAAGCGCATGATGTTACATGCAAAATCATGCGCTTATATATTTCCCTTCTACACAGGAGAATGAAACTTCATTATGAATTATTCCCTTTAGAAATAAGGAGCTAGCAGTGTGAGATGCTGATGGCCTGGGGACAATTGAGCTTGTGGAGACATGTGTAAGTGTGTCATATCATTTGAGGACAGAGAGAAGGTAAAACTATGCAAAACAAGCTTGAGCTGCTCTCATATTCACACTCATATTTGTATCTTTCTTAGACTTGAATGCAAGATTGTAAAACCCCTTTGTTAATATTTCATTGTTTGCAATACACTTTCACTTTCTTTATATCCAGGAAAACTATGGCTAACCTTTTAAGCCAAGCCAGAAATGCCTCATGGATTTCATCTGAAATTGGGGGTTGTTTCTTTCTTCTGTATGACCCACTTTTTAGAACCAAATCAGTGCCTTTCAGATGGTTTTTGGGTCATATTTGGACTGCCACAAGCACATAAGGGAACCAGTTGGTAATTGAGAAAGCGTCATCAAATGCTTACAAAAAAGCAAAGTTACGTTGAATTTCTGTTAGCCTACAGCATTTAGTGTCTAGATCCATAATCAGCGACTTACAAAACATGAACATGAGTTGTAATTTTTCAGGGTTAAAAATATAATAAAAAGGTAAGGAAGGAAAGACAAGTGGAGAACTTTTTAAGGCAAAAAAGGAACTCTTATAACTGCTGGTACACTCAGACACTTACCTGCTGATTCTCTTAGTCCATCCCCCCACTGTCCACAGGATGACTTGGCTCACGTTGCCATAGAAACAGGAATTACAAAAAGCTCAATAATATCTGGATGGAGGGCAGAGAGAGAGCGAAATGGAAAGAGGCTTCAACACACAGGCAGTGAGTTAGTGGTTTTTTTTATATACTTTGTGATATGAAGGTGCTCTTTTCACAGAAGTTAACTCTCCAATATAGGTAATAAATCAAGAATAAAACTGTCACGATGCATTATATTTTACATTAAATAAAGTCATGAATCAAAGTAATGATAAAGGGAGCCTTAGACAGACTGTAAAGTCCTTTGAGGCGACTTTGTGGGTTTTGGCTTTATAAATAAAATTGACATTGGCGTACCCTACAAAAATCAAGCACAGCGTTAGTTCAGGCATGCCACAAAGTCAAGTTCAGCTACAGTCCTGTCAGAGCAGCTTATCTCAATATAATATAAGGTGATGCCTTAGCTAATGCCTTACAGATCCAATTCACTATGTCATATAGGATATGCTATTTAAGATGCTTCAGGTTGCCCAGGGTTGCTGTAATTTTTGAAGCCACTTTACAGCCCCCCGTCTACAGTGGGGACAATTTATATAACACAGCTTTATATGTTTGTAACATCCTGAATGATAAAACCCATAAGTTTGTTACACAATCCTACTGTTTCCCTTTATATTTACAGAGAAATGGAAACATCACTCGAGACATTTGCATCTCTAAACCCAACTGATGACATCATTGGGGTCATAATTAATTAACTAGTAACATTAGTAAAATGATAGCAATTCAGCATACATTAAAATACAGCATATAAGGCAAAAACTGTGCAAGTCTGTGCAATTCTGACAAGTTTGAAAGTCAACATTTGACATGGCCACCTTCATTTATCAATACAGCCTGAGCTGTCTTGGTGATCACCATTGGCTGAAGTTTACAACTAACAGCTCTTTGGTAATCACCTTTTTGGTCCAAAAATGCAATTTTTTAAAAACTGTGTTATCTTTGTCACAAGCAACTTTTAAATACAAGAATTTCAATTTACAAATTGGTTCTTAGTTGAGTTTTCTGTTGTGCATTGAATAAGCCGAAGGGGAGTGTTAAGTGACTCCACAAAAAAAGCTGACAATGTCCAACGAAAAACTTTATAAGACCTTCAGAAAGCCTGGACAGCTACTGCTACTACTGACAGTCTGACTCCTTGAAAGCAAAGTGACAAGAGGTGGCTTAAGACTTCTGTAATTCCATTAAAAATATTCCAAAAGACACCACAAACACTGAACAATCACTGCGGCCTCATCTAGGTGATATACTCAAAAGACTGTTTAGGAATGTTTCTTAGGAAAAGAGGAAAGAGTTGTAGTCATTAGCCTGGCTCCGATAGCAATCGAGCATCTGCTTGTTGTAATGGGGTGGAACAAGCACGATCCATGAGGGTCCTATCCTGCAACCCACAGGATCCAATGGATCCAATGTCACAGTCCACTACAGAATCCCTGCAGCGGTCCAAGTCCTAAGGGGTCATGTATTTCACAGAATGAGGGTAAATTCTATAACATTAGGCAGATGGTTTCACTGAGTACGACTTAACATAACAAGTAAACTGATTTGCATTTCTGAAAACACTACTTATGTTCAGCAGTTTCGGGCTGTATTTGTCTTTGGTGTTTTATTGTCTGTTTTAGTAGCAGTTTGAGATACGGTGCTAATGAAAATTATTTTACTAATAAATTCCGTCTCCATTATAAACCGCAAGGGAGCTGTTTTGTTAGGCCCAAGCAGTTTAAAATGAGAAACATTCAGCTGAGCTGCAATCAGAGGTCATCAGATTTTAATATACCAAACTCTGTGGCCTACATATATTGCAATATTTTTCCTGAACACTGTATTTTCTCTCTTTTACAGGTATTTGCATTTTTTTCTCACGATCATGACAACAGTCAACTTGGTCTTTTGGCTTTTAGTGTGTTTTTGTTTTTGCTCAACACAACTCATCCAACAAGCACACATGTGGGCTGTGGCACATTTCCATCTTTCCCTTCCACGCTATCACATACATTATCACATGCCTATAGCTGCCACGTTAGCAGGAACACAACCCCCCCACCCCCCACCCCAATGAATTAATCTGTCAAGAGCAGGATCGCAGCGTTCCTCTCTCCCTGCTCCCTTATCTCCGCTCTGAGGCAACTTCTTAAGTAGGAACAGGAGATAAGATGAGTCGAAGGAATGAGATATCACGAGCTAAACTGAGATTTAATTTGTGATGGAATTTCTAAACGTGCGCCGGTGATGCCGAGCAGGTAACACTTTGGGAGGTATGAGCTCTCCATCTGGCAAACAATTGTCCTCCGCCTGTGCAAACAATTCCTAATTACTTCTGTCTGATTAACTGGCAAATTTTTGAGCTGCATCCCAGACACAAATAAGCCACAGGTGCGTGCAGGGGTGCCGCCACACGATGCACCGCACAACCTCGCACACAGCTGATTTGTTTGTGTTACGCAACTGCTTTTTTCTTTTCTTTCCTTTTTCTTTCTTTTTTTTTTTCAAATGACACATGTCAACATTTAAGTAATCCAGCTTAGACTTGTGCTGTGAAAGTGACACTGAGGTCTGTCATACTTTTTTTTTTTTTTTTTGACATTTTTATGGTTTTCATGAGAAATTATTGACACCTGAGTGTTCAGGAAGTTTGCCATGAGCTCATATTTCAGGTCTTGGCAGGTTGGGTTTTTTTTGTAATTACATTCCTGGATGACACTAAGGGTGGCTTACTTACTTTTGCTGAACTCCACCGTAATGGAGTCTGCTGTCAGATCACACTACATTAAACCTCTATGAATAACTCCAAAGCCATGCACACAAAAACAAGCCTCGCTGCCATCTTATTTCTTTTTGCCTCCCATCTGTAGTCCCCTCCCCCCCGTTACCGCCTGCTGTGTTAGGGCAGCCCTGGGCAGGGCACCGTGCCTATTCTTGTCAAAAACATCAAACAGGTTTCATCACTAACGAACCTGCTTGAACACTCTTTCTTTCATTTAGATGTTTGCCTGAATATTCAAAAATCGCTTTCATCCGCAACTGCCGATACAGACGTGTCATTCTCTCGCCGAAAATCTTTATGCGCCTGCTCGTCTTTAAAAGCCCGAGCTGCTCTGATCAAAAGGTGATAAAAATAGTGCGCAGATAAATGCGACAGATTGGATTCAGGCCCGTATTATAAATTACAAAAGAGCTGCAGCACAACCTTTATGTTCTTTGCATCTTATATTCCAAACTGGGAGGCATACCTTTTTCTTTAAAAAAAAAAGAGAAAGCTCAGGGACAAAGACCTTCTGGATATGTTATTTAGATACAGGTATAATAGGAGCTTTTTAAAAAAAAAAAAAAAATCCCTTTGACAGGAACCTTTCAAAAACAAAGACAGGCTTAAGAAGCATCCTTTGCTCTACTGAGGAATAAATGCTTGCATGCATTACCCCCCACCCCACCACTTCTTTCCTCTGCAAAAAATGGTCCTTTCAATCCGTCTGGGGAAATTCGTGTAAATGTGTAAATTCTCTCGGCTACAAAACTAAACAAAAGTTATTTTTTTCCTGGAACTTCTCACTCCTTCCCGCGGGCCCTCTTCTGCTTCAAAAATGCCCCTTTGCCCTTCTAGGATTTGTCCCTCCCTTGTTCCTCTCCTCTCCCTCAGCCTCTTCCTCGCTCAATCTCACAAGTGTTGCCCTGAATGCTTTTCCTTATATGGAGGTCCCCACGGTCACACCAAATCCAGCGTCACCTAGGAAAAGACTGGATAGATTCCTTTTTCCACTTGCGAAGGGCACTTGCTCAGATCCTGAATCTTAATTTGGCCAGCTCTCTCCCGGTGGAGCTATCCAGTGGTGGTGGGAGTGAGTTGTGCCTTACTTTGGGATAACAATTAATGACTTGCCGGGCCTACATCTTCAAGTGGAACCAATTTGCTTTGGGGATTAGATACACTTGTTTCGCGCAAGCTCTCTTTGATTGAGCCGGTTGATACAACTGTTCAGCAGCGAGCCAAGGCAAACCCCACATCGGAGTACTTCACCAAGGCGAAAAATAAAAAGTGCTGCATTTGCTACTTTATAGATTGCAAAGCAAATATTTCACGGAGTATGTTACACAGACACCAATATACAGTTTATATTGTACAAAAAAAGGGAAAGAACGTGATGAATTTCCCCGCTACACAACAGCACCAGAAATATGCATTCACGGTGCAGTTACACACACTCCTGAAGTGGTTGCCTCAGTGCGATTTGCATTTGATTTGAATGCATTTCTCCATTTAGCAATGGATGTAACTCCAGCATGTGAACATTGTCGAACGAGTATCTCAAATGTTCTGTGGAGAAATCCCATTTCAGGGTTCAATGGCTCTTCTCAAGCTACTCATCCGGGAAGCCATGAAATATATGCTCGTGTAAAACTTGTCTATTCAATCAGTTTCCCTATTTTCAATTATTGTCATTACTGCTCTGCATGCTACTGGTTTCCTTCACAAAATGGAATAAATAAGCTGTGGGTCGATCAAAAGTGAGGACAATTAAGGTGGCCGCATATTAGACGATGGGGATTACAATGGAGTACAATGGCCCTGAGGTTCAAAACAAAAGTTCTCGCTTTACAGGAAGGGCGTTGGTATATTATTTATTTTTTTCACCTTTTTTTTGGTGGGGGGGTTATTTTGTAATTTCCTGTTTCTATCGTAATACAATATTCTTTAAAAAGATGTTAGGAATCTACAGACAGCCAAAACATTACCACTGTTGAACATTACAAAGAAAACCGTATTGTTGATTGTATAACAAGGCTCTTTGGCAAGCACGGTGAACTCAGCATAACACAGGCGGGCAGAACTCTGCATAATGCCGTCAACTATCCTCATGGTGTTAAAATATCTCTTGCCACCCTGAAAGCATGTTGTAAAGAATAAGGATTGCCATGTTAAAGGGATACTGAAAATTGCAAAAAGTGATTGTCCTATCATCAGGGTACATTTTAACAGTGTCCTTTTCCATCCTTTCAAACTCTGCAGTATACACTGATCTATTAGCAGAGCATGAAATATTGTCCTTTACTGGAAAGTGAAATATTTTATTCAGTCAACCACAACAATAAAATCATTCTCTCTCTTAGCAGAATATTTTGATTCAATTCAGTTTTATTTATATAAGCCCCAATCACAACAGTTGCCTCAAGTCTCTTTTAAGGTAAAGACTTTACAATAATGGAGAGAAAACCTTACTTGGAGACACTGGGAAGGAAAAACTCCCTATTAACAGGAAGATGTCTGACTGAATGGGATGTGCTGGAATGTTCTAGAACAACCTTGTTTACAACACAGTGTAGGACCAACCCTGAGGTCCTGTGTCCATTTGTGACAGATCCACTTTCTGCTGCACAAGTGTAACCCACATACAATGAGCGTACCACTTTAAGGACTGATATGAGGAGAGATGGACTGCCTGCCCAATCAATCGAAATGCACAGGTCCCAGTATGCTTAGACCAATGGGAGAGCAGGCTGCCGCTGTATTTCCCACCCACGTTCGCTGTGTTAGCTGCTATGTGTGGAGTAGTGATGGGATTGTCACTACCCGATCCGTACCGGAAACCCGATCGGTACCCCGCATGCGCAAATCTTACGTCACTTCCTCTCTTTGCGACATTCAATATATTTGAATGATGCGGTTAGCGCCCAGTTAGCTCCTAGCATTTCTCAACAGCTCTGCCTTCTTTTCGACTGCCCGGGACATTTAAACAATGGATAATCCGTATACAAAGAAATTCATGCTTTTCTCCTCAACAGAGAGTGTCCCCCGATTGAGCAACAGCGCCGTAAAATAAGAAGAATGGCGCCTAATTACAGAGTTAATAATGCAGACTTTGTAATATCTCACGTGTAGATTCATCAGCCAGATTAAGTGTTTACTGACAATTGACAGTGCTAGCGCACATCATCATCACTATTCCAACAATCCTCTCCTCACAGACAAGCATAAACACACTCGACTATCGCTAAATCAGATTTAACACACGTTTGTAATGACGATAATTCAGTTTATAATAGGGTTTATTCGCTCGGTCAGCAGGTGGCGGTATCCTCGTACACTGGGGAGTAAACTGCCATTAAACGAACAGAAGAAGAAGAAAACATCTGCACATGCGCGGTACGGATCGGGTAGACCCGATTTGTACGGTCAGACTTTACACATGCGCAGTAAGGATCGGAGAGTCCTGATCCGTAACTTTCTTTTTATTTTTCGTTTTTGTCTACATTGTACTGAAATGCTTCATTATTGCAAACATTTTAAGATATACTTGTTATTCTTAACATCTTAACAGATACTCTGACCCATAACTATCGTAAAACGCTACGACCGGAAGTAGAAACCTTTCGCGCATGCGGGGTACCGATCGGGTTTCCGGTACGGATCGGGTAGTGACAGGGATTTCTGGCTCTTTTTAGAGAACCGGCTCTTTCGGCTCGGGTCAATAAAAAGAGACACCTCTTTCGGCTCCGAAGCGGCTCTTTAGGTTGTTTTGTTGCTTTAGTTAATTCATTATTAACAACAATATAAAATTATGCACAAAAGAATTACTAATGTAAAAAAAAAAGTGGTTTTATTTATATATGTTTATATATAAATATATACGGTGGTCCCTAGAGACAAAGCACGTACAAACTCCAAAACACATTTCTAGCATTAACTGAACTTCCAAAACAGCTACCTAGATCACTTAAATTACACATTGAAAGCATATGTGTTTTGTTTGTATATTTATACACAAGCACTCATATATATTCAAACAATTCAAAAAAATGTTCATTTACCTGTTACTACCACACACCAAATCCGGTCGTTGGTACTTGCTGGCTTGTGTAGCCACTACACTGCGCCTAGCATGCTGGAGCACTTCTGTTGTCTTTTGTACGTGTTTTGGAGTTTGTACGTGCTTTAGCGTTTGTACGTGTTTTGGAGTTTTTCATGTGTTGTGGAGTTTGTACGTGCTTCCGAGTTCGGACATGTTTTGAAGTTTGTACGTGCTTTGTCTCTAGGGGCCACCGTAAATATATTTTTATTTATTCACTCCACATAAAATGTAATAAATAAATCATATAATACAAAAACCAACTATTCACATTTCAACTTTTATCTATTTAAATTTTCAGCTTTTTCCTTTTAAACTAATTTAAAGTGAAACAACACAAAACACTGCAAACCACAACACAATTAAATATAAATGAAAATACGAAAACAAAAAGAACATGCATATTCTCTGTCATATAGGCCTGCATGAATAAACTTTCTGTATCCTTTATTATCTGCAACTGAAAATAGTTGTGGATGATTACTATACCTTTCTAATGTGATGTTGTCGTCCCTGGCTCTCTTTCTCTCTCTTTCCCTCCCGCTCTGTTCCTGTGCTACTGCGAGTGTAACTACCGCCCCTCCCCCCTCTCTTCCCAGCGCTGGGAAGAGTGGGGAGCAGAAAAAAAGTGTGAGAGAGAGAGAGAGGGTGAGAGAAAGAAAAAAAAAAAAAAAACCCACCGGCTGGCGATAAGGTGCCGGCTCGCGTCGTTCACGTCAAAGATCCGACTCTAACGGTGTGTTCACACCGAACACAATGGACGCGAATAGAGCGTCAGGGTTACATGTAAAGTCAATGGAAAAGCCCGTGAAAATTTGGAAGCAGATTTGCGTCGCCAAAACACGTGAAACGCGTGTCAGCGTAGCGCGTCTGGCACGTTTGACTCGCGAATAAAACCACGCGCGTGAGTTTTTCTGTTGCATTTTGTGCATACGAGCGTTTCGTGTCTACCGCTCGAGTTGGAAAAATCTGAACTCCAGCGTCAAATCGCGCCACGACAACCAATCAGGAGCCTGGTGACGTGGCTGTGACCTAGGCCAAAGGAGCAGATCCAGCCAAAGCCCTTCATACTTCAATGGAGGGAAGGCTAATCAATGCTGTAGCAAACAACCTGGAGCTGTACAACACCAGCTGCTTTCTGTACCGAGACAGGAATAAAAAGGTCCGAGCTTGGAGGAAGATATGTGAAGAGATCGGGCAACCTGGTAAGTTCATTCATTTCTCTTTTGAAAGTTTTCACTGACCCGGGGAAGCCGCACAAAAGCTAGCAAGCCACTGCTATTTTCCCACTGATGTACAAATACCGTTCTGCTTTTATGCATGTTGTCATTTAGGAATATATTTTATTGTTTATTGATAAACAGCACACAGTGGTCCCGCTCATCCGTCACTGCTTTGCTTTTTCGCTGATTGCATTCTGCAGCCTGATTGAGAAATCTGCTCCGTGTCGTGTCGCCTGCGTGTGCCAAATTTATCACGTTTGGTTTTGATAACCATCACGTCCAATAGAAAAAACAGCACAAAAACACCCATAACTACGACCCTCATTTGGAAATAGACACCTGCACCACGAGGGAAAAAGGCGCACGAAAGTGGCAGGCAGATGAAGACAAAACGCGGCATAATAATACTTTTACGTTTTGCAATCTACAAAGGTTTGCACTTTGAGAATCAATTGTGAGAACTGTGACCAATGTTCATGTGTGTGGGGAAAAAAGTGTATAAAGTGTGTGGCGAAGGGCTAGTTATTCTGAGAACCCCTGCTGCAATAAATGAGGGACCACTGTCTACTTTATGATTATTATATTCAACCTGTTAACATTTAATATTGTATTGATAGAACCAACTGATTCTGCAGCAGAGCATCCCCTGTTGCTTCTCCTGGCTCCCCAGTCCCTGAGCTCCTGCTGCTGCACCACAGGTATGTAATTGTAGCATCAGATGTACAGCAAGCACTGATAGCTTTTTACTTGGTGGGATTCCCTTGTAAATCACCTTTACTAAATGTCTTCAACCAATCTGATTATATCCTGTTTGGGGTTTTTTTTCGATGTTGAAATTAAAATCTAGTAGCAGCCTTCTCATTTCTTTGTGTTTTGTGCTGTTTTACAGGCCCACAGAGGAGGACAGCTCGAGGCAGATGAGGGACGGGTCCCAGGACGGTCCATCGGCGGTGGAGATGGCCATCCTGGAGTCCCTGAAGAGGCCACACCAGTCTCCAATGTAGCATTTCCTCCTCAGCCTTGTTCCTGCTCTGGAGAGCAGCTGGGTCCTTTTTATTCCTGTCTCTCTTTAAACACTTATATTTTATATATTTATGTTTAATGTATTTCTGTGTGAGAATTTTAATATTATTTCAAATAAATTTTTATAATGACTAATGTCTCGGTTCTACTACACAGCAAATGTTAGCACACGACTTGACACATGTAGAATTTATTTCATATTATACTAATGACAAAATATACTAATACAGTGGGATGCAAAAGTTCACTGGATTTACAGAAAGTGTGCAATAATTGTTTAAATAAAATCAAGCAGGTGCATAAATTTGGGCACCACAAAGAAGAAATGAAATAAATATTTAGTGTATATCAATGTGTGTGTCTCCTATATGATATATGGGGTTCCTTTGGGCGTGCTCCCCATCCAGAACTCCACAGCACAGAGGGAAGTTCCTGCGCTCCTGGAATCCCTCTGTGATGGACCGACAGACTTCAGTTGAAGGCACAACCATGAAATCGTCCACTAGACAGTCCCAGATGGCCGTCGCTACCTGGGGGATGATGTGGCTCACCGTGGACACACCAACTCGAAAACTGAACGCGATGGTCCTGAAGGAGTCCCCAGTGGCAAGGAACCTGGACAAAACAGTTTAAAATGAGTATTATGTGTACTGCAGTTACAAAATACATTATTGAAATTACAAAATTACAAATTACAAAACATAAATCTTACATAAAACATTTTGTAATTATAAGGATAATTACATGATATATATTAGATATAATCTAAAACAGTCTGCGGTGATTATATACAAATATTCAACTATCCCAGAATTAAACCAGGTCTAAATAAAAAGGAGTGAGTATCACTACAAAGGTTAACTCAGTGGTCCTAATGCTACAGTTTGATATCAGCAAACACCGAGCGCATACATTGATATGACACCACAGCTATGCTAACATTGCAAACACTGATAACAGCATAAAATAGTAAATGGCCTGTATTTATATAGCGCTTTACTAGTCCCTAAGGACCCCAAAGCGCTTTACATATCCAGTCATCCACCCATTCACACACACATTCACACAGCATAAATCGAATTAAATCGGGACTTGATGAGACCTTCTGAGTATCACTAGAAATATTATAAACAGTCGTCTCCGTACCACAGTTTGCTATCAGTAAACACCGAGAGCATTCATTGTTAGCATAGCACATCCACGGGCACCAGTGTATAAATGGATGGTTTAGCATATATTACCACAGGTATCAATAAAGGACTACCGTATTAAATACTTTTACTAACCTCAGGCAGATGGACAGGCGCTCTGCAAGTGGGATTGAGCGCCTGTAATAGGTGTCTAGGCGGGCGATTCTGGGACCGACAGCGTGGAGCTAAACTGTTAGCCTTCATTAGCTCTAGTTGTTATCAACTGCCTGAAAGTTCATCTCAATCTGCTTCCAGAAGTTAGGTAACACTTGAAGCGCAACTTATGTTTATTTTCCTCCATGTTGTATTACAGTTATTAAAGAGAAAAACAACATGTCCTGTTATGTTATTTAGAGCCCCGCATTTTCTGACCGAGAGACACCATACCATTGTCTTCGGCCGTGATGCACTGAGATCAGTGAGCACATATTGTATGTCTCAGTTAAGTCTGTTTTGCATTTTATTGTTGAGAAACTGAATTTATCTTAATTGTTTCAGTAATAACTGTCGTATATGCACTGACTTTACTTGGTTTAATGCATAGTTTGTGTAAGAGAGATGTTTTATTTTTGCAAATTTGAGTATTTTAATTGCAAATTGATGTTGAATGTGATTTCAACAAAATCCTAAGTTGTGAATTATAGCTAGAACAGCATAATTAATATTTGAATTGCTCTTCTGACCCTGTCTGTTGACAGGTCAGGGTTTTTTCTTTTGTATGCTGAATTGTTCCTGAGGTGGATTCCTCCGGTGAAATAGATGGCGAGCCTTCCCACCTGGACTTGGAGAGACTGACCCATATGGAAAAGATATATATAAATCTTATAAAGTTTGTATCTGTCTTGTGTGAAACTTGTATGAAAAGCATACAAGAGTGAAAACAGATATAAGATCCCTTGAAAAAATTATATAATGAAACTTGTATGTTTTGGATACTCACTAGAACAATATATGAAAGTAATGAGAAAGTGGCCACTTTCATGAGTAAATCATATAAGTTTTTACTATTTCTTTTCCATATGGGGAGATTCGCTTCTTTTCCACTTGATGATCTGCTGCACCTTGCCGTGTGGTAGGACTGTATCACTCACACTTTCACACACAGCTGGTTATACATGAGACCACTGACTGACATTCTCTCATCCCTATTTTCTTTCACACCCTGGGAATTTTTTGGACTTTACCCCTTGGACATTTTTTATTTGGGACTTTAAATAATGAGCTGTTGTGTAGAACATTCTCCACATGTGAAAAGAGTGTGAGATTTTCATTTGAATGTACATTGGATTTGTGTAATTTGTTTCTTTAAGAGTTAAGGAGTCAGGTTACTAAGGTGCACCCCAGCATTGAAACCCAACATTGAAAACCAAAAGTAACACTTGGCCAAGTCATTGCTTTAGTAGTTTATGTATTTTATTTTTCTTTTAATTTTTGTAAGTTTAGTAACCCTTCTACCATTGTAAAGTGTCTTTAACCTGTGCTTGTCAACCTTATGGTTTATTTCACTAAAGTTGTCTGGTTCTTTCTTCATATATTCTTTTCAACAATTCCCCTTACTGTGTTACACAAGGGTTACAGTTTCACAATAAGACCGGTATTTTAGCTTGGAACTATTTTTTTTCACTAATGTGTTCTTTATGTTTTAGAGCATTAAAAGGTTAAGCTTGTACAACGAGTTAAGAACATACCATTTATTTTCTGTGCTCCACTAAAAGAATCTGTATCAGACATTAAACAATAGATGACAGCAAAAGTTAACATAATCAAAGAGCTTGTCACCTTGGTGAAGCTACAGCGAGGATGCAAAGTTCAGAATCAAAGAACAAATAATGCAGCTGTGAAACTGAAGCTGTGCATCCTGGTAAAAAAAAACCAACAAAAAAACAGGCTGTACAGAAATAACAGAAAAATGAGAAGATGAAAATCTGAGAACAGGTGGTGGAACTGTTGTTGTTTTTTGTAATCACACTCTGGAATATGAGATAAATTAATATTTGGAATTAATATTCACAAAATATTGGACTAAACCGAAATTCTAATTAGACCAGAAATCTTTTTTTCTCTTTTCTCGCCTTTTCCCATCCTCCCACCATATTCACTATTGTGAATAATTTTCACATATGCTGCTCAAATGAGAGGTTTTAGAACTTAGTTTGCATTTGAATAGCATTTTATCCCCCTAGGTACATTTTGTCACATAAAGCATCAGTGAAATACCATCAAAGGAAAAACGTATGCCTCCAATTACTATTTCCCCTTCATCATTTTAACTGAAGGTAGCCATATTCAGCGACAAGGGAGAGATATAGTTGCCTTGGCGGCTTTGAAATACTGTGGGAGCGAGGGGCTAAAGCTGTGAATCGCATTTTATTTGAAAGAAGCAGGGTTTAGGGGACATGAGATGTGACCTTGTCTGTGGTTTTTTGTGATTGACACAGAGGGAAAGAAGCATGAGGACACACTGAATCCGTTATTGCCTTCCTATCCAAAATGACAGGCATCTTTTTTTCATGTTCAACTCAATCACTGGCTTGGAAACTGACAAAATCAGTCAGAAATTACTTATTTGGCAGTTTATTTTTAATGTCACACTTAGTGGTCAAGTTGGTAAATGTGGCATGTGGCAATATACATATGTACAGGCAGGGAGCTCAGGAAATCTGACAGAGAAACAAGAAAGTAGGTAAACCTGGAAACAGGGAAGCACTGAAATAGCAGCAACCTGACAAAGACTGAGTTTACCTGTACTTTATTATCACACTCTTTGGACTGTCTTTTAGTTCTCCTGCAATCCAGATGCTGGGAAAAAGTTAACAACAATGTGGAACTGTTTATCAAAACAAAAGAGGAAAGAAGCTCGAACAGGGACCAAGAATAAATTCATAAAAATAGCAGTGAGATGCATGAAGAAGAAGAAGAGGAAGACGAAGAAATACTCAAACTAATGATTACAATAAAAAAAAAATCCAATGAACAGTCAAGAACATAAAGGAGGGTAAAGATTCAAATTTGAAGCTGTAGATGATTACAACAGCAATGCCATTTAAATAAAAAAAAAAAGAAAGAAGCTTTTTCTTCATCAGCATTATTAATAGTGCCTACAAGCTGGCAGCTGGCAGTGTAAGCCAGTGTGGCATCTTCTTCATTTTTACGCTGCCACACATTAGCTTCCTCGTATTGTCATTTTTCCTTTTCTTGCATATCACATTGCAGACTAAACCTGAGCCTGACCGGCGCAGGAAGGGAAAGGAATCTCATCCCTCCCTTTTGGAGGGTTGTAAACGTATACATGGCTCTGCGTGTGCCAGCCGGACACACAGAGGAAATGACAGGCTGCCATATGGACCACCAGCAGTGGTCCGGCGCAGCAAGTCAACCTGGTCACTTTAGAAATCTGTTCCATCCAGACGACTCCAAGCAGCCCGCTTGAATCACTCCCCGTCCTCATGATTAGCCTGTCATTACTGCATTAAAGGCCCCACGGTGTCCATCAGGCCAATCAACCTCAGCACTTTCTCTGTGCCTGGATTACAGCGCTGCGTCGTGCCGTGTCAGTGGGCCGCATCCAATCCTGACGGCTCAATGTGTAAATAAAAGTAAATCTGAAAATTCCTCGTTGTGTTTGCTGCTAAGTAGGATGCACTGAAACGTAAAGTGAGCACAATACCATGCATCTATTTATTATCTCTACTCAGCAGTTTATTTTGGACTAATTGGGACAGATGATTAATTATTATATAACCCACGACAAGCCATGGTAAATTGGAATTAAATGACGGGCTGACATTGCATGTCCCAGTTCAGTTGTGCAATAAGCTAAGAAGGATTCATTTGCCTACTGTGATACATTGACTGCTGTATTCATCTTCCCTCTGCACTTATTCACAGATTAGCAGCATGACTGGATAGTAAACTGCGTGTTTGGAGGTAAGCACTGGGGTGTTTTATTCAAGCATCAGTCTGTAAGGGAATACAGCAGACCTACTAGCTGCTGGAACAGAATCCCACCTACATGCAATGACTGAATGTTAAAGCAGCATCATTTTTCTTTGTAACAAAATACTAGGAAACTATTTGTGATAAACAAGTAAATTGTAAAAGATTCTTATGTTTTAGTACAGGAGCTTTAGCTTTAGTTTCCAATGTGAGGAACAGCAAAAACCCACAATAATCCATATCAGGAGAGAGGTGGGATGGTAGATGGCTTATGTCAGTTTGCTTAAATGAAGGCCATTAATTAGACATTAAATGATATGGCTAGGACGGGTTAAAGTGAAAGAAAACTTCGTCAGTCTTGAGATTGTCTTCACTTGGAGCTCGGTGTGGGAGTGGAAGTCATGAAATGTTTCTCCCACTGAAAACACTACGTCCGGATGAACAAAATCAATTTTCTGGTATTTACTGAATAAAAGCTCATCTATAATTCGGAAGAGTTAAGTTCTTATCTTAAATAATGATTTAATAATCTCTAGAACCTCATTCAGCAGCAATGACTGGGCGACCGTGGCTCAGGGGGTTGGGAAGCGTATCTGTAACCGGAAGGTCGCCGGTTCGATCCCTGGGCTCTCTGTCCTGGTCGTTGTGTCCTTGGGCAAGACACTTTACCCTCCCGCCTACTGGTGTTGGCCAGAGGGGCCGATGGCGCGATATGGCAGCCTCGCTTCTGTCAGTCTGCCCCAGGGCAGCTGTAGCTTGCCTCCACCAGTGTGTGAATGAATAGTGGCATTTTAAAGCGCTTTGGGTTCCTTGAAAAGCACTATATAAGTCCAATCTATTATTATTATTATAATTTAAAGCAATGGCTTCTTTATCCCTCTCTCACACCATTGTGGAAGAACCTTGGCCTGCTCTTCTTTATAACAATTTTTCAGTTCAGCCTTGGTTGAGCTCTGAACTTTGACTGGTCCATTGGAGCACCTTTATCTTTTTTTTCCAGCCATTCTATGGTAGATTTGCTAATGCACCTAGGTATCATTGTCCCAGTTTCAGCTGAGCTGTAGCTGTTGGACAGATGGCCTCACATTTGACTCTAGAAGACTTTGGTACACAGAGATGAGCTCATGCTTGACTCAGTGACGCCAAGTTGCCAGGTCTTGTACCTGCTAAAAAAACACAAATCATCACCGCTGTGCATGATAGCTGGTAGGCGGTGTACTGTTTTCTAATTGTAAATCCATGTCCCTTAATACTGAAGATGCTAACTGAGGGCTGGAGGGTGTGTGATGGACCTCTTGGGTTTAACCCTCCCAGATTAATGGGAAGCAAAAATTGTTTCTCTAAGATCACTACTGATGACTTTCCTCCTTGGCATTATGTTAACACATACATGCTTTTATATAGGCGCAGACATCCAGATAATCAATTAATCAAGTGCATTTGATTATCAGCACCTGGGTTCTATTTGCCTTCTTAAAAGATAATCAATTGCAATATAGCACATCGTGTTTTGGAGTTTTTCTCCAGTTGTGTTTTCCCAATTTTAAGAGCAGATAACCTTTATCAGGCTCTGAAAACTTTGGAATTTAAAGGTGTACTTTCTTTTTATGATTTGTTGACTTAATAGTTGTGACCAAATATTTTGTAAAGCTGCCAATTTATATGAAGTGATGGGAAATAGAAAGCTGCCTATTTCAGTCTCTCAACAGACAGCCATTCAAGTAATGTTAGTCAGATTGTTTAAAACCCAAATTTAACTACTTAGTAGCCACTGGTACTTAAACTTTGCAAAGTAACTCAGATTAACTATCAATTAAATATTAACAACAATGGATATTTAAGCAGATTGAATTATTTAATTTTATTTTAGTGTGATCTAACTAATGGGGGTCTTAAATATGTTTATCACACTGTAGCAGTTTTACTGTGAAACTGTCATCTTTTGTCTCCCATCCAGACCCTCCCACTGTCGATAACAACAGTATTTACTGCGCCTCTCTCCCCTCCCCAATTCAATTTCTTCACTCTCCGAAGTCACTGGCAGGCTGGAGGAAGACATATGCACTGTCAGTGCAAAATCTAATCAAGTCTGGGGCTCCGTACCTGTTATGGTTGCTGATATTCAAAATGGTCCTAATGGCGCTGTTGGTGCTGTTTGTGTGTCACTGTTGACACTCCTAATGTGGGTGATATGCACAGTTGCACTCTCCCTGTGCTCTCAGTGACACATTGCATTTTTCACACAGTAGATGGTCAATAAGTTTCCGCATAATGTCACTCTGTCTTGCCCATTTCCCTTTTTGCTTCCATGATAGCTGTCTGTTGCATTCCTTTAGGATTTGTGAACAACACCTAATAACCGACGGATGCACGCCTGCCTGATCTTTCTCGCCTGCCCACCGCCTTTCTCCCTCTTCTTCTGCAGTGTCTCCATTTCTCTCCATCTCTAAATAATTACTTAAATGTATCTATTAGTGGCCAGGCGTTGGCGCAGGATTAACTGAAATGCCAGCCTCTATGGGAATGCAATGCATTCCAATGCAGGTATACTGCTCCACGGCAAAGATCCTGTGTTCTTGTAGTAAAAAAAAAAAAGCACATCTGAGGAAAGTGGACCATCCTAAACTGAAGAGTGATGATCACTGTCAAAGAGATTGATTGGCAGCTTCACTGTCATGATAGCATGTACGTTTCCTGTTACTAAATCCCAAACCTTTGATCAAATGAATGTTGGGACTGACTACTACTGAGCACTTCCTTTGTTCATGTCCCCATGTGGCTTCTTGATCTCACTTCCAACTAACAGTGATGCACACACAGATTTTTTTATTGCCTTATTATCAGTGACAAAACACTCTGCAGCATCCATGTACAAAGAAAAAAGTCTTTCAAGTGTGCAACAAGGAGTTTGGCTTATCATTTATTTTACCTTTCAGAAGTGATCGTTTATATAAATTCACATCATATCCCAGAGTATGAAAATAGCTGCTTTGATCAAAGAAAAAAAATGTAATGGTCTATAAAAATACTTTATTTTGCAGTTTTTGGGGAATGTCAGAATCTTTCAAAAATGCCACAATGTTTCAATGACATTTGGAAAACATAAAGTAGGAATTGCCTGGTCTGACACAGTAACTACTGTTTTCGAAAAGGTAGGGACATTTTTATTTTCTTGATGGGTTCATTGCCGTTTCCTGTTCCTGTACTACAATGTCCTCAAAATAATTTTAATACTGAGTTTTAAAGGCTAGGAAAGACACGGAGAATATCAGCATTTGTCAGTGTAGCCATAGTAACTACATCCGTTGGTTATTAACTCCGCATTGTGCTGCCTCAAAAACACTGTGGGCCACATTATGGCCCCTTTTTGGAGCCTGACCTGACAACATTTGTCATATTTCACAAATATCACCTTGCCTGCTTGAGTACTGGCCAAAAGCCTCATTGACTTCTGAATGAATTTTAATTATCATTGCTTCAATACAGCCATTGAATGAAAAGAACACATAACTTTTTTCCATACTTCACAGATTACAGTTGGATTATGAGCCAGATGACATACTGTGTCACGGATTTTCTGGTTAAGTTAACAATTGCTCACTCTTATCAGTTTATTGGTGAATCATCTAATTCAACCAGGTGTATACATAACCTGTTGTCTAGTTGCAGAAGACTGCTTTTTTTTTCCAACCTAGAATTAGAGTTTTTGATAATGTGCTCTTGTCTTAGTTATCAGAAGTGTTTGTATGAGAAGTTTTATTAGATTAGGAAGCTTTGTAGGGGTTTCTTGGCTCATTCTTCTTCTGGTTACATAGATAATTACAACTATTAATTTTCCAGAGAGTGTGGGGTTTTATTTGTTATTTTGACCTTGAAAACCCAGACGTTTATTTGCTTCTTAATAGGAGTTGGCTCATCTTTGTTATTAATTACTTGGTTGTAAAATAAATGGCATTTCATTTCATAATAAAAAAAAGATTATTTTCTTGTTTTATCTGCTTGCACACATATTTTGGGGAAAGTGTTTCAATATGTGTCTTTTGGTGATATATACAAACAGTACTTTTCCCCCAAGGCACACCAATGGCCTAGCCAAACTTTCAAGGAGCGCCTGTATTCATATCTGCTTGAATAGCATTTATGCTAGCTTACGTACCAGTGTCAGTTCTTGTTTTGGTTGCATTAGCAGGAAAAAGGGGCTTTGGATTATCTGAAGGGAGATTATCTTCTTTTTCAACAAGTGCCAAAACAACATAAATTTAACCCAGGTCAAATTTTCTTTGGAGAAGAGTTTGGTTCTTAGTTCCTCATAAATAGCCTGGCCCACAGTAGCTTCTCCCAACAAGTGATGCACTTGAGCTGAGGTCTGTTTTACCTGGTATTTTACTTCTTTTTTCTAAGTAGTGGGTGGCACAGATTTTGTTTGCTGACTTAAGAATATTGTCTGGTTTCTCCCTGACATACTGTTATCCTCCTCTCTGTTAATACAAGCCTTTGATGGGTCATGTTTTCCACCATCTGTACAAACTTCCTTAATTTCACCTTAGCAAAAAAATATTTTTTTCAGTTTTCTAGTATAGAAGTGCATATTTGCAAATTAGTAGATACAAATACAGATACTGACTGCAGGGGAATATATAGTGGAATAATATGTGGCTATCACAGTCCCTGGGGACACAGGTATTTGCTTCCTGGAAGACAATTTGGGAACCACTGGTCTAAATATTCATGAAAAGCTGTAAAAACTCATTTCAATGTATTTTTTTTATTTCATTTTCTAAATTTGTAAAACTTTTAGCATAAAAAGCAAAAAACACATATCATGTATCTATCTTTACTTATTTTTATTTTCTTTCAATTTTTAAATTGAAGATGTAAATTCTTTAAATTATTGCAATTTAGTAATGGTGCAACTAGATTGACAGTCACAGCATGTTTGTAAGTGATTACATTTATGATATAAACATTAACGTTTAACAAGAAACTGCAGATCAGTTGCAATCAAACAGCGTTATTGTTACAGGTCAAAGGCAGAAAAGTCACCAGCACCATTTTGGGGCAAATGACCCCCATTTATTTGTGGCTGCGCTGAGCGGGGCTCCCCTTGTAGCTGAGGATTTAGGGGGAAATAGTCTGTTTTTTAATTAGCAGTATATGCAGGAAAATAGATTTCTCTGACATAGCTTTGCAAAAATGTTGCAGACAGTGACGTTAAGATAACAAAGATGGGAAAAATCAAAAAGTCCATTTTTTCTTGATTGCTTCATTGATGGGCTGTTTCTCAGTTTGCGTCTGTGGCCAGCTTTTCCTGTGCTGCATCAAAGCTTTATTTGCATAGCACCTGTTAAAAGCATCATTTACAAAAGGGCTTTGACAGAAGGAGCTGAAATTTCACATTCTACTTATGTTTAAGAGTACATCCTTATGAAAATGACTCATCATTTTCTGTTTTGCCCCATGGTTTGTTTTGCTAAATTCAATTATCAGTTTGGATTATTTTTTGTAATATTTACCAATAAATTACAACCCCCAAATATATAAAATTAAATTATATAGAATAAAATAAAATAAGGCAGCTGGTAGTTGCTGGTAGTAGTCCCACATTTTAGCTACAAACCAAAAAGACGGTCTACACACGTACATTATTTCTCATCTGTTCTTTTAAGTGAATAATGTTCTTGGATGGGAGAGAATACTAATAGTCTAACCTTAATTGTAAGCAAAAGCTCCCACTCTGTTTAAAAGTTGGATGTGTATAAGCTTTATTTCAGCACTTTCATGCTTTGATTGGATGAACAACGCCTGGAGTGTTATAGTTCAGTACTTTTAACACAAGTGCACACAAACACACTAATAGCCACTTGGCTTGAGGGACTTTGCAGGAAAGAACAAAGACACATGTGCACACTCTGGTTCTGCAGTTGTCATCCTATTTTTCAGAGACACTTTAAACAATCAATGTCCTCTCCAGAGTAATCCATATTCTCCATATCCGTGTTTGCAAGACCTAAAACATCAATTATTGTGTCAAATTTTATTCTGAAGTCAAGAATGACAAGTAGGGCATACAAATGAGTCCTGGATACACATACACACACACACACGGGAACACACACAAACTTTATTCCAAATGCATGCAAGCTATGCTTCTTCCTCCTTTCCTTGCCTCAGACACACAAATACCCCCATCTTACACATGCACACACACACATTCATCCCCATAAGCAATCCCTTTTTTTTTTTTGAATTGGAAAGCGGGGGGGCTGAGAGGGGTTTGGAGCGCAGCTTGCTAGCTAACGTACATAATGAAAAGTGCAAGCTCTGTCATTTTCTGCAGATAAAAGTGTTCTGATGAGAGTCGGAGACAATAGCAGGGCATTAATCTCCTTGACATAACAAGCTTTGGCTTTAAAACACTCACTTCCCCCATTCAGAGGCCCTCTAACTATCTAAGGCTATACTCTCCAAAAATGTATTAGGAGTTCACATATAATATATTCACATACACAACATGTGCAAACTGCAATTACACTAATAGTAACTAAATATAGGTATGTGTGGTATACATGTCAAAAACAAGGGTCAGGTATTATTTTTTAAAGGCTTGCAATTATTGGTTGTTATTGATTAGTTTATTTCTTTTTTTGGTTATTGGTAGTAAGCAAGTAAACTGCTGATTAAAGTAGTATAGTTATAAGTTATGAGTACACCCAAAGACAATGATTTAGCTCAGGTTTTGAAACCCTTACAAATGAAAGCTATTAACAGAGCATTAGGACACAACTGGTGTCGAAAACATCAGTGTACAGCCATTTTCAGATTTCTCCAGAGATGGTTAATTGGGTTCAAGTCTGCAGATTGGCTAGGCCTCTCAACGAGATTCACACAGAGTGGTCATGAATCCACTCCGTGTTATCTTGGCTGTGTCTTTAGGGTCATTGTCCTGTTCGATGATGAACCTTCGTCCCAGTCCGAGGTCTAGAGCACTCTGGAGCAGGTCACCATCACCAAGAATGTCTTGGTGCATTGCTTTATTCTTCGTTTACACAACCCTGAATAGTCTTCCAGTTTCTGCTGCCAAAACAAGATCCCAACAGCATGATGCTACCACGACCATGCTTCACTGTTGGGATGGTATCAGCCCAATGATAAGTCATGCCTTGTCTCCTCCAGACGTGATATTTGGCATTTAGGCCAAAGCATACAAACCTTCTTTCAACAGATCAGCGAATTTTGTTTCTCATGGTCTCAAACTTCAGGTGGGCTGTCACGTGCCTTTTAATAAGAAGTGGCTTCTCTCTGGTCCTCCTCTATGAACAGAGCAACACTGGAGCTCTGTCAGAGTGACCACCGGGCTCTTGGTCACCTCCCTGACTGAGGCCCTTCTACACTGATTACTCAGATTGTCCAGGTGGCAGGCTCTAGGAAGAGTAATGATGGTTCCAAACTTCTTCCATTTACAGATGATGGAGGCCATTGTGCTCACTGAGATCGTCAATACTGCAGAAACCTGTACCCTTCCCGAGATCTGTGCCTCCATACAATCCTGTCTCAGAGGTCTGCAGATAATTCCTCAGATTTCATGGCTTGGTTTTCGCTCTAACATGCACCATCTACAGATTAGTGCCTTCCAAAATCATGTCCAATCAATTGAATTTACCACAGGTAGACTCCATCTAACAGATGATCAGTGGAAATAAGATGCACCTCAGCTCTGTTTTGAGTGTCATCAATGTCAATAGTTATGAACATGTCATATTTTTGTTCTTTTATTTTTAATAAATCTGCAAAAACTTCTAGCAAACTTTTTCACTTTGTTATTACGGGGTAGTATATGTAGAAGTTTGAGGTGAAATTTTTTTGGGATAAAACCAAAAGCTTTTTCACTTTCATGTTATTGTCACTTGAATGACAATACTCTGGAAATTCAGAAATTATTAGTATTATTATTATTAGTAACTATTGTTGTTACTATTAATATTTATTCTTGTCAGAGGGGAGGATAGAAGGTGAAAAAAATACAAAAGTTGCTCAACATGAATGCTCTAGCAATGTAAAGCAATTTGCACATGAAGTAAGTAACTGGTTGGGAAGACACCTGGATTTAGGAGATAAATCCTTCACATTATGTATATACCTGAATTTTTAGTATTTAAGCATGTAGAAAACAGCAGGATTCTAAAAGCTCTTTATGCAGTGATGTGATGATTCTCTTTGAGTCCATATAAAGAGACATCAACCTTTATCTTCTTGCATTGCCCCCTAATAAAATACTGCATTTAAAAATGAATTACTATACAAATGTATTATTAGAGACTTGAGTCTTCTTGGCTTTTGTTTTTCATATATATATATTTTATACAGAAACAGGTAAATGATCTTGAAGCAAAAACAGGAGAGCAAGAATTTAAAACCTCTCCAGTTGTGCTTTTACACAAATGTAACAAACATTCACATTTAAACAACTGACACAGGAGTTCAATAGAAAATCAAATACCTGGTCATGCTAATTATCCAGTTATCTGTCACTGACTCGTTGCAGAAGAAGGAAAGAAAATGCAGTCTGTAAATGAAAAAATTGAGAAACTTTCTAGTTCAGTCCTGGCCAAATGTTCGCCCTGACGTTGGTCTTGTATTGACATTATCTGCTTGTTAAGTGATGACATATTGAACCTTTTTCAGGATCCAAGCCTCTGCTGAGTTGGCTGAGGTCCTTGTCCTTTCAGCATGCTGCAGCACTGTGTCCCTTAAATCTCAGTCAGTTGTCATTCTCCTATATACATTCTTTCCTTCTTAATTTGTGCTTTACATGTGCAGCACACCTAAGCTAAAGTGTTAAAAAAGAAAGAAAGCAAAGGATGGCCTGCACTACAGATTTCTGCCTCACTGTGTTCCAGACACTGTGACATTTTAACAGGTAAGAAATGAATTCCATCCGGGCCAACTAAGATTTCAGTATAGACATCATGACTCTTTGAAAGAACTAAAAGAGGTCATCTCAGACAATTTCTTGGCTAGACTTTTGTCATTTTTTTATTTTTCCTTTATGTCATATGATGATTCTTGACTCTGCCCACAGGGCGCTGGCAGGTGCTGCACCTCACAGAGAGCTCTTCATTGTGTATTTATCAAAGCAGCAACCTGGGGCTAAAAAAAATAAAGCCACAAAGTAACAAAAACTGAAGCGCTAGTAATGGCAACTTAAGTGAGTCTCATGCTAAAATGCCCAAAGCATAAAAACAGCATGTTGTATTCTTCCTACCAAATTTTTAGTAAATCATCCATCTTGATGCTGGAGTTAGGAGCATAGCCATGTTGATTAACAGGTGTGCTGATGCAGCAGCTGCTAAGCTACACCTTCACTAAGTGGAATCAGTGAAATGACCCCTTGATCATTTTTGTTCCATTAAAAAGGGACCAACAGCATAAACTGACTAATGATATCACTTGCTGTGTGGCACCCATCGAGAAATTTGAGCTTCAGTTTTTGGTGAAATTCAAATTTTTTGGTTTCAAAAAGTCCAAAACAAAATGTAAGCTATCGGAGTCGCTACTTTTATCCAATCTGTGCTACTTTCAGTGGGAACAATCTAAACTGCACCCCTAAACGTTTTATCTGTTTCCTGTGCTGCTGCGTTTGTTAAGCTGACAGTGCATCTGTAGCTGGCCCCGGGCTGGCACAGCTTTAGGTGTCAAGTAGCCCTCAGGACTATAGTGTAATTCAATTTTCATCTTTATTTTTATCCAAAATCCTATTTTTTTTTATTTATTTATTTACCCTATATATTTATTGTTTGCTTTTGGCAATCATAGACGAATTTGGACCTAGAAACAGCTAATCAAGTTAGGCTATAAAATCCAGTCAAAATGTTTTCTGCATTTTATTTTAAGTTATCACTAGCTATGCACTCATAAACGCACAGGTTAAAGCTCAGATTGATGTATTTCTCAAAGCTGTATTATGCTATAATAATAACAGATAGGCTCATAAAATAATCACATATATATCAAACAATTTTAAGAAGACATAAAGCTGTCCACAGCTTCTCACCTCCTCAGCAGCTGATGGTAACTGCAGGCAATATGAGATATGTTTTATAGATACCTTTTATAGTTTCTGCGGATTTCTCAGATATTTTCGTACAGTGCAGATTCATCTCAATATAGAAATGTGACATATACAGTGTGACTGCCTTTCCCACCATAACACCTTATATCAAGGTATATGCTTACCCTTGCTACTTTTTTTATTTATCCATGTATTGCTCTTTAATCTTCAGTTGCCAAGTGATGCATGGCTTGCAGGGCGGCAAATTAGGTGGCTGAAAGTTCGAGTTAGTTCGTGCACACTTGTGTTTTTATTTCTTCTTGCATTTGAGAATTGTTCAGATTCAATCACGGGTGTTGAATTTTGAAATTGAAGGTTTGGACAGATAGGACACATTTTCCTCATTTTCACTGTCTTGAAGGTTTCCTCCAATGGTTCCGTTGCACTGTCTAGGTCCATTTTGCTGCTGGTTCAGCATAATGCTAATTTGCATTTCATGCCCTACAGCTGCACAGCACAGCTACAGTCCTCTTGTACAGCTTAAAGCACGTTCCCTTGCTCAAGGGCATCTTTAGAGAGTTACTCATTGCTTGCTTTTAAAGTATTACAAAAGATTCTGGTTGGGATTAAAAGCTGACATGGCAGCAGCACTGAAATAAGCACTCAGCAAGTTAAATGCCAATAAAAAGGTGTTTTGGTGGGTAAATCAATATGGCATGTGAGGAGGTAGCATTTGCATTCCTTGCTGATACAAAGCCGTTACTTTTTATTTTTTCCCCCCCATTAAATTCTTACCTCTAATGGCTAAGTACCAGATAGGCAGCTGATTTGTTGCCTGTGCTGCACGTCACACTGTACTTGACAAGGGAAATTCCTTTAAAACGTGTTACAGAATGCTTCAAGCAAACATGTGCTGCAGAATGACCCCTCTTGGCTGTCTTTGACCTTCATTGACGTACTCCTTTGATACGATGAGTGCACTGCTGACCCCTCCGTAAATTCCTCCATGACTGACAGAGGCAAAGAGGAGTTCATAGGAAACTCCTAATGCGGCTCCTGACAAGTGCTTCCAACCTCGCTAACGATGACAGAGGAACTTCCCACACAATCAGCCACTGCATCAGTCTCCCGGGGGAACCGGGGGAAGAGCACGAGGTAGCGCAAGAGACAGGGAGAGAAAGTGTGTGTGTGTGTGAGTGTGTTTAGGCTGGAGGGGTGAGGAAAGGCAGTTGACATTTCTTTGGCAGCACATGCAAACTTAGGTTACATGTCTTGGCTGCAGTGAGCGAAATGTTGACAGGGCTTTGCTTGTTGGTTGTATCACATCAAATAAAATTTAAACTGATAACACTTTTGGTTCCTAAGCTAAAAATTAATAGAAGCTATATATGAAAATTATAGACTTTAGATTCATGTTTTTAACTCATTTGGATGTATAAGGCTTTGAATAAGATCCTTCTGCTCATGTTGGGGTTCTTAGCATTATTTACCAAACACATATGGTTATCTACATCTTTACTAGGGGAGGAAATTGTTAATGAAATCGCAACAAATTGTTGTTGTTCTTTCCGACTGGATTTGTTTTTAGATCAGACGTCAAAATTTGAAGTATGTTTGTGTATGTATTAAAACTAGTGCTAAGGTTCACGTTATTTTCATCCCATTATTATGTGCATTTTTAAAAAGTTTAAGTGGAAATGCTATAAAAGAAAAGAAAAGACAAGGCGAGTTTATTTATGAAGCACCTTTGAACCACAATAAAAAGGGCTTTTTCCATAAAATACATTAAGTCTAGAAGTAGAAGAAACACAGTGAATACGATATTCATGTAAAAGCCACACTGAAATGGGGTGGAATACTGAATAGTGTTTTTTTGGTTTTGTTTTGTTTTTAACTTGGTTGAGATGGAAAAGTTTTTTCCTGGTGCGCTGCAAGCAGATGTTGCGAATAATTAATGACATATAGTTATGCACTCAATGATGAGACCAAAATTCAGAAAATAGAAATTTGGGATAAATTCTTGTGAAATTTGCACTACAACTGTACAAAACAACTGAATGTTGACAGTTGACAGTAAATTTGAAATTAGTGATGTGTTGGTCGCAAACGAAACGGCTCTTAGAGCCGACCCTTTGAAGTGAGCGACGCCTTTTTTCTTTCTTTCTCTCACCCTCTCTCTCGCATTTTTTTCCCTTTCACTCAGCACGCGAGCCTTGTGCTTTGCGCTGGGAAGAGGGGGGAGGGGCGGTAGTTGCAGTCGCAGTAGCACAGGAACAGAGCGGGAGGGAAAGAGAGAGAAAGAGAGCCAGGGACAACAACGTCAGATTAGAAAGGTATAGTAATCATCCACAACTATTTTCAGTTGCAGATGATAAAGGATTTATTCATGCAGGCCTATATGACAGAGAATGTGCATCTTCTTTTTGTTTTCATATTTTTTCATATTTATATTTAATTGTGTTGTGGTTTGCAGTGTTTTGTGTTGTTTCACTTTAAATTGGTTTAAAAGGAAAAAGCTGAAAATTTAAATAGATAAAGTTGAAATGTAAATAGTTGGTTTTTGTATTATATGATTTATTTATTACATTTTATTTGGTGTGAATAAATAAAACTCCAAAACACGTAAAAGAAAAAACCACAACAGAAGTGCTCCAGGATGCTAGGGGCAGTGTTGAGCTTTTGTTACCTAGTGGCTACACAAGCCAGGAAGTACCAACAACCAGATTTGGTGTGTGGTAGTAACAGGTAAATGAATTTTTTTAAAATTATTGGAATATATATGAGTGCTTGTGTATAAATACACAAACAATACACATATACTTTCAACTGTGTAATTTAAGTGATCTAGGTAGCTGTTTTGGAAGTTCAGTTAACTCTAGGAATGTGCTTTGGAGTTTGTACGTGCTTTGTCACCGTATATATTTATATATAAACATATATAAATAAAACCACTTTTTTTTACATTAGTAATTCCTTTTGTTTATAATTTTATATTGTTGTTAATAATAAATTAATTAAAGCAACAAAACAACCTGAAGAGCCTGCTCTTTTAGTGTGCCTAGCCGAAAGAGCCGGTTCCGTAAATCCCATCGCTATTTGAAATAGCTTTGAATGACTTTCTTAAAGTGGACATTTCCCACAGTTCAACTTAATGAGTGACTTATGAAACCCACTTCAGTCATAGAGGGTTGACCAAGGTGACTAAAGCTTGGACATCCCAAACAACCTATTTATAACATTTTGCTATATCACAATACTATTAATCTTACTTGACCAACAAGAATTGGTGACTGCATGGATGCTACTTTTATTCCAGTATATTTAAGAGTGTACTTTGTACTGTATACAATTTATTTCAAAGCAATAATTCCTCATTATTTTTTTAGATTTTAAACTATAAATCTAACCAACTGAGGCAGCATGGTGGCATGGTGGTTAGCACTGTTGCCGCACAGCAAGAAGGTCCTGAGTTCAATTCCA
>NW_005187441.1:3658789-3662689 GCF_000239375.1 Pundamilia nyererei | reverse complement strand
TTAGAGTACTAATCATTTCTCATGGCATACCTATGTGCCACAGCACAGTGGCTGGGAAACACTGATCAACAAACAACATTATGGCTTTAATGTAAGTAAAAAGTTTAAATACTTGTTTTACCATTTTGTGAACCAGTTATTCAACACAAAACAGTGATTATGCAACTTTATGCAACACTGCTTCTCATGAAATACCATCTGTATTTGGGAACAGTTCTACAGCCTGACAATCCAGCCTGTTCTACAGTTTACTACACTGTATTCTTTTTCTCGACGCCCCTGGTCCCCACTGTGACACCCCATTTAAGAAACTCGGCTCTGCCACCCACACATTTAAAGTGTAATTATTTTATGAGTTTTAGCAGCAATTATGAAGGAAAACTTTGGTAGCCTTTAAAATTAAAAAAGGAAGCATACATAGAATTACACAGTCTACTGTGACATGGCAGTCATGCCAGCAAGCAGAAACAAAGAGTCATCAGACCCTTGACTGACTGCGTTTGAATGTTTGTTTTAGCGACTCAGTGTTTGTAAGGTAGTAAAGCTATGTCATAATGTTAATGGATGGAATAAATGCTGTACATTCATAAATATTAATGGATTATTCAGAGCTTTAGTACTGCACCAAATTACAACAATCAGATTAACAGCTCTTGGCAACAGTGGGAAGGAAAACCTACCTTTTTACAGGAAGAAACCTCAGCCAGAACAGGCTCAGGTTGGTGGTAAGGGGAGGAAAACATTATTTTCATGTAGTTATTTGAAAAAAAAATATAAATATCTCTTTTATTATGTTTATGTATTCATTTAGCAGGGCTCTGAAATCAAGGCTGAACCCACAATACAGCATCGCACTATGGTCCCATCTTCCTGTACCATGATTGTGATACCCAACAGTGGTTATGTCTACATAGAGCATGTAAATGTATACAAACGCTTTTCTTTCTACATTTTTTTCCAACATTTTATTCAGACAAATCGAGTGTGAGCCAGAATAACTGTTACAAGTTGCATCACATGACAGTGAATAATATGCCTGCGAGCTTCCAACGACTGTTGGCAGCAAAACCAGAAAGTTTGTTTTCACTCGTCTTCAGCTGTCAGCTCACATTTATAAATCAATCTGAGAAGCCAGTCGCTACGCAGCCCGTTGCTGTTTCATAACATGCTCGTCTTGCTTAGTCAGACTGCTTCTCTCCCCCCCCCCCCCCACTCTCAGCCTCTCCCTCTGTTCCACTCTCTGCTTCCCTCCTCTGCTTTTTCCATTCGGTTTCATTTTGCTTTGCATCTTTCCTTTCCACTTCCTCCTTTTGATTCCCTTTATTCCATCACACTCCTTCTCTGTCTGTGTATCACAACTCTCTGGGGTTTTGATCCGATCATTGGAGATGATGTCAGCGAGCCTTATTGTGGCTTCATGTGATATGTGCTCGTGCATCTCGATACCAAGCTTGGTGTAAATATATCTTGGCTGCTGGCGAAGCAGAAGCGTTAGTTTGCGTTATCTGTGATGTCGTTAGTGATGGTAATAAGGAGAACCGGCCAAAAATCAGGGAGAAAGAATTAATCATTTGCTGGCTCCACTATGCTAAGGCAAGATCTGTGTGACTAAGACACATACACACACTCAAGCAGTGGCAGTGATATTTAGATACAGCAGGGTGCAGTCGTTCTATTCTCTGAGCCTTGGAAGACTGCGATTGGTGGTGCAGCGGACTTCAAGGCAGTGGATGTCTCCCCCGGGGGATAGAGCCATGTGACAGTCCGAGAAAGAGAGAGAGCGAGAGAGAGGGGGCCAAATGATGGAATATGAGTATTTATCTGCACGGAAACCTGCTACAAATGTCAAATGTGAAGGCCCTGTCCTTTAGTCCTTTTACACACAATGTTTCCAGCTCGCTTGTCAGCCTGCAATCAGATGGGCGTCCAGGTGAGGTTGTTGGTAAATGATTGCAATATTTCATCTTTTTCTTAACAGCACACCTGGCAAAATTAAATTTTTTCCCCTGGGTTTCTTCCATATCTCCACAGTGTGCCCCAACTTCCAGATAAACTCCCGTGATGCAAGCATCCATAAATTTTGTGAGTTGATTGAATGTCACCGAAATCGCCAGACCGTCTATGAAACAAACACACACAATGCACATAATGGGAACCTTTCTGTCACCACAACCCGGCAACTCACAACCCAATTTGCAGAACAGGCATGCAGCTGCTGTCTGTGCAGCGTCAGCTGTTGTTGTTGCTAAACCACTTCTTTATATATTTATTTATTTGCACAAAGACACAGAAAAGATCGGCATTAAAAACACACACACACAGAAAATGTATAATACATTGAGCAGAACTCTGGTTGGCTGCAGTTTGGGAGCACCTGGATATTTCCCTATGACTGTTGATGTGGCCTGTTGTGAATGTAGCAGCGGTATTATCAGAAGATAGAAAGAGTGGATGGAAATCTCAGAAGCTACGCAAGTCAGTCTGTAGTCCTAATACATTCTATAGGTGGTGGTCTCAAATTTTCTGTGACTGAACTGTTCATATCATATCACCAAAATCATTTAACTTGCTCTGTTGCTTGTAGTTCATCAATTAGTCCTAAAAAGTGCCTAAAAATGTGTATGCTATACAAAAGTTGTATATGCTATATACTAGACATTTAAATTGGCTGGCTAGGAAATCACCAAAACGAAACACAAATACCAACAAGGGAGAAAGGTATTAGCATAGACGTCACAGTAAATATCAAAGCATTGCAGCAAAGCAAATCTGAGGGCAGTGCCAGATGAACAATGAAACTCAAATAGGCCAGTGAGAGGTAAAAATTAGATACATTTAAGGGATGAGCACACTGAACACTCTGCTTTTTATCATAATGATTGCAAACAACAATAGGTTTGTGTTAATTTGGCAGACCTATAGATTTGGCTGAAACTAAGCCTCTCACTTGAATGCGGGAACATACTGACACAGGCCATTTGTTTTCTGCCAAATAACCACATTGATCCTTCCCTCTGTGTCACAGATTTTGCATTCAAATCATCCAGCACAGACTTGACTAAAAACTGACTTGTGTAAATTGAATTCAATGATGGTTTTTATTTGTCAAAATCATTTTTCACTGGGTTGGACAAAAACTCTATTCTGATTAAAATTCTAAGGATAAGTACATTGAAATTCTCTGATTTCTTACCGACAGGTGATCTACCTGACAAATGCTTCTTGGCATCCTTATCAGCGAACTGACTGTGTGAATTCTCAAGCTTTTTCAGGCCATGGACCCTCAGAGGGGAGAATTTTGATATCAATGGCATCTTAAATATAACATCAACTGTACCAGAATGTGTCATAGTTGTTTTACCAACTTCTACAAAACTTTCAAAGCCTCTGTCTTTGGAATCGGTCACCGACTGGTGTCTAGGCATGACTGGGGATTTAGCTACAAATTTCACAGTGACCACTGATGGGAATAATGGCATTACAAGTAACAGCGTTACTAACGGCGTTACTTTTTTCAGTAATGAGTAATCTAATTACTACTTCTATCGTTACAATGCCGTTACCGTTACTAACAAGAAAATGCGGTGCGGTTGCGTTACTATTTTTCAACAAACAGACGGTTTAAGCTGTCTTCAGCTTACCGCACCTTGTCGCATCAGTTGCACGGAACTACGTAAGTAATCTGGGCGCTACAGCTTTAAGCAGCTGCGCCCACTCCCGTGGACGTCAATTGCTTTCTGCCCTACGATCACTTTTTGGTACAACACCTGGAGCTAGGGGGCAAAACAATCGCATGAGTGCTGCTGTTTGACCGAGGAAGAATAAAGTAGACGTGGTAAAATGGTCAAAATGGTAAAAATGGTAAATAGCCTGTATTTGCATAGCGCTTTACTAGTCCCT
>NW_005187441.1:3634330-3658288 GCF_000239375.1 Pundamilia nyererei | reverse complement strand
TATATATATATACCAATTTCTAAATTGTGTTGACAGGTCATGTAAAACCAGTCATGATAAATAGTATACATGTTTTTTCCTGAATAGTTTCGTCATGTTTACTGTCTAAGGACAGCGCTAGCAAGCACTTTCTGCTTATGAGAGTGCTTGCTAGAGCTTTAAAACAAACACCAACAAACAACAGCTCTTTCGTGTTGGTGGAAGAATGCACCATGTCGACCAATCAAAAGTGATATGGCAACATGACATTTGGCTGTTTAGGAAGAGGGGGACGTTTTAGGAGTGATCGTGAGAGAGAGAGAGAGAGAGAAAGAAAGAAAGACAGCAGAAAAAGAGAGAGAGAGTGAGTTTTGAGATGTGAGAGATTTGTGACGTTCAGCATGTTTGGATTGTGTAGTTAATGTGTTGTGTTGTGTAGTTAGTGTGTAGTGTTGTAGATAGTGTTGTGTTGTGTGTCAGAACAATGAGGTGACTGCTGTCTCCGGGTAGAAAACAGGAGGAGTGATACACCTGCTGCTGTCAGACCTGCAGGTATCAGGCTGTGATGTTCTCCTTTATAGTGGACAGAAATTTTTGGGGTGGCACAAATAATTTGTGTGGCATCTTATTGAATGCAGAACAGCTGATTGTTGTGTAAATAGTTTGAAATGGTTATTAAAAAGGGGGTAAAAGGGTAAATGGCTGCAAATAACTTTGTTGTTTGCAAAACTTGTTCATATGATTTTAAAACTGACAATTTATATTTGCATTTAAAGTTATGAAATATGATTCATTAAAGATGTTTGTGGTTGTTACAGTAAAAATATAACTTTTTCTACTCGGATTTTATGTTTTTTTTGTCTGATTTTAGATCAATTGTGTTAATAGAGTATGCCAACATGAAAACATAAATGTAAATTCAGACACGTGAGGTTGTGCTGAAAAGGATGATACCAAACAAGCAAAGTAAATAGTTTTTAAAAGTAAAATGTAGAGGTCAAATCAAAAGTAGCTAAAAATGGCCAGTTATACCCCGGAAAAAATGTTACATTTTTTTTTCAAAGTAACGCAATAGTTAGTTTTCAAGTAATTAATTACTTTTAGAATCTTGTAACTAAGTTACTAACTCAGTTATTTATTTTGAAGAAGTAACTAGTAACTATAATTAATTACTTTTTCAAAGTAACTTTCCCAACAGTGACTGCCAGCAGGGTCTTCAGGCCTTAATGGTAACAGGGGCTTTAACTGGATGTATGGCAATAAAGTCATTATGGCTTCATTGAGAGGTCTGACAGAAGGCAATGATATAGGAATTGTCTGTTTGTAACTATGATCTACAGTACTTGAGTAAATTTAAAGATTTTATGAGAGTGCCAATGTCCAATTTCACTCATGTTAGAATAATGCAGGTAGGTATCCAGTTCATAAAGAAAGTTTGAACCCATTGGTGGTATTGAACTGGTTGTGCACTGGCTAACCTTGCCATAATTTTTCAGCATGCTGGTTCTTGTTTTAAATTTTAGCCCAGATTGTGGGCTAAAATTTTAACAACTTAGGTTCTTAAAGCTAAGTTGGCTTTGTTGCCTAAATTGTAACCGTGTAAAGACAAAAATATGAATACAAAATATTGACATGACACATGAAACAGCGGCACGCTACATGTATTTACGAGATATGACATAGCAAGGAATGCAAGAACTTATTAAACCGGTATACAGGTGTCAGGTTCAAGGTTTAATTGTCTAGTGTGGGTAATGAAATAATTCTAATGATATTAAATCCCAGACTTAGGTCGTATCATTAACCGTGTAATTTATTTCAACTACAATCTGTAACCACTTAGTAAGGTGATGAGATTAGAAAAGGTGAATGGCCGCAACCAGCAGGTGCAGTATAACTGCTTGCTGCTTGACAGCACTTTAACTGATAAAGAACATGCTTGATTTCATAATGGACTAATTTCACAATTAATTTACTGACTAAATGAAGCTGTTAATTGTTCTGTTACATTTCCTCTTTGAACGAACAATGCCATCGTTTTTTAGTCTTTACACATACTGCGACATGTTTTTGTGTTCTTTGTTTTTTTCCCTCTTCTTTCTGCTATTGTAGGTTATTGTTAATATGAGGTTAAACGGAGCAAAATAAAATGTTCAAATATCAAAATAGAAGTAACAAAAACTTTCAGTGGTTACACACATTCAGTAGGCTTAGTAGAAAGCTGCTAATGCTAGCAAGCCAGCACAGTTTCAGGCACAAAGATCTCTAAGCCCACTTTACCTGAGTTTGACATGGCAGCAGGAGGCCGGCTTCACTGGGATCAACTTTGCTTGCAGATGATCAAACAGGAGCTCTCTGAATCCACTGAATCAGTCCTTCAAACAGTGTTTCCAAAATGGTCTGCAATGAGGCAAGTCCAGGTCTAGCTCAGGGTTTAATGGAAACCTTACATTATTGTTCCAACGTACACTCACTTGCCTTTTTGTTAGGCACTCCTGTTCAACTCCTCAATAACACTTATCAGCCAATCACATGGAAACAACTCGATGAATTTTGGTGATGTAGACACGATGAAAACGATCTGCTGAAATTTAAGTGACTTTAAATGGGGTATGATTGTTAGTGCCAGTTGGGCTGGTCTGAGTATGTAAGAAACTTAATTTACTGGGATTTTTGCACATCATATCTAAGGTTTACTGAGAAAAAAAGTATACATCCAAAGAGGGGAAGTGAAATTGTCCTCTTGTTGCCAGAGATTTAAAGATATGAACCAAGCATTGAGCTAATAGGAACTCAAGAGTAACTTAAACAACTGTTCATTATAACCAAGCAGAAAGCAGAAGAGCATCTTTAAATGTACAACACATTGAACCATTAAGCATGGGCTATAGCAGCAGAAGAAGACACTGAGTGCCATTTTGAACCCTTGAAAATGGGAACCTGTATAAAAAAGTCCATTATTTTTAAAGGTGCAAAGTATATCCCTTTAATTAAAGCTGAAGGTCTACACTTCAATCACATACTGATGATTCAATTTACTACCACAGTGGTGGTGTAAAAATGCATAACTACAAAAACTGTATCTAGGAGATAAATCTGGCATTTTTTCAGTTCAGTGTTTTTGTACATAGTCCCTGACTAATAAAAAATAACAATAAACTAGGATGCATCCACAGTAAAATGCTGAGTATTTTCTTTATCATATTTTGTTTAGCTGACTTTCAACCAGTTTCAGAAAATACTAAATTATTCACATTTTCATGCAAAAAGAAGATTTTTTTTTCGTACTTAACAAAAACTGACTTGTACTTTTCAGAAAACATCCCAAAGCTTTTGAAAGCATCATTTGTTTTCGCCTGAACTATTGATCATTGTACTGAGTTTGAAAAAACAACACATTGTTGTAATATTGATGGTGAGGATAATTAAGCCTGAAGGAGTCGGTAAGGTTCCCATGGGTCTTTGATAGGTACCCAGAGGATCCAACTCTTGAAAGAGTACAGTCAACTGTGCATCCTTTGGCTCATAATAGGAAACAGTGATGGAGAAATACAAAACAAAGTATGTGTCATTCGTACCACTACAATGGAGAGAAATGTTTGAGGGAGGTTATGCTGCCCGCTGTCTGTTTTATGGGAAACAATTTCCCCCTATTCAGCATGACAAAAATTAATGCACTCCGAAACCCACATTGCACAAACACTGACTAAGTGGTATGTAAGAAGTGGACACAATTAAGGTAACGTCACACGAAGGGTGGAATTTCAGCTTTGAGGCAAATAAATCACTGCTAGAAATGCACCGGAGAGTCATTAATTTGAATGCTAGTCAGCAGTATGGGTCTGATTAAACAGGGGTTTGACAACAACTTCTTTAATGTCACTTTTTAAAGCAACATGAGGAAGTGTTCCAAAGAGGCCACCGAGTACCCAATTTGCAGGTGCGCTGGCAACAAAATCTACAAATTGTTTGGCAAGAAGAACGTGTTGAAAAATAAAACATATGCCAAGAATGAACAAACTATTTGCAAGCTTTTGTGTGCCAAGGCGTACACAGGAACAAAAACACACTAACTGGATGTTTACTAAGTAGTTTACAAATTGGGGGAACTAAAATATGACTCACAGTTTGTACTTCACATGTTGTCTTATAAGCAGATGTTTATAAAGCTGCCATATGTGAAAATCACTTGTATAGAACATATAATTGGATAAGATGTGCATAGCCTGGTATGATGCAAACAAAAACCTGCAATTCTGCATAATGAATGTTGTAAATGTGCCAGAAATTCTTTCACTGTATTTTCATTCTTGCTAACTTTATGTTGAGGAAGACAAATTATAACTTCCAGCCACAGTTGCTAACTGAATCTGTCATATTTAAACAGGCCTTGATGATTCTAATGATTCTTTAAATTGCAATTTTACCACTACAAGGAAGACTATGACATTTTATAGTATTTGCTTCCTTTGGTGTGGATGTTGTTTACCTCATGTTAACCATGACTGGAGATATGAGAGAAGGCCTTGTGTTAAGGTCTTTGTTATGCACCTCTGTTGTCGTTTTTGCGCTTTCTTCTGTTCTTCCCTTTCTTTTATGCCTTCCTGTCTTTGGCATTTTTTTGTGTGTGTCAGTGTTTCTTTATTTCCTTCAGTCCTTGAACCTGACACTTGTATTTCTTATTTTAAAAAGCTTTCTTTTGTTTTTATTTCCTGCCTTTGTCTTCTTCCCTCCATTTATCCACACAGTAAGTAAGCTTTATTTATTATAGCGCTTTTCAAGGGCAAATTTGACAAAGTGTCTACAGTACAGAATATGTTTGGTCAGTTAGCCAATTAGCTTTTGTGTTATCATTTTGTCAGGCTAGCTACCTACTGTGAGTGTCATTCCTTGCATCTCACACATTTTCTTCCCGAATTTTGTTTTTCCTGATTGCTTTTTGCATTATTTAGTTGGAGATTCACAAAAAACGTGATTTCTATCTCGCCTCATACAACTCTTTTTTTCTTAATAAAGTATACATCAATGTTGCATTGAGACAATTCGAATTCATGAGTAGTTGCATTAGGCTGGTGACGATGAAAAGAAAGGGGAGAATAAAACAAATCTCAGTGCAAATAAAAGCTAAAGACAGAGGTTAATACCACTTACTTGGCTTTTAACTTCCACTTGATTAGATTTGATTAAATTAAGACACAGGTAAATGCTGTTGGTTTAGCTAATTGGATTTAGTTTGAGTGATTTGGAACAGATATGGATGGTGAAGTAAATAAATGTCTTAACTTTGCAGATTATGTTCGGGTAAAGCTGAGGTTACGAAACAAGTGCAAAATCTCTTGTTTGTCCGTTTGTGGATACAACAGGATAATAGAGATTTCAAAAATGTTGACCAGTAAAGAAGTGTGAAATGGTGAATAAAAAGAACCATTTTTGAATTTGACATGGGTGCCTTGCCGAGTATACAGAGTAATAAGATACATATTCGCTATTTGAATGTATAAAGGCTCTCAATTGAAAAATATGATCATATCTGAATAGTGAATGCAGACATATTATCACCACAGGAACAATTTCTTTTCACACAAAGCATGGTTTAATGTCTTTACCGTTTTGTTACAGTGATTATTTGGTGAGAAAAAAAAACTCGGGCAATGAAAATTTGTTAGGGAATAATGTTTTTTTTTCTTTTTTCGTTGTGAATTAATATTTCATTCCCTCTCTAAGACGTGAGTCATATGAAGATGCATTTTCCTCAACCATAATTTATTACGCGAAATGTGCTGTACAAAAATTGCGACACAAAAATACAAGCATTTATTTTTTCAAACAAGTGAGACAAAAATATCAAACAACAGACTGCTTAATAGGGCACATTAAAGTGATTGCTTGGAAATGTCAAATAAATATCAAACTTTAATCTTACGAGAGACCATCAGATCCCAAACCCCTCCTGGACAAATTTCAGAAGCAGCAGCTCAAAGTGGGAGTGTGATTTTTATCCCGCCATCCATCTTTATCAGCAGTCGCAGCAGGCGAGGCAAAATCGTCATCGCCGGCCACGTGCTCCAGCTCTTTCTGGGGGACCCTGAGGCTTTCCCAGGCCTGATAGGATATGTAATCCCTCCAGTGTATTCTAGATTGGCTCAAGGGTCTTCTCCTGTTTGAGAGTTCAAAGAGTACTTCCAGATTGAGTCATCAGGTGTGAGATTCTAATAAGTCCAAACAGTTCAACTGACTCTTGCGAATGGAGATCCTTATAGTTTGTTCTATTTACTGATGCTACATACACATATGGGCACATAGGGATCCATTCTTATTTGGTTATAATGGAACAGAGATTGAGGGCTTATCTTTAAAATCTGCTTTATCAACATGACTTCAAGTCACAGCAGACCGATACACCTTTCAGGCTCAGAGTAATCTCACACCACTCTTGACCTGAAACTGTTACTTAAGAAAGAATTCCAAAAGAATATTCCAAATAAACACTATACGTCTAAAATGTAGCTAAAAAATATTGATTATAAAATGTTTATTATAAGTTCGTTTTAAGTTAAAGATCACAAATAGCTCTGTCAAACTATAAATTACCATTTAAGATTTGTACATTTATATTTTCATCATCTTTTTCTTAGCATCTCTTTCTCCTCTTATTCTTCATCTGCGTCCGACGTCAGGGTCAGAATATTCATATTTTTTTCCTAAATAGTGTTGCAGTTAGCTATTGTCAGGAGATTAGACAACTCTCATGTTGTCTAACCTGCAACTTTACATCTGACAGTCAGCCAGCTATAACAACAACAGCTGGTCGTAAGCTAGCTAGGTGTTAGCTAACATTAGGTCAGCTGGCTTTGGCCATTATGGGCTACAGAGGGTTAATATTTGTAAATGAGGCTGTGATAACAAGTTAGCTAACTAGCTAAAAACTACTAATAACTACTAATATGAAATCTACAGAACTGCAAGCAAATATTCCTTGAGATTTTTAAAATGTTCATGATCAGTTCAGTGTAAACCAATATTGGTATGGGTAGCAATATGGGTAGCATATTTAAACATGAATTGCTAACTTAAATCAGAGGTTCTAATTTTTTTTCACCAAAAATATATTTAAAACGTATTTTTATGGGAAATTGTATTGTAAGCATGTACATTGTATAGCAACTAAACAGCATCTGTAAATTATAATTATGACTAGGCAATTGGGAAGCTACTTTAAACATTTATATGCTTTTAGAACATAATCATAAATATTGCTTGAATAATATCAACAAATATGGACACATATGTTCTAACAGGACAAGCTTTCTACTCTGTCATCCCTCCTATACAGTCTGACCATGGCATAACTTGTGTGAAGCTGGAACAAAAATAGACAATTTCTGCACCAGGAATAAAGGGCCTAATTGGTACAAGAGCTAACAATCAGTGAACACCAGCCAGCAGAAAAGTGTGGCAGCTACAGAAGCATACATTTGCAGTCAGAGAGAGTATTTCTCATAAATTGCCTTTTCTATTTAAACTTCTCACTATGCTACTTTAAACAGGCTCTCCAGGGCTCAATTGTGTAATTCACCAATGTGTCCGAACATAAAAACAACACATATCTCATTTTGCAAAATGCAGGTCCACACAGGTTATTACTCTGCATTGGCCATAAAAGCTACATCTACTTGACCACCCACTCAGTGTGTCTGTGTGAAGTATACAGGTAAAATATTGATGCTCTGTAAAGCTGCTGCTGCCTAGGCCCGAGCACGCAAACTATATGCAATCAATATAGTTTAAAAACCCATGCTGCCAATCCTTATGTTTATGACCCAGAAATATTACTCCTTTAATTATGAGCAAAGCAGAAGCTAAAGGCATTCTCCTGTGCAAACACACGCACAGCTCACAGGTTGCAGCCTTTTATAATAAGTTTAATACCAGAGCTTTCACTCCTGGGTAATCAATCTGTAATTCATCATTATTTATCCAGCGCGCAAAAGACCCCAGAGGACCAGCATATGCACACAAATCTACACCTTATACATACACACACACACACCCAGACACACAAACACATATGGCAGCTCCATTGGGAACGGGCTGCCATATGCACATGCATATGAGCGTGCGTACAAAACACACTTATGGAAACCCTGGAGGTGTCTTTGCCCACTTGGAGGTATTAAGGGATTGTGGTGGAAAGGTAATTACAAGCACAGAGGCGGGGAGTGAGGGACAAACACAGGACAACACTACACTCTGAGGCCTACTGACAATACTGATAGAGAGTCATGAAGTGGACTCAAGACTTCTTTAGTCAGAATAGTTTAAGACCAGTCCCTATCAAAGTGGTAAGTGAGTCCTGAAGCATATGTAGTAGGGTCTTGACACCCAATAAAGTTTGGTTAAATAAAGCATCCATGATCCCAGTATAAAAAAGGCTGTTCCAGTGATCAATCACCAAGAGCCTCATCTGTTCCGTCAAAGTAAGACCATCCATCCATCCTTCTTGGGCTTATTTGAAGTCAGGTCATAGTGGCAGCAAACTGGCAGGGTATTCTCAGTGTCCTTTTCCACAGCAACAAACTTCCAAGAGAAAGCATCCTGAAGGAATCTTGATTAGATGCCCATACTGCCTCAGCTGTCTCCTTTGAAAGAGCAGCAACTCTACTCCAACCTCCATCCAGATGTCCAAACTCCTAACCTTATCTCCAAGTCTGAAGCCAAGTACCCTACACAGGAAACTCATATCAGTCTCTTTTATCCACAATCTTATTCTTTCAATCGCTAATCAGAGCTGATAAAGTGACTGGGAAATTGAAAGCTTTGCCTTCTGGCCATGATTCCTACACCTCGCATTACTGTTCATGCCATACCAATTTGTATGAAACCATCCCATATCTCGTGAACAACCTTCCAAACTATTTGGCCATTTCACTTGGGGCACCTACTCGTGGTACTGACTGCAGCATTATTGCAAGGAGAACAGCTTTGTATAGGCAGTTATACCACTTTATACATGAGGCCTATTTTTAGAAATTATCCAAATATCAGATAAGTAGTCGCACTTTTAGAGGGTGAGACCTACCAAAAGAAATGAATCATTCTACATTTAATTCATTAAATGTGGACTTGGATAAAAGTCCACATGTGTGAATGTGAGACTGAATGAATAGTGGAATTCTAAAGTGCTTTGAGGGTCTGGAAAAGCGCTATATAAATACAATCCATTGTTATTATTATTATTTTTATTAAAAGTTTATTTATGAATGAAATAAAGAACATTTTCCAGCTTAATCAGCTACTTTATGATGCTTTGAGCTACATTCAGAGGCCAGTTGCTATTAGTGGAAGAGTACATTTTGAAAACCTGTTACTTGCTATAAAACAAAAAAAGAAAGAATAACCAAAGTCATCATCTGCCTAAATATGATGGCAATATGGATAACAGATGGAACCTTAAATGTTCTATTGGTGACCTTGAATCTTTTTTTTTTTGTTGTGGCACAGGGTGGATAAAAACCCAAAAATTATCAGTAGAAAGTTTTTCGGATTATAGTTTAAGACGTATTTGCATGGCTGATACTGCATTTACTAATGCAATTAGGGAGGGATTTCTGAATCAGCTGCCTTGTGATGTAATCTAAGTGCCTTTCACATAGACAATTTAGAGCAAGAACCCTGCATTCACAGAAAGGGCAGATTAGTGAATGAAATCCATCTTTAGAACTCTGATCCACCGCACAGCATGCAGCAGCCACAAGTGCATGCTCAAAATAATCCACAAGAGATCAAAAAAAGGTCCACTTTAAGTACATCACAGCACGACCAAAGCATCGAAAACATTTCCGTCCCATGAATTAAATAGTCCGGGCAGACAAACTGCTGCTGCTCAGAATATTTTAAAAGGCCAAATAAAGCAGCATTAAGGGATTAGACATAGCTGTAGAGAAAGAGAGGCAGATGGAATGAACTTTAAAAATGGTTATAACTTGAATGAGCTATGCATGCAGTTAGCCATTAACTACAATGACATACTGTAATACAGCCCTCTGCTTGGCCTAATGTAATGCTATTAGTGGCTCAATCGCTCACCATTACACATCCCCTGCCATGAAAGGGTCCATTTTACTATGACATGATGCACAAAGCAGTGGGGCAAATTGTGACTTTGCACTTAAAAGATGGGTCGATGATGGTGAGGTCAGTGAGCCATTTATTTATTGGCCAAGGTCGTTCCTAATTAAAGAATGAGAAAGAAGGTGCCTGAGATGGAGAAGTTGTTTCTTTTAAAGCTGCACATCTCTTCTGCTGCTCAACAGCTATGCCAACATAACTGACAGGAACAGGCCAACTGCACAGTCTGCCACTGTCCACTGTGATTATTGATTCCCTTAGGGTCCCTGCGTCTGTCTCATGACTCCCTCTGAACAATCCCAATCCTTCCCCCTCCCTTTACTCAGCTGGGAGTCATTGTGTACATCACTGGCTGTTCCTACTGCAGTCTGCAAATTTCATCTGGTTTCCATGTCTTTGTTAGTCAGGAGTGTTGTTGTGAAGCTCTCATATTAAAAGTTAAATTACAATAAACAAATATCTGTATATGAATGTGCATAATCTAATGGAAAGGATTGTTACATTTCTTTAGTCCGAAATGTAAATACTTATGTATAATTGTCTATTTTAGTTGCATACATAGACATTTCACTTTAGATTTATTTATTTCTGATAAATCACCAGTTCACAACAAGTTCTCTCAATGCAGTTTAATGTGCTATTGTAAGTCAACTTAAATACCCTTGTAACAGCAAGCAAAAGAAGTGAGAACCCCGATGACCCAATGGTTCACTATAGTATGAGTAAGTAAGTAAGTAAGTAAAATTTATTTATATAGCGCTTTTCACAGATAAAAATCACAAAGTGCTTTACAACACAGGAAATGGTAATATAAAAACAATATAACAGTAAATAAAACAATGTAAAACAATAAAACTATAAAAACAGCATAAGAAGAAATTAATCAAATGCTTTTCTAAATAAAAATGTCTTCAGCTGTTTCTTAAAAGAATCAATGGAGTGCAATGGAATGCAGTGAAGAGACAGAGGGAGAGAATTCCACAGCCGTGGTGCCACAGTCTGAAAGGCCCGATCACCACGAGTTTTAAAACGAGTGCGCGGTACCACCAGCAGTCTCTGATCTAATAACCTTAAAGTAGTTGGCAACAAAACAAGAGTTCCTTCTTACAGGAAGGAAGACAGTCACCAGATGCAATGTCAGACTCATTAGGTACTGCCCAACAATGATTGTTCTTCGATCTTCCCACCTTTTTATAAATTGTTATTATTTTAAGGGGAGGGGTGTTACGCCCCCTGGCCTCATGTGGGCCCGCCTTCCTGATGGAAATTCGAACCTTTGTTTTGATGCCTGTGAGATGACTAGATGATTAGTGTTCTGTTAGTGTTATTGTGTTATTTGAATATATGAGTTTTTTTGTTTAAATTACCCCATTGCCTAATGAGTCGTTTCACTAACGGTTTTCAGTTGTGGTAATAAACCTTTTGTTTTTCTTTTTATCTAACCCTCCTGTCTCTGGGCCCTCCCGTCACCTAGCAGAGCCAGGGTGTAACAAAATATCAGTAGGAGAGAGAAGCAGCAACAAGGCCCATACTACATAACAGAGTAGACCTCATTAACAACTCTGAGCATGAAAGTATGAGTTGGGATAGAGGTGGGTTGCAAAGAAGCTTGCAGTTTGTAGCAAATACAGGGACATTATGTGGGCTTGCACTGAGCTGATCTCAATGATCTAATGAAATTGCAGTTGAGCTTGGGTCTGTGGTCTGCCAGATTAGCACGTTGCTAGGCTAAATGCAAATTTAGCATTGCTAAATTTGAATTTTGAATGCTAGTTTAACTTAAGCGTGTCACTTTAATGTTTTTCTTTTCATTGTCAGTCTTCATAAGGTGCTTTTATACATGAATTCTAGAGAATCTGTTAGCGACATTATACAAAGTTGCCTTTTCTCACACATGGCAGGAGAAAGGCAGATGTGTTTTCCACAAATAGAAATACTCCTCTTGGCTTATGCCAGGGTACTGCCTGGATAGAACTTGCAAGAGGCATGACACGTAATGACCATGACCACTTGCTTCTGCATATAATTACCTGCACTATTTTTACAAGAAGGCAATCAGATATCACATACCTGACTAAGCTGAACGTTTGCATTTAACATGCACCTTCTTTAGGTCTAGAAACATTTAAGACTGCAGTGCATGTGTGGAAGTGGCTCCTAGAAAGGACTATTTAGGTATTACATAGTTATTGCATAGGCAGGTATTTGTATGTGTCAGTAATACCAGCGCAGCCCTTTCCAGTTTGTAGTGTGAAGTGGTTCAAAGGAAAGCAATAGCCTGCTTCAATTTTCTATTTGCAATCTGCGTTTTTAAAGCCATACTTCATTTAAGATTGTTGTTTGTGACAAACAACAATCTTAAATTGTTTAACAGATATTTATGTGTGGTTGTTAAGAGATTTCATTAAATACAGTTATTAGAAACATATATTTATCTATCTGTTAATACATGTATATTTTTTTCTATTAAAGCAGAGAACATGGACAGTAACATTTTCTTTAGCAATTAATTGAATAACAAAATCTGCTGCAATCAGCTGTAAAATACAAAAGACGTCATAATTAATACAAATACATTGTAATATAAGTCAATCCTGCACGCTGACGTTGACATAGAGAGGGTGTATTATTCACTGACTCAAAATAGTGAAAGATACGCACTACTTGCCCCTGTTTGACTGGAGTTGATACACATTTCTAGCACTGTTTCCATTCATTACTGTGGGTACATCAGAAGGAAACGCAATAAATACAATATTCAGTGACTTTGTTGGTTTTCCTTTCTTTCGTGGGACTAATTGATGCTAACACAAATAATCCAAATGGAAAATTTTATATCACAACACCTTTTTTCTGATAAAACTATGGAAGCTGCTTGGTCTGCAGCAAGAATCATCACCATGTGTCACCAATTCTTTCATCTCTAGTTTGTTTCCAGTTGCGTTGAAAATGAACTTTCCCTATTTTTTTTTGTTTTCTATACAGTATTTATTTTATTGAAATGCACATGCATGATTTCACATCCTCTCACTTACTTAATGAACCTTCATCCTTGAAATGTCCTGCTATTTTATTGAGATGCAAACCCAGTGTGAGAGCATTTACACTAGGCAGCCCACCCAAAACAGAGAGCTGTATTTTTAGAAAAGTTTTCAGAGGTGCTATCGATCATTCACCCAATTCCCAGCAGAATGATTATTACAGGTGACTTTCTTGCTCTGTTCTGACAATCCTGCTCAGTCAAAAGAGATGAATTTTATACATGCAGGATGCTCTATGGATTCTACACAAGTCAGAAATAACTCATATAGATATGGACTCTGGAGTGTGATGTACGTGATTGACTCATTGATGCCAACCACAGTTACTGACACTGTTTGTCACAGGGCAAAAAAAAGAAGAAGAGTCATTACTAATAATTCCACAGAATAGTAAAATATCTAAAAATGTCTGTCAGTTGCTTATTAGTGGTTTAGATTTTCTTTCTTCTGTTTGAGGAAATGGATATTATGCATTCAGTGACACGTGTTTTTATTGTTTCTATTATGTGTTGGATGGCGTTCTGGGGGTTGTTTTTGGTGGTCTGAATGGTCTCCATTTTCTGTTGTTGTTGAATTTGACTGCTCCAGTTTCATGACAGACTTGTAATGGTTTCAATTAGGAGGCTCAGTAGGTTTTCTGATGATATTGCCATTAAGCTTCCAATAAAGCTATTAAAAATATACACAGTTTTGTCCCAGATATTTCTCCTCGGTAAGGACGGTGAGAATTCTTCACACAAGATGGTCACATTTCTTTCATCCATTCATCCATTTGCTTCCGCTTATCCTTTTCAGGGTCGCGGGGGGCGCTGGAGCCTATCCCAGCTGTCATGGGCGAGAGGCGGGGTACACCCTGGACAGGTCGCCAGTTTGTCGCAGGGCTAACACACAGAGACAGACAACCATTTGCACTCACATTCACTCCCGCATTCATACCTATGGGCAAATTTAGACTAATCAAATAACTTATCCCCACAAACTGCATGTTTTTGGACAGTGGGAGGGAGCCAGAGTGCCCGGAGGGAACTCACATTTCTTCTGCAAAAAAATAGAACAGAAATCCATATTGTCTATACCTGACATATAGTCTTTGTATACCACAAAAAGTGCTTTGGTGAACTGTGGAACATGCTTGTTGTTGTGTAAAAAATGGAAATGTTTACAAATGGTTTGTTTGTTTGTTTTTTTATGATAAGGATAAAAATGAGAGCGGCTGGTGTGCAGACCCCCTCCATTTCTATCGCTATCATCCATCAGCCTTGGGATGAAGACTTTCAGGAGATGCATCATTGTCTGCCAGCTGTTGTCAACAAGCCTCCCTCCTCCACCCTCTGTCTTTTGAAAATCTATTTCTTGACTTTTTCCACATCTCAGGACTGTACTGTGCATTCTCTCTGTCTATTAAATGTAAGTATTAAGTGTTTTGCATGACCATAACATCATAATCCTTAAAATTACACCGACAAGAGCTTATGTGTCCTTAAAACCTCTTTCAGATGGCTCGTTTGACCATTTCACATTGTAAAAGAATATAAAGGCATACATATTGTATATTTTGTTAAAACAGTAAAAGATAAGTCACATGTTGATGCAGCTAATGAGGCCAATCAAACACATCTGTTTAAAAAGTACAAATTATGAGTGAGGACCAAAATGAAAGCATTAAAATGTACTTGGTACAGTGTGACACTACAGCTTTATTAACATGATATTAACTAGCACAATAGTGTTGTAGATTAGCCTTTGTCTACCATGAAAATAAGGTGACATTAGCTTAGCGTGGCTTACACCCACCGTTTACCTCTTTGTGACCAGTTTCACACTAGAAGTTTTCGCCAGCCTCATGACCTGTGTGACTGACATTCCAAGAAAAAAAAAGGTAATTTAACAAACTAATATTCAATATAATTATTATGTGTCGTCATCCTAATACAGTTGTAGTACTAGTTTAAACTAACAACTAAATATGAAAACTTTGCCATAGGTCTTAAGTAATTTGTGTTTTTCAGGCCGTCCACACAGTCTCCTTGCTGGCATCTGCATCAGACCTCCCAGTGATGACATCAGAAACACTCATTTGTTGAGTCAGTTGTTATCCAACGCTGTATCAACAACAACTACTTGGCAGTATCAGTACTTGCCAGATTAAACACGAGTCAAATTAAGCATATCAACAAATGACTAATTAATTTTTTTTTGTTTTGTTTGTTGCATGTGTGTGTGTGCAAAAAAAAACAACAGATTTTTAAGTCAAGGTTTTCAAGTCAGGTCAGTATAAGCATCTGTAAATATAGCGCTATTCTTGGATGGTTATATATAAAATACCCCTAACATGTGTACACATGTACATATTCCTCGTGTCGTGGCTTTAGAAAAGTTCTGTAGGGAGAATGACCAGAGCGACTGACACTCAGAGATCACAATTCAACTAAAGGACAAACAAAGTATAAATACTATAAATTAGTGGTTATTATTAAGGTCTGTTGCAACACAACTGAACATGAGGATAAAAGACCTCCACTTCAAAAGCGGACATACAAAAAAAAAGATGAAACACTTGTGGGTTCCCATATAAGCAGAAAATATAGAACTTATGAAGGTGCCAATGTTGCCTTTTATTTTCTTATTTAGAGTGTGGCTAATAGCTTGAAATGTGCCTCGAAGGATGTGGGAAATGAGCCTGCGCTGTGTTTGGTTTAGCACATAGTGGATTTTGAAAGCAGCAAACTAAATTTAGACAGGTTGAATTTGACACAGCCAGACGTGAGTGCGCATGCGCTAACAGACACAGTCATTAGGCTTTCAACAAACATCATCTGGGTGGAATGATGAGTCTTTAGTGGTGCATTTGTTTCCTTCACATTACTGAGGAGAGGAAGGTGGGGGTGGACGGATAGAGGGGGAGTGCTGCTGGTTGTGGTGGCGGAAGGGGGGCTGCTATTGATATGCTCCATGCAGTGCCAACACCTGACTAATTTCATGCAGCCATTCAAATGACTGCCTCCTTTGGCTCGTCTGTGCTTCCTGCCGACTCCCCGCTGAGCATACTCACAGAGGAACAGGTCAATGCAAATGAGATACAGACCTTTTAAAAGGGACAGTTGGCTCTAAATCAAGAGACAAGTATGCCATATGATAGCCATGCTTAATTGAGTATTATATATTAGGGTGGCAAAATAAGGAATAAATAATCTTTCAACTGTGTGATAATACACTGTCACACACATAATACAGATTATTGGAAATTATTCTTTTAATTGAATCGCTTGTACACAGGTTTGTTTGTTTGTTTTTTGCCAAAGGTACAACCTGATAATAGGTGAAGACATGCAAAACTGGTACAGTCAAAGAGGTGGATCCTAGCAATGTTAAAAGACATATGTTGTTAAATAAAATTGCGTTACTAATTATATTTATTGCTATATATGTTGGTGATGAAGCTATTTAGCTATTACATGGAGAGCCATTTGAACTGCTATTTGTGTGGAATCTATTCTGCCTCCCATATTGTCACATACCAGTGTTAAGCCTCAGTGACACAGGCGTATAGACTGGTTTGGAGCCCCTGGCAAAATGGGTATTCCTCAACCAGCTGGTGAGTAGCAGCTGAAGATTGCTAGGAGTCACTGTGAAATCTGTTGTTAAAGCCAAGAACAGGTCAGTGACCAGCTGGCAGCTAGTATTCCTCATGGCTTTGGCGAATGGCAGCTGGATGTTACTGGCTGTGAAACTGGTTGTAGAGGTGTTGCACTAAAAGGTCTTTGCAATTGCTTTGGTTGCTAGCAGACTGCTACAGTCATCTATAGCTTGCATGGAGGAGTTATGTAACAAAGAAACTGAGGATATTTGCATTTAATTTCTCTATTTCTTGTTTGCATTGTGCCAAACAAGTTTCAAAACCACTCAATGTTTAGCTGTTCGCAAACAAGTCGATATCTTAATGCAAAATGCAAGAAAATGAGGCAATCTGCTAATGACCAAAGCAAACAAGAAGGTTTTCAGTGCAGCACTGTCTTTGCGACAAAGTTCAATGCCAGCAAAAACTTTCCAACCAGTTTGGAGAGACATAGATTTCCTTTCTGACTGGTGGTTAGCAGATGGTTTCCCAGTGACCTCTGGGCCTGTGTGACTGAGGCCTAACTCCGAAGCTTCAGCTTCAGTGGTCACTGTATGAGACCAGTAACCATGGTAAACAGTGAAATTAGTAACCACACAGTCCCAGAAAAGGGAAATGAATAAACAGGTATAATCTAGCAAAACAGTATAATGTAGCAGTACCCTGCAGGTCAGAAAATGACATTAAAAGAGTATTAGCTGGATTGGAAAATTAGGCAAAGAGATGACCCTTGAATTCAAATTTGAAGAGAAGGGGTTCCTGACTAAATGTATTTGACAAGTTGGGATCAAGAATCTGTTGGGTGAGCATCCTGAGAGACTTTCTGATGAGGCAGACCCCCTTAGGCAAAGAAGATAAACAAAGAGCTACATTCATTAGGAGCAAACAGACTAGAGTTATAAAACTGAGCTGAGCAAAATGGCTAAGAATGGATGGAAAAACAGAGCTATTAAGGTAGAAAGTAGGTGTGTCAGTAGTTTAGGATTGGGAAGGAAGTGGCACATTTACATTGAAGACTACAGAAAGGAAGGAAGGAAGGAAGGAAGGAAGGAAGGAAGGAAGAAAGAAAGAAAGAAAGAAAGAAAGAAAGAAAGAAAGAAAGAAAGAGAAAGAAAGAAAGAAAGAAACAGAACTTTTGGTATATATTATAACTTGACAAGTTTTTAATGGTCACATTAGAGAACTAAGTAAATATAGTCTTTGGCTGAGCTTGACTATATTGCCTAGCCACAGTCCCCCAGATTCCACTACCAGCCCACATCAAACGTTACCCTTCTGCACACCCACTTGGCAAAGCTCATATAAGCCATGCTGGTTAGGCCAAAGTTACTGGGCATCTGTAAGCTACTTTGCAACCCACATCCATCACATCTCCTCCATTTCATGCTGTATCTAACTTCATAAACTACACTACTACTATCTTCTTATTTACCATTCAAGTAGACTTACTGAATTGAAAAAAAAGCGTCAAGATTAAAAATCATCCGCTTGTGACGAAGACTACTCATTATGATAGTGAAATATTTTGTGTGCGTATAATTGCACTGATTGAATAAAATGCTACAACATCAAACAAGAACACGTTTCAATTAATGCTGGTGTCTGAGAATCGAATTAAAAAGTAATTTATTTAATAAAAAATGTGGTCTATTTGCATGAGTTAAGCAGATGATATCAGATGCATGAAAATAAAAGCTGGACTTAGAGAGAGCCCCCTTTCCCCCTTTTCTTTAAACTAAACTGTTTGTTATGCAGGGTGATACCCACATGGAAAAGGGAACAAAACTGTCGTTATTATTTTTATGCATTTCCTAACCACAGCTTGACCAGTGTGTCCTCGGGGTAAATACAACTGGATAAAAGCATGCAGAATATAGCAGTAATTGAGCTGTGTGGGATTTAGCTGTCAAGTAGTTAATGTACCCATGAAATAAATTGGATTAGCACGTTAACAATGCCTCTTCCTGATGTTTAAAACAGTGTAGACTGCTCTGAGGAAAACTAAGCTGAAAACAACATAGTGGACATATAAAGTTAGGCCTTCAAGTGAATAAGTTAAACTGGACAAACTTTACAGGCTGGCTACCTCAAAGTTCAACCCACATTTACTAGTTAGCAGTAACCACAAATTATAGCTATGATCAATTAATAATATGGCATATTATAGCAAAATAACTACATTTATCAAAAAACAATCGTTTAAGGCCAGACATTTCTGAACCAAATGTCATGTCAATTCATCCAATAGTCTAGACATCCAAAATGACAAACGTCAACAAGATAAGTAGTACCGATCCATGTAGCAGATGTGCAATGAAAATGACTGGATAATTAGATGAAAAACACTTTGATGTGCATGTTTGTTGATAGCACATTCTTTCTTTGAGTAATCCTTCAAACTGACAAGCAAGGACATAACTTCCTTGGCAGAGGTAAGAAAACCAGGGCATCACAGTAACTGTCCAAATAGGAAGCGCTAATTCACAAACAGACAAAACAGATTAAAAACTAAAAGGCAGATATACGAAGCATACTGAAGCATAAATCTCCAATAAGTGAGCTGCCGACATTTTCTTATTGGCTTCTATGCAAACAGAGGGCTTTTTGCAGCCAGACGAGTTGCCCCCTGTTGGCAATTAGAAAAAATGCAGGTTTAACACACATGGTGGTAATTGTCAAAATGCTTTCTTTATTTGCCTTTACTTGTTTAATATATATATAATAGTATTTATATGGCACCTTCTGTGCTTCAGACTACAAAAATATTTTCCCATATGTCCATACAGAGCTTTGTTTTGAGCACTTTAGGCAATTTATTTACCTTGTATCCAAATTTAGAATCTCCAGTTAACCTAACACGAGCACACGGGCATGCGAACGGCATATTTATTCAAACTAATCGCTGTTTGGGGCCACCACTTTGTGCTTAGCAAAGCACCAGGTAGCCATAAATATGTAATTTTAGGGGATTTTCTAGTGGAAAAATTCTTTTAGTTCAGCAAACAGAAGTCAGTCCATTTATGAATCTAGGGGCTAATCTATGTTGAAGTGCTGAATTATTGAAATATTGTCCTACTCAAATGTTGCCTTATTTTCTTAAATCAAAGTAGTTAACATTCAGTAATTTAGTTGTAAATGATAGGATTAAAAAAAAAGTTAATTCATATTTTCTCACTTGACATTTTCAACATTTTGGAGACATGTAATCTCTCTCTGAGGCTGAATTATGCTCTTTCAGAAAACTCACTCAATTAGTTCAGTGATGCAGACATGTTTGAAGTACCGTTACTGCAGGACTGAGGTTGAGTTTTATTACTGGCTGCTGGACGTGTCGTGGTGTGAAGCAAAATTCTGGCTTTGGATTTCCTGTCTCTACGTGCAAGTACATGTAAAACATTAAGTATACAGTATAAAGATCATAGATCATTGTGCGTCTTGCATTTTCCTTCTCTGTGGATGATGTTTAACTATAAAGAATATTTTAAAAGTGTTCCATTAGCAAAAAGCAATCCAAACAAAATATGATTTCCTTATTACATCATTGCACTTTGGATTTAAAAGTTTAGGTGCTTCTCCAGAAAAATCTCCAAAAATGACCAACATTTCAATTGCAGTAAGGTTAAGAGAAAACTGCTCTTATTTAGACAAAGAAGAATCCGTTCACTTTTAAACCCAATTCAAACATAATTACCCGAGGGAAGTGAGTTGATTTGACCTGCTGCCCTTCTGAATAAACATCCTCGCTGCAAATCGCGTCATTGTGAACATTAAGATCGAAGGTTTCACTTACTCATCTTGTCCTCTTTTCCGACGGGAGAATACATCATCAGCGAAGTGCATGGGGTACAAAGACAGCTGGCTCCTCAGATTAATTTCACCATCTCCTTTTTCTCTCCTCTGTGGAAAAATAATTCATTTACTTGATATTCAATGCAGGTGAATCACTCCCACTTTTTGAGAACTCTCGCAAACAATCTTGCGTTCCCGTATAGACACACACGAGTGGGCACAACTACACAGTGTCAGGGACAATCACTTTGACCAGGCACAGGGCCAAGGGCTGTGTAAGAACTGTAATTTCATCCCATTGCTTAGCTGGGTCACCTTATGCTTGACCTAACTATTGGTTTGTGTGTACAAGGGTATGAGTGTGTGCATTAGTCACTCAGGTAAGACTGTATCTATGGTGTGTTGCATAGAACATAAATAACCTCTTAGTGGCTGAGCTTGTTAGAAACCATCCTGCTTTCACTGTAATATGTACAGTTACAGCAGATATTTGTCATTCTGCCTTCCTCTTTCCTCCGTGAAAGAAGAGTTTCAATCAGTCATAACCGAACAAGAAATGTAAGTGGTCATCATTTGGCTCACTCACTGTGGCTACAGCAATGCTCACATGTCCACTCTTGCACGATTTTGTGCATTCCAAGCAGTAACCTTAAAAATGAAGCTAATGACGTAGCAACCAAAACCTGCAGTTCCTCAAACTGCCACTTGAGGCTGCCAAAAAGTAAAAATTATATCTAAAAATGATTTATTATATATATTGTATTATAGTTTGTTAAGGTTAAAAGGTTGCATTTTTAGGAGGATGTTTTTTTTGAAAATTTAAATTAAGTTTCAGTCATGTGAAAAACTAAGTAAACCCTTACTACTTACAAGGCAATAAAGAGGGTAAGCAGCATCCACGTGCTGCTAATCCAATGCACCTGATTAACTGATTATTACGGAAGCGTAGAGCTGCCACCCAGGCAAAATAAGAATAGAAGTATGTCACGTTTGAAAAACATAATATCACTTTATTACAATATACATAATTATCACGTTCGTACAATGTAAATATTATATTGGACAAACGTGATAGTATATTGTACAAACATGAAAAGTATCTTGTTAGAACAACATTTTTCATGTTATAACGTGATATACTTCTATTTTTATCTTGCCTGGGTGGCAGCTGTACGCTTCCGTAGATTATCACCAAATGTGAGGTCTTTTAAAAAAGCAGAAGTTGCTTTTTTTGCTACATGGCCTTAGTTAGCATGTTAAATTTCATGATTGTACCATTTAAAAAAAGGCTTGTTCAGAAGCCTTGTCTTTATTGAAAGAACATGTCACCAGAGCTTAGGTTTGCAAAAGCTGCATCTGAACAAACATCCAACTACAGCCCTCTAACTAAGATGAGCAGTGAGATTTAATTTACTAACCACAAATCTGGGCATAAGTAATCCGTATAAAAAGTTCCATGCACAAATGCATGATTTTGCTATGTTTTCTTAACTGAATTCATTCATACTTAAGAACAAATGTGGCCGTGCAAATGCCAAGAGACACGGCCACATTTGTTCCTGAGGATCTGGCAGTCTTAGAAAATTAAAAAACAAGTCTTTAAAATGATTATAACTACTACTACAACTACTAATTTATTATTATTATCATTATTGAATATTATTATTTCCTTCACAGTTTTCCAAAATAACCCACAAAATGCTCTGAATTACAATTTAATGAAAAAGAATTTTTAACTGTAAATTTGAGAGAAAAAAGGGAAAGGTGTGAACCTTTTAATTTAAACCCAATGCAGTATTCCTTATCTCATCTTACCTTAAATGATTTTATCTTTCATTCAAAGTTCCTTCTGTTATTGCTCGATGTTGTCAATTACGGTTTATTTTCTTGGCAGTAGCCCACATCTGCTGGAAAATCTGGAATTTTTATAAATCTCCTTATTCATTGCAGTGAGTTTCTCATCTCAAACTAGCTGATCATATGCTCATTTTCCTTCACCAGTTTTCTTCTTTTTCTTGTAGTCTGTTCATCTTTACTCATATCAACTTTGATTCCAAACTTATTTTTGCTTACCTTTTAAAAATAAAAAAGGTCAACGCATTTCTAGCTTTGGAAGTCAGATACTATCATTTAGGTTTTTAGCATGAGCCTGCTGATTTACAATGGTCTGTTTTACTAACATACACATGGTGCTAAGAACAAAATTAGCCAACGTCATTAGCCACATCATAAACCTGACAGTGAAGTTGCATGCAAACTCGTTTTTTTGCACAGAGTAAGAAAGTTTCCACATAGATATTAGTAAATGAAGACCAATGTCCTTCAGACAGAGAACAAAGTGGAGATGTTTGGCCATAATTCACAGAACCGCATTTGGGAAAAATCAAAGAGCATATAAGCACAAACTCTTACCAACTATCAAGCACAGTGGTGAAGGGGTAATGACTTGGGCTTGTTTTCCAGCTTGCAGTCATTTAGTTGACCAATAACTCCAAAGCATCCAAGAGTCAAATGTGAGGCCATCCATCCAACACTGGTTAATTCAACAGCACAGCAACAAATCTCCAACAGAATTGCTGAAAAAAAGTCCATACCAAGTAAAATGCTATAGTGTGATTTTAAGAGAGTCGCACATGCAAATGCTTACAAAACCTCAATAAACTGAAGCAATGTTGTAAAGAAGAGTGGGCCAAAGGTCTGCCACAATGATGTGAGAAACTGCTAGTCATATAGAAAACAATTACTTAGAATTTATTGATGGTAAAGGTGGTTCTACAAGCCACTGAATCATGAGGTAGACTTAGTTTTTCACTGGACTGTGAGCAGTCCCTTGCTCTCTTGCTCTTTCTCTTTGGATTATTTATCACCCACTGGACTTGCTTTGTTTAATAAAGCACGCTTTTAGCTTTGCAATCACTTTCTCCCAATGCACTCCTCTAGTTTCATGCTCTCATTGGCAGTAGTTCCCTTTCCTCCACCATATTTAATGTTTATTAAGCACTATTTCAGAAATCACTTACAAAGATATTTTCTTTTATAGAAATGACATATGATTGTCTGATTTTTGTATCTGTATGTAAAGGAATTAGTTCATCATTTTCCTGTCTGCTCTTCAGAGACATAATGGACTAAAATGGCTTTTGTAGACACAATGGTTCCATTTAAGAAACATTCCCAAAGCATTTAGAAAATGCTTTCAAAGCACCTGCAGCTGCATTGAAATAGCATTTGCCAACTATATCATAAAAGTATGAGGACATTGCATTGTGACCCATTTGAATTCTCAGCAGGGAAGAAAGATCTGAATTTAAAAGGCATTTTCTAAATTGACACATTCAGCACACCACCTTTTTTAGATGACCACTTTATAGGAACACACAAACAAAGAAACGCATTTGTGCCATC
>NW_005187441.1:3612094-3632793 GCF_000239375.1 Pundamilia nyererei | reverse complement strand
CACGCACACACAACAAATCTCATTCCATCTGCAGCTGAAACTTGTGTGAGCAGTAACAGAAAATGTTCATAATGCATGCACAGAATCCCTCCAATTTGCATAGCACACAGGCATCAGCTACGGATACAAACACTAAAATAATCAGCACACGCTCCCATTATCAGCTAGTGCTTTCATTAATAATTCCGCGTCTTCACGTTTCCACATCTTTCAATCATGCCTCTGTCAGTCTACTCAGGGGAATAAGCTGTCTTCTGCTGACATATAGAAAATAACCCATCAAACTCAGTGTCAGTTTATACCTTTTCAAACCTGTGAAAAGGTAGCCAGTGGGCTGAAATGCAAATCATTTTCAACACCTACAACGTAAATTTTTCATGTGTCAATGTCCACTAAGGTCAGATGGAGTGCGTGAATGCAGCATAATTAATTATCTGACTATATACTGAGAGAATCCCAACATCTGTCCATCTATCCATCTATTTTCTGCTTCTTATCTCGGTCCAGAAAGTGGGGCACTGCAATCTAAGCACTAATGCCTCAACTTCACTCTACCTTTACCTCTACCCACCTTATTCAACTCTTCCGAGAGGACATGAGGTGTTCCGAAACTCTGAGATTTAGTCTCTCTACAATGTCCCGGGTATGCCCCAGGGTAGGTTGTCATGCCCTAACTATCTCATCTAGCAGGTGACAAGGGGGTAGTCTAGTCAGATACCTGAACCACCTCACCCCTCTCTTTTTTTGATATGAAGGAGTAACAGAGCTACACTGAATTTCTATGGATGGGCCCAGGCACCCTTTGGAGAAAACTTATTTCAGCATTGCCTGCCCACAAGAGACTGTGTTCACATCACTGCTGACAGTGTCACTTTTAGTTCCACTCTTCTCTCCCCCCCCCCACACACACACACACATCCCTTACTCAAAGTGGAGAATCCACCTTTTTCCATGAGAACCTTGGCCATGAGCATATAAAAGCTTCTGAAGTGATCCCTCGTTTAACTGACTATGACAAGATTTAGCGAGTTTTGGTGATATCAAAAGGATGCAGCAGTTACGTCCTCCACATTTGAGTAAAAGAAGACTAGATTTGACAGTGTTTCCACAATCTGGGAAATTAATATGACAAAACATTAATCTGCTTTGAGTCTTGAAAGCAAGGCCTCAATCGAGGCAGTTCCTAGCTACAAAATGAGTTTTGATTTTCTAAAATATAGAGCTAAATGAATGGAACAGAACAACCATTTGTGGAGTTAGGGATTTTTCTGAAAAGGAACTGTGGCCTATATAGTTAAGGGCAGTTATTCAATTCAATTCAATTTTATTTATATAGTGCCAAATCACAACATAAGTCGCCTCAAGGCGCTTCATAGATACAGAGAAAAACCCAACAATCATATGACCCCCTATGAGCAAGCACTTTGGCAACAGTGGGAAGGAAAAACTCCCTTTTAACAGGAAGAAACCTCCGGCAGAACCAGGCTCAGGGAGGGGCAGCCATCTGCTGCAACCGGTTGGGGTGAGAGAAGGAAGACAGGATAAAAGACATGCTGTGGAAGAGAGACAGAGGTTAATAACAGATATGATTCAATGCAGAGAGGTCTGTTAATACATAGTGAGCGAGAAAGGTGACTGGAAAGGAAAAACTCAATGCATCATGGGAGGCCCCCGGCAGCCTATGTCTATTGCAGCATAACTAAGGGAGGATTCAGGGTCACCTGGTCCAGCCCTAACTATATGCTTTAGCAAAAAGGAAAGTTTTAAGCCTAATCTTAAAAGTAGAGATAGTGTCTGTCTCCCGAATCCAAACTGGAAGCTGGTTCCACAGAAGAGGGGCCTGAAAACTGAAGGCTCTCCCTCCCATTCTACTTCTAAATAGTCTAGGAACAACAAGTAGGCCTGCAGAGCGAGAGCGAAGTGCTCTAATAGGGTGATATGGTACTACAAGGTCATTAAGATAAGATGGGGCCTGATTATTTAAGACCTTGTATGCGAGGAGCAGAATTTTGAATTCAATTCTGGACTTAACAGGAAGCCAATGAAGGGAAGCCAAAACAGGAGAAATATGCTCTCTCTTTCTAGTCCCTGTCAGGACTCTTGCTGCAGCATTTTGGATTAGCTGAAGGCTTTTCAGTGAGTTTTTTGGACATCCTGATAATAATGAATTACAGTAGTCCAGCCTGGAAGTAATAAATGCATGAACTAGTTTTTCAGCGTCACTCTGAGACAGGATATTTCTAATTTTAGAGATGTTGCGCAAATGGAAGAAAGCAGTCTTACATATTTGTTTAATATGTGCATTGAAGGACATGTCCTGGTCAAAAATGACTCTAAGGTTCCTCACAGCTTTACTGGAGGCCAAGGTAATGCCATCCAGAGTAAGAATCTGGTTAGATACCATATTTCTAGGCTTTTCAGGGCCGAGTACAATAACCTCAGTTTTATCTGAATTAAGAAGCAGAAAGTTAGCGGCCATCCAGGTATTTATGTCTTTAAGACATTCCTGCAGTTTAACTAATTGGTGTGTGTTATCTGGCTTCATGGACAGATAGAGCTGGGTGTCATCTGCATAGCAGTGAAAATGTATGCTATGTCTTCTAATGATACTGCCTAAGGGAAGCATGTATAATGTAAACAGAATTGGTCCTAGCACTGAACCCTGTGGAACTCCATAATTAACCTCAGTGTGTGAAGAGGACTCTCCATTTACATGCACAAACTGGAGTCTATTAGATAGATATGATACAAACCACTGCAGTGCAGTACCTGTAATACCTACAGCATGTTCTAATCGCTCTAATAGGATATTATGGTCATGCTGCACTAAGGTCTAGCAGGACAAGCACAGAGATGAGTCCACTGTCAGAGGCCATAAGAAGATCATTTGTAACCTTCACTAAAGCTGTTTCTGTGCTGTGATGAGCTCTGAAACCTGACTGAAACTCTTCAAATAAACCATTCCTCTGCAGATGATCTGTTAGCTGTTTGACAACTGCTCTTTCAAGGATTTTTGATATGAAAGGAAGGTTGGAGATTGGCCTATAATTAGCTAAGACTGCTGGGTCTAGAGATGGCTTTTTGAGTAAAGGTTTAACTACAGCTAGCTTGAAGGCCTGTGGTACATAGCCGATCATTAGAGATAGGTTGATCATATATTAGAGGAAGTAATTATTGAAGTTAACTCAGAAAGATCAATTAGAGAAAAAGAGTCTAACTTAACATCAATGGTACTAAATTTTATTTGTGAAGAAGTTCATGAAGTCATTACTAGTTAACATTAAAGGGATTGTTGGCTCACAAGAGCTCTGACTTTTTGTCAGCCTGGCTACAGTGCTGAAGAGAAACCTGGGGCTGTTCTTATTTTCTTCAATCAGTGATGAATAGTAAGATGTTCTGGCTTTGCAGAGGGCTTTCTTATAAAGCAGCAAACTATTTCTCCAGGCTAAATGATGATCCTCTAAATTTGTGATGGGGGTTGATTATTGATTATTCAGCAATTGCTTTACAAAGTCTTTAATGATTCATTCTTCTGAGGTAACCCTGTCCACCCTATTTTTTACTGGGACAGTTCATGGGGCTGTGTTGAGAAAAAACAACAGTAAGTGCAAGAAATTTCAGCTACCATGGCCAAAATCCTTCATCTAAAGCTAAAATGGCATGGTTAGGAAAAGCACAGCTGAGAATGATAACAGTAATAAAATACTCCCAGTCCAATACTTTATTTGATCAGCTATCCAGGATAGGTTCTGCATCTTTAGAAGCCACCTCACCTCTTAAACACCAGCTCTTCCTTATATTTCAGTCCAAATGACAGCCCTAATACCAGCTTGTGCTGGTTGTGAGTATTTGAGTCTTTTATTACTGTTAGCATAAACCTCACTGGAAGCCTTTTGGGCAGCTTGTTTTTCTTGATATCATTTTATCACACCTTGAAAGCTCTATAACAAACACACACTGTTCAACTTAGCCACAAGCTTTAGTTGTCACCCTGTGATGCTAATGGAGAGGTGTGTTCAAACAGATGTTCTAGATATCGTTACAGGAAGTGAAAAAGGCAGCAGGGATTTACTTATCTTGCCATGTGCAAAGGAACAGACATTACCAAATGATGTATTGGGGGGTCATTGAAACATGTTCTTACTGCACTATTGCAGAAGTATATGTCCTTCCCAAACACAAGCTAAGATAGAATGGTGGCAAGATTAGATGGGAGACTAAGTGTTCAGAAATCAAATTCAAAGAGCAGTCAAAGATTGGGGTGGGGAGTTGGGGTGGGGGGGGGCAAGATTGTATTTTGATTAAAGAGTTGTGATTGCACAACAGTCAGTTAAGATAAAAAATATGAAAGAGTACAGACTTTTGCTCTTGGTGTGTGCCTAACTCATACAGTTACACTACTCAAGTTCAAATCTCTGTTAAAGTACGGTTGCAGGAATCTTTTAAGACTCTGATAGACTTCATCTCGCCTTTGCATTTCCAAAGCAATCTAAAATTACATTTTTCTTGCCAACACATCAGTATATTTCCAGAAGGAGAACACTTAGCATCAAGCAAAGCCACTTTGCTCATGGCTAACCTTAAGGGAACAAAAACACTGAGAAAAGTTTGCCATAATAAGCACAAAGGAGGCTGAGAAAAGAAGAGCCCTAGGAAACAGATTGCGTAATATCACCTTGATGTGAAACCTGAACAGAGATGATACATAACAGCAGTAATGTAGCTTTCAGCTCTTCTTTTTGTGTTGGGGTCCACATTACCCCTAACTGTAATACCCAACTCAGAATTACTTTGTTACCATTGTGGAGTTGCTATGGCAACTCTTTTAGAAAGTCATTCAGAGTGTGTTTTTAGCAACAGGTTGTGTTTGCATAAAGAAAGTGACGGCACACGGCTAAGTTTGTATTTTATTTTATTTTTTTTGACAAAACGGATGTTGCCTTTTTTGAGTTATTAGCTGCTATTTTAATGTCTAGACAGTTTTAATCAGTGCATACTGCCACTGCTGAATAAAAATCTAATCATATTTTATGGAAGACAAATTTGTGGGTGTCAAGACAACCTGATTGGTGTAGTGTGGGTTGTCATAATATTCCACGGAGCAAAAGGCAGCTCTTTGCACTGTTACCGATATATTGCTAAGACAGGCTAATGTTATTTAATAACAGGATCTGCCTTTAAACTGATCACAGTGGCAAATAACACTTTTCTAAGTTGTCATGTTGCATTTTTCTCACTTTGTACGGCACTGAATAAGTGCATGTGAGATTTAGTTTAGGGAAGAATATAGCAGACTCTGTCTGAAGCACTGAGGGAGCTTTAGCACAACCGAATACGTGTTACTGTTGAAAAATGTAAAAAATATCTGGTTTTCTGAACCATTATCCCATTATCAAATCATCTAACAACTAATACTGAGCTAATACGTACTCAGTTTTGTGCTAGCTTTGATCTACAGGGTGGGCCATTTATGTGTTTGTGGCACATTTGTACATGTGAGGGGGCAAACTCCTCAAGATGGGTGGTGACCATGTCAGCCATCTTGGATACAACTTTTGTTTTTTCAATAGGAAGAGGGTCATGTGACACATCAAACTTATTGGTAATGTCACAAGAAAAACAATGGTGTGCTTGGTTTCAATGTAACTTTATTCTTTCATGAGTTATTTACAAGTTTCTGACCACTTATAAAATGTGTTCAATGTGCTGCCCATTGTGTTGGATTGTCAATGCAACCCTCTTCTCCCACTCTTCACACACTGATAGCAACACCGCAGGAGAAATGCCAGCACAGGCATCCAGTATCCGTAGTTTCAGGTGCTGCACATCTCGTATCTTCACACCATAGACGATTGCCTTCAGATGACCCCAAAGATAAAAGTCTAAGGGGGTCAGATCGGGAGACCTTGGGGGCCATTCAAATGGCCCACGGCGACCAATCCACTTTCCAGGAAACTGTTCATCTAGGAATGCTCGGACCTGGCACCCATAATGTGGTGGTGCACCATCTTGCTGGAAAAACTCAGGGAACGTGCCAGCTTCAGTGCACAAAGAGGAAGCACATCATCATGTAGCAATTTCAAATATCCAGTGGCCTTGAGGTTTCCATTGATGAAGAATGGACCCACTATCGTTGTACCCCAAATACCACACTAAACCATCACTTTTGTTGTTCCAACAGTCTTGGAGGGATCCATCCAATGTGGGTTAGTGTCAGACCAATAGCGGTGGTTTTGTTTGTTAACTTCACCATTCACATAAAAGTTTGCCTCATCACTGTACAAAATCTTCTGCGTGAACTGAGGGTCCTGTTCCAATTTTTGTTTTGCCCATTCTGCAAATTCTGTGCGCCGATCTGGGTCATCCTCGCTGAGATGCTGCAGTAGATGGAGTTTGTAAGGGTGCCATTTGTGAGTAGCTAATATCCGCTGAAGGGATGTTCGACTAATGCCACTCTCCAGTGACATGCGGCGAGTGCTACGCTGTGGGCTCTTGCTGAATGAAGCTGGGACAGCCACTGATGTTTCTTCATTAGTGACAGTGACAGTTTTCTGACAAATCCAACACTGAACCAGTTTCACGAAACTTAGCAAGCAGTTTGCTAACTGTAGCATGGGAGATGGGTGGTCTCGTAGGGTGTCTTGCATTGAAATCTGCTGCAATGACCCGGTTACTGCGTTCACCAGATATCAATACAATTTCGATCCGCTCCTCACGTGTTAACCTCTTCGACATGTCAATGGCTTTGAACAAAGAGAAACTTATAAATAACTCATGAAAGAATAAAGTTACGTTGAAACCAAGCACACCATTGTTTTTCTTGTGACATTACCAATAAGTTTGATGTGTTACATGGCCCTCTTCCTATTGAAAAAACAAAAGTTGTATCAAAGATGGCCGATTTCTAAATGGCCACCATGGTCACCACCCATCTTGAGGAGTTTGCCCCCTCACATATACTAATGTGCCACAAACAGGACTTTAATATCACCAACCATTCCCATTTTATTACGGTGTATCCATATAAATTGCCCACCCTGTACTAGAAATACAAAAGCAGAGAGACACTTTTCTGTAATTCCCGCACACCACGGTATTGACATGCCTTTATATTTGGATTCCTTAACTGATTTTACATGCTTTTGTGGAATAGTCAAAGTTGTTGATATATAGAGACAGTAAGGGAAATATGAAAAAGAAAACCCTTGCCTCCTTTTTTATCCATTCGTGTACAGTGGATTGACAAACTTGCAGTAACCCAAAGCTCTACTGGATTGAGATCTGGTTACTGCTATTTGAATGCAATGAACTCACTGTCATGTTCGAGAAACCAGTTTGAGATGATTTGAGCCGTCAGAAGATAGGTACACCGTGGTCATAAAGAGATGGTGTGAAGCAATATTCATTACCAACTGAGCATCGTTTAAACGTCACAGCCTACCTAAGGGGTCCAAAATGTGTCAAGAAAATTTCCCGCGTCATTACACTACTACCCGACAGTCAGAACCTCCCATATACAGGATGAATCCATTTTTCCTGTTGTTCATGCCATATTCTGACCCTACCGTCTAAATGTCACTGCAGAAATCGAGACACATCAGACCAGGCAATATCTTCTACTGCCCAATTTTAGTTATCCAGTACAAATTTTATCCTCAATTTTCTCTTTTAGCCTTACAGCCACCTGGTGTGGTCTGTTTCTGCTGTATCCCTTGTTTTTCAAGATTTGAAATGTTCTGCATTCAGAGATACTTTTCTGCGTACCGTGGATGTAACTAGTGGTTATTTAAGTTGCTGTTTTCCTATCATTTTGGAATTTTCTTGGCAATCTCTTCCGGCTTAACACATTAACAAGGCATTTTAACCCAATGAAATCTAGCTTACTAGAAATATTCTCTTTTTTGGACCATTTGCTGTAAACATAATAGATGAAAATCCAGGTAAAACAGCAGATTCTGAAACACTCAGATCAGCCAATCTGGCACCAGCAACTGCACTGCATTCAAAGTCCCTTGCGTTAACTTTCTTCCACATTCTGATACCTGGTTTGAACCTGAGCAGGTCCTTTTGATCATGTCTACATGCCTAAATGCATTGAGTTGGTGCCATGGGAACTGGCTGATTAGATAACTGCATTAAAAATTAAATGAACAGGTGTACTTACCACTGAGTGTATTTTCTGCTCGATTATGTTTGCTTGTGAGGTATCAAAAATACTTTTTAAATCAACACCAGTTTACTTTTTATGCTATTTATGCAGATTTCAACATGTTCTTTGTATATTTAAAGTTGTAAATCTTGTGCTACCCAAGTACTAGTGATGAACCTTGCAAGTTATATCCAACAAATCAACCATCCTAACCTACCTAACAGCCTGACCTATACTTTGTCAGGCTTCACAATCAGACTGGCTTTAACTGAAAAGAGAATATATCTTATATTTTCTGTCATTTTGATTATTCTGAAGATGGGATTTTAGATAAAGTGTGATAAACACCTCTCATTATATCAGCAGTTGTTCTTGAAGTAGTTGAAGTGTTTGTTTTCTTAGTCATTAACCTTTAAACAAGGGAAATGCTGAGATGTAGCAACATTTTCAACATTTTTAAAGCCCAGAATAAACAGAAATGGTTTCCAACACCTCCATTCATGCTAATGTGATCAGTGTAAAAGGCAAGTGTGAATAATGTATCCTATTAAGCACTGTGAGACTAGTTGCTCCAGCCCAGCTATAACCACTGTTACCTGCAATCTGCTGCCATGCAAAGATGACATAGTTTCTGTTGCTGTCAGCATGACGCCAAGGACATGAAGCAAGAGGGGGACACTATTTCCAGACAGCTATTGTTCTCACTCACACAGAGAGGCCAACACAGGTAGAGAACACTGAGGCCTAAATGTGCTAACTGCTAAAGCCTTGGAGGGCACTCTGAGTGGGAAGGTTTGTGCGTGCCAAGAGCCACTCGCTTTGTCTCCTTTGCTTGAGTGAGGAGCAAGCCTTAAACACAACACAATCACACCTGTGAGCTTTTCAAATCTCTGGAAGCTTATAGCCTTTCGAGAAATCAGAGCGGAAACAACCAGGATTTCTTCTAGTAAAAGCAAGGCATCTCTGTCGACAGCTGATAGGCAATGTCTTGGAATGAATAATTTGAGGGTTTTTTTTGCTGGAAATGAATAGTCTTTTATAAAGGACAATTTCACATTAGTGAACCTTCACTGTTAGACTTAACTAAAATTACAACATAATAATGATAAATACAGTTAATTCCAGTTCTGTGGAATGAAACAAGTATGTGGAATGACATTAGAATATTTGGAATGAAACTTGAATATATTCAATGGAAACTGATGTGACAGAGACTCTGTGTTGTAGATGATTGTGCGTGATATTATAGCATATGATCCCTACAAAGGGCACAACAAGTGAGACAGCACAGAATGTAATGGCAGCAATCCTAAGTAATGGAGAGATCATTATCACCCTGCCATCACCCTGCAAACTAATATTAGTAATAAGACAAACTATAGTAGTACCGATGAAGAAATCTATTCACGGTTTTACTGTAGTAGACTGATGCAGTGAACCATTAGCTGACCTTTAGAGAGACTAAAAGCCACGGGAATACTGGCTGAAGAGGGAAATAATCCCATTTTAGAGACTTATGAAGCCTGTTTAATTTGTGGCACAGCTCAGACCTAAATATTTTGGTCAGAGTTGGCCATTGCACAGACTGAGCATCTAGCTTTTTCCTGTATGTTCCTAGAGCACTATAGTACTACAGAACTACTGGAAAAATGGGCTTTGTTTCAGCATCCAGTTTAGATCTTGGTGATTTTTAAATCTATTTTACTCAAGAGTTCATTTAATTTTCATTTATTTTTTAGCTTTCATTTGCTGGTTAGCTGCATTTTGTATGTTAATTATTAATGTTAATTTTGATAATTTGGTTAATGTACTAAAAAAATACATGAGCATGCTCTTTTTGTCACTTAAACCTATTTGATGAGCTATAGACGTTTCTAAAACACTATATAATGATGAGTTGTGTTATTTCTATATATAGACATAGCTACTCTATAGCTGCATGCTGTGTTACTATAGTCACATCAGTCAAATGTGAGGCCATGATTTTGGAAACTAAAGCCTGTCCAAATTTGAGTCATTGCAACTGTACAGTCGGATGACTGTACAGTTGCAAGGGGAAACACGCGCAAATCCACAACAGAATGGCTAAAAAAGAAAACACTGCTGTTTGCAATATATAAGTTACTTTACACACTATAATGTCCAAAATTTACCAAGGCATTTTACAGGAACTCTTAATTAATAAAGCAGAGGTTTCATGAAGCATTCTATTATAAACTTACAGTGGTATTGTCTTCGGTGTGGTAGCATGGTTAGCACAAATTTCTCAAGTCTTTCGGTTGGATCAAAGATTATAATAAAATTGTTTTTGGGATTGTTCCAATAACCATTGGCTAATTAAACAACATCCTCTCATCACCTATTAAATCTTCTCTCAACACGATTCTTGAGAACACGTAAAAATAACTGCAAAGGTGCAACAAAGAAAAAAGGAGCAGAGGAAAATCAATCAAAGTTTTACTTTAATCGGTCACCCTTCTATGCATTGCTAAAGAAAAACAAATCCCAAAGTAATAAATCTAGTGACTACAGAAGCGTAGAGCTGCCACCCAGGCAAAAGAAAAATACAAGTGTATCACGTTATAACGTGAAAGGTTTATTGTTCTAACAAGATACTTTTCCTGTTTGTACAATATACTATCATGTTTGTACAATATAGGATCACGTTCGTACAATATAAATATTATATTGTACGAACGTGATAATTATGTATATTGTAATAACGTGATATTATGTTGTTCAAACGTGAAAAGTATATTGTACAAACATGATAGTATATTGTACAAACAGGAAAAGTATCTTGTTAGAACAATAAACCTTTCACGTTATAACGTGATACACTTGTATTTTTCTTTTGCCTGGGTGGCAGCTCTACGCTTCCGTAAGTGACAGACTAAATAATAAAAAAAATAACTAAAATATGACTATGTATCATTCTGTTACCATTTAAAACAGCAGCTACAATTGTTTTTGTGCCAGCTGAGGTTTTCTTAGGTGATGCAGATTTTATTTTGATTTCAGCAGAGCTAACCTTTGGAAGCTATACTCATAAAGGATTATGGGAAATGAATGAAAAAAAAAGGGGTCCATGACAAGGGGAATGTCCTTTCTTCCACTATTATGACGACAGAACTCATTATATTAGGATGATAGCTCGGTGATGAATATAAGAATCAAATGTCAAACAGTGTCCAAGAATAACCCTACAGTTGCAAATTATCGTTCTGGGGGTTACTCCACAGATTGCTGAGGACCTTTGAATGTGCTGTCAAAAACAATTAATCACTCGACAGTTTAGCAGCACCAAATGGCACTATGAGGAAGATGTAATTATAAATGTAATGTGCACAGTGATTAGGTATCCAAGGTTTAAAATGATGCTAAGTTAGAAATAAAATGAACACCACCCACAAGCCAAATGCTAATAGATTTTGGCCGTGTTGAGTGAATCTCTTAATGAACTGAATGCATAAATGTGTCTGTCCAGAGTGTTTTTAGGAGGCACCTGAAAAAAATGGGTCCACTGTTTTATAGCTTTGTTCTCTGGCAGAGCCGACCAAATTTCTGACACATAGAGCAAAAGGACACAATCTAACACTGGTTGTAGGCCATGTGCAATTAAATTCTTCCCTGACTGGTATAAAATTTAATGGATAGGCACGATCACGTAAGCTCTTATGCCATCATGCTGCTGGTCATTATGCCTTGAAGTAATTAAGTCATCATAAAATCATTAATCATTATCTCAGCGAGAGGGGAAAAGTGGTTGCCAATTTATGCTACATCTAAGGGATTTGTGACATTAATGCAGTTCAGTTAACAGAGCTTAAGTCAAGAAAATAACTCAAGTATTTTTCAGTTGGTGTCTCTGATTACTTAGACTATTTTGCACATGAGCAATCTTTAATCTCTTAACAACATTCAACAGGTCACCAGTGAATTGGTGTAGGGTCAGGGTTAGGTTTGGGCCACATGCTAAAAAGCGAAGATACTACTGTTCAGACTCTTCCGATTATCTTAGAATTACAGTTGTTCGCTTATAAGATCACCACATCTACGAGTGAGGTTTAGGGTTGTGCTTCAGCCATATGTTAAATCACCTACCATTCAGAAACTACAAGATGTTACTTTCACATGAAGTCCCTTTTGTGAAAAGCTTTTCCATTGTGGAGTTCAAACAGGTGAAAATTTAATAAGGGTAAAACACTATCCCTAACTCCAGTGGGGGTTATGTGGCTAAAATAAACATTTATTGTTCTCAGTGGCATGCAAGTTTTCGGAACAATGTTGCCTATGTGTATTTCATACACTGCCATATAGGGATACATTGGATTCATAACCACTGTGTCTTTTTAAATTCTGTATATGGAATGTTGTACTTGAGACCTATTAAACTCTGTTCCACTCGGATGCTAAACCAAATTAGCTGAGGTCTTGATCTCCACTCAGAGTAACGTGTTACCATTTACTTGCTCGATTAGTATTCTGTTAGAATGTAGATGCTATAATCAGAAATGCGCAGGAGCATTAAGGGAGCGAATGAGTGAGAGATTCCATGAATGAGCAAACTCTCACCGTGTATGAAGAGAAAACTTGGAGGGAGGGTTATATAGGAGAGGGATAAATCTCAGCAGAAACCCCTCTCCAATAAAGCTCCATTTTTTTCCTCTGTTCTTTATAAATAGAACAATTCAATAAAATCCCACTGAGACATTGGATAAATCAATTTTCTACCATTGTATCCAACGCATCTTCAGTCTTTTCTGCCACAAGCTTTTATTGCTCTGGCAGTTTTTTAAATCTCTTTATGAAGATGAATTAACATCATTATTAAAAGATTGTGAGAACATTTTTATAGTCTATTAATGAACTTTTTTTGGGGGGGGGGGGGGGAATAGAGTGGCAGAAGAGTTGAAGCATGAAATCAGGAAATGCCCTTTCTGCACCTTCCTTTTCTTGTAGACGGGGAAAAAACTTCCAAGAAACTCACAGAATGTGAGACATCAAAGTAAATGTATAGGAAGAAAATTATTCTGAGAAACTGAAAAAAGCACAATCAGACTTTCCATGCCGTCTGATGTGATTTGCTTCTTATCATCAGAAAGCAAGACGGCAATTTTGTTTCCCAGGCTGTCGACTGTCTTAGAACTGCTGTGAATGGGTGAGTGGACCTGCCAAAGAGTCTTTGGTAGCCTGTCAGTTACAGTGACTGGGGCTGCCCAAAAAGCACATAGCCTGCCCAGCGCTTTTGATTAGACCACCACAACCAGCCAGCAATTCACATTCTCGACAAAAGAGAACTATGCAGGTTTTAATCTAATAGTGAGCTGGGGAAAAACTTTAAAGAAATAAAAAATGTCTTAAAAAGAATCCCAACTGCTTTGGCTAGACGTCTTAAGCCCTTTTGAAATTAATTTATAATTAAAAGCCTGACTTGCCAAAAGTTGATAATAGCCACTAGCAGGAGCTTCTATTTAAGTGAGGGAGAAGTCCTTTTGAAGTTTCCATGGCAGACAGTTGAGTCGGGCTCTGGAAGCCGATCTTTGGACTGCAGGTTCAGGTTTCATCAACACAGTGAAAAGCTGTTCCTATTTTAAGACAGCAGGTTATGGAAGTTTTATCAAAGAGTTGAGTCAAAGTCGATGAAACAAGAAAAGTCAATGAAATGAAACAGCAACACTGATCTTTATAGATTCATTTCTCTAACTTCTCCTCATTCCATATCTGCAATTGTAATATTATAGCTCTCTCTAGAGAGCTGTGAACAATCTTGTTTCATTTTAAGCAGCAAGTCTTTATCACCGGAACGAGCGTACACTCTTTCTACTGACCTTAAAGCTTATTTTCCAACCTCTGCTTGTTCACCTGTAAATTAATCCACAGATATCAAGGCCCAAACTTTAAAAATAACACTGATGTATTGAATGTTCATTTGCCTCTTTATATGGCACTCAGTTTCCCATACTCAAGAACCCATAAAATAAGATACGACCTATTGTTGTTGTCTTTGTCCTCATCCTAAGATTTTCTGTAAGACAAAGCGCTCTTCGTATGAGTGTCATCCATTTGCCCTCAGTCAAGGCCCCTTCTTATCTTTCCCAGCTCTTTCTCCTTCATATCCTTGGACACACTCTTTTGCTCTGTCTTCAGATCTGTTTCTGACCCTTAATCTCCTTGTTCTGCCCTAAGAGCTTGTCATCTCACTAAGCACTGCTAACTCTAGCATGGCTTACATGACCGAAAAGGGCAATATATGGCTCCGACTTGATGAAATTGTATTGATCCAGTTAGTAAATCTAGTCCGCTGAAGAGTCTTGATGACAGTCTGGACGCTTGCATTCTTAAGTCCAGTGCAGATTTAATTGAAAAAAAGGGTGAGAGTGAAAGCTAGTAAATCATTTTCCTACTTGTGCAACCACAGCATAAAGACCAACAAAATAAAGTGAGTGCTCTTTGATACAAACGTTATGGCTTCTGCGCTGTCCTCTGCCAACGTTAAATTTATCTTAATTATCACTAATATGAGGTCTGCTCCCTCATCCTCTATTGCCCAGTGAGTCACTTGGCACGCATTATCGCCATCAATACCTGCTGTGTGGGAATATTTTGAATGTTCCACACATTTTCAGATATCTTTCTGTACAGAGAAGAACGCTGCATTATCCACTTAGTAGTAAAACTCTAGAAAACTGCTGCTGCCATCCCCCCCCCCCAAAAAATAAAAATGCTTAAATGCAAAGAATATAAGCTTTTAGAAGTGAGAAACGTAATTCATGCATGGCAGAATGTGATAGCCGCAACAAGTGCAATATCATGACAATCCAATGTTTTTTTTACTAGCTGTATCACTCCAGTGAATTACTGAGATTGCACAACATTACACTTTTTGATTGAGCACCTACGGGACTGTTTTTGTGTTAAACTGTGTATGTGCATATACAAAGCCATAGAAGTGCACATAAATATATGGTCACATAATGAGAGTAATAAATTCAAAAAATTAATTGACATTGGAGACTTGCACAAATCACAAACGAGTATTGTTTTTATTCCCTCCTTAATGTTACAGTTTACTTTCAATTTCAAAGTTGTGTCATTTGCAGAGGAAAGGCAAATGACAACATCCACGATGATGAAAGATCTTTCCAACATATAATTTTGCTTGACAGTCTTTCCCCTGGCTACAGGAACTTTTAAAGCATTAGTCACTTCAGAGTCGGCAGTGTGGCAGAGACAGTGTGTGGGAGAGAAATGAAAGACAAAGATGTGCTGGGGGAGAGATGGCTGCATGGGCTTACATCTATGTTTCCATAACACACAGGCATGATACCACCAAAGGAACATATCCAAATGTACACAGCATTTATTAAAATCACCCACACACTGATAAAAATTTTAAAATCCTTTGCTGGCAGCCTGTGTATAGACATTCATTTTATCTTATGTACTGGTAGTTTAATGCTGCCCTTTGTGAGCAAAGCTGGGTCTATTCAAATTCAGAAAATCACTACTCGAGTCAGTGTCACTCAAATAAACTGCTCGGGTTTCTTTCATTTTGACCTTCTCTCCAGTAATCCTAGATTTATTGCAGTGTGCTGTGAAATTTATCACAACACTTCCCAATAAGAAGCTGGAGAGAGGTTGCCACTTTCATTCTCTCATTATTGTTCTGAGATTTGAATGATGTATTGTTTTTAGCATGCTAACAGCACTGGCTCTAGGGTTGTCAGTGTTATTCCGACTGTCTCTGGCCCGGTCTACACTTTGATTCTGACTGAAATATCTCGGCAAGTACTAGATGAATCACCAGCTGCCATTTTGTACACACTTCCATGCGTTCCCAGGAGAGTAAACTGTGACTGCATTGATCCACTGGCTTTTTATCTAATGCCACCCACAGGTTGACATGTCTGGCTTTTAGTGACATATCTTGACAAGAACTGGATATATTGTCCCTGAGAGAATGAATCTTGATGACTTTGTTGATCCACTGACATTTGATGGTGGTTTGCACCTGCTAAACATCAGCATCGTAACATTGCCATTGTGAACGCGTAAGACATTATCATAGGCTTGCGAACATTGTCACGAGGAGTACTTTAGCACTGATATTTTGTGATATTGGGGCAAGAATCCTGCTTTAACCCTCTATAGTATATTATCACCAATAATTACAAGTAGCTCTAACCCTATGTTAACAGAAATTATTTGGCACCAAAGCTACTTGTGTAGCTTTACTTGTGTAAAGATTATGTCTAGTGTTTACACTGACATAGTAATAGCAGTGTAAACTGGGGACATTTAGAAGCTTCCCAGTTAAAGCTTTACCTGCTGCTATGCTAGTTATTAAGAGGCAGACGTTAGCATATTTGGACAAGAGGGTTGAGTGGAAGCAAGAAAGACACAGAATACGGTAAGTAGTGCTATAGTAAAAGTCTAATAAAAAACTAGAAATGCATTTACCAGATCTGGAGCAGATATTTCTTGAATGATCTGTACCATGCAGCAAATAACGCAGCAAATCAGATCCCTAAATAACGACAGTTCCACACTTCCACTTCCGCACTGGCTTAATTTTACTACTTACTCTGCATGTTGAAAAATTAATCTTAAAATAATTAATAATAGGGGTATTTGGTTCGGCTTTTATTGCTACTAATGTACAGAGATGGGCAGTAACGCGTTACAAGTAACGCGTTACTGTAATCTGATTACTTTTTTCAAGTAACAAGTAAAGTAAGGGATTACTATTGCAAAATCGGTAATTAGATTACCGTTAATTTCCCGTAGGAACGCTGCGTTACTGCATTACTAAAACCGTGATTTTTTTGCGAGAATGTCTCATGACAGTGACGTAAGCGAGTGCGCCGTTGGTGACAACAGCTGTGTGCAGGTCAACAATGGATCACATATCGATTGTGGGAGAGAGTATGAGTGTGCAGCGTTTAAAGCGTGGAAGTACTGACCTTACTTTGAGTTTGATTCCATAAAAAGTGACAAAAACATTAGCGTTCGTTGTGCGTGGGAAGAAAACTTTTTACAGCGAAAAAAACCCCTAAACTTCCAAGCAAGCACCGAGTGCGCAACGACGTAATGGGAAACTCACAGAGAAACTCACGGATTCTTCAACTGACCGCGGCACACCTGCACCAGGGTAAACCTCCGCCTACCCCACTCCTGCTTTACAGGTGAAAATAGAGCAACAGGACCGCTGAGTCTTTGACTTTATTTATTTTCTGCTGTGTTTTACTTGCATCTATTTGAAAGAGTGAGTGTAAACACAAAAAATATTTTATTTTATGTGCTGGAATGTGTAGAAAATAGGTTTAAATTTTAAACTGATTTATTCAAGTCAGAGAATATAATAAAATTTTTGCTTGATGCATAAAGTTAAAAGATTAAAACTGATAAAACAAGTTAAAAAAAAAGAGACTTTTCCATTTGATTACATTTTGTATGATGGATTATGTAGAAAAAGTAGAATTGGGCTGAAAGATCTATCGCTTTATCACCTCTTCAGGTTGTAAATCGTGTTTTTAAAAAGTAACTAAGTAACTAAGTAATTAATTACTTTTGAAAATAAGTAATCAGTAAAGTAACGGGATTACTTTTGGGGAAGTAATCAGTAATTACTTACTGATTACTTTTTTCAAGTAACTTGACCAACACTGCTAATGTGATTAAATATGATTCCAAGAGGTCCTGAGCAACTTGCACACATCTCAGAGACATCACTGAACTCTTCCAAAACAACAGTATTTGATGCCAAAGGAATGCAAATAGTTTTACGAGCATTATGCTAGCAATTAGCTTAAAGCAACATCAAGACTTATTTTTACCAGTTTTGCTAGCTAAATCTGTTTTAACAAGCACTGGTCGTCTCGACAGCATTGTCATCTGATCCAGATGTTCTAGAAGCAGAACAGAAATTACTTTAGTTTCGCAGCACATTAGCAACACAACAGCTACTTTATAATACATTAGGAGAGCTAGCATTAGATGCATGTTAAGGCCCGGTTTGTAGCTGTAATGCTCCCTCTGTGGCGCCTCATAACATGCACAAAGTACACTATCAATCTTTCCTCCCTTTACAGAGCATGGCTCAATCACCCTCCTGACAAGTGCAGCCATCTCTCATTTGGACACCCATGTTATCCAACTGGCAGTGCTCACATTACAGGCGTGCCTACTCCTTTCTCTGTCTGCTTGACGTGAACCTGCTGCCGCCACACAATAGCAACTTTCTGTGGGCTGCAGGACTTGTCTACAGGGGGATTTTTAGCTGAGGCTCCCTCTAATCGGGCTAATTCTGAATCACCCTGGCCATTCCAAAGGGTGCGTTCATCGTGCTGTATTAATCTTTGGGTGAACTGATGCTGAACTCTTTATCAGCTAGGGGAGGAGGGTGTATAATTGCCTTCGAGAGGAGATGGGGAGAAAAGGAGAGGCGAGGCGATCCCACCTCCCTCTTTGAATGTCTCGCTTATGCTCAACAAATATCCTGCTGCTGTTTGCCAACATCTTCTTTTTTTGACAGTGTGAGAGAGAAAAATAATGTTCACTGGACAGCTACTTGTCATATGCAACATCTGACATCAGCTATCATCATCACGACCTTCATCGTGATCGCTAACATATCAAGTTTTAATGAGCAATATCTAGCTCTTTGTTTGCCTGCTACCTGATAAGAAAACAGGATCAACTTGATGTTTTTGTGCGTTACATTTCCTGGTGAAAAGGCCCATGAAATTTACATCCTATAGGTAGCATGTATACATGGTAACTCCCAAGCAAAACTGCTGAGCAAAATGCTTTCTGCTGATTTTGGTTACGCGTCTCCTAAAAGCCTCACTTCCATGTAGAGTGAAGGAGGGGAGCGAGGTGGAGGAGGTTCGTAGAGTTCTGTGGTAACCTAAATAATTACACGGCCTGTTCTCCCAGAGTGATTAATTATATCTGCAGAAAGGGATTTCTTATTTTAGAGCCCTCCACAGACAAGGGCTGGTGGGGAGAAAGACATGAAGAAGGGGAAAAAAAGAAGACAAAATACAAGGAGGCCCTTATCAAACCTTTCTTGACAGATTTAGGCTGTATGCGAGACTTGCAGAGTAATATCTTTTTTCCCTCCTTTCTGGTCAGCTTGCAAGAGCTGTACTGAGAACATGAAGGATTTAAAGTGAATCAGTGTTTCACAGTGAGCATAATTAACTGCATTTGAGGATCTTGACAGGATACTGGGAAAAATTTTATAGCATAAATGCCTATAGCATTTGAGAAGGATTAGAACGTCTCATGCCCATTACTTCACATAATTTCCTCATTTTTCCTTATCTGTATGTACCAGAGTGGCCCTTCCCCAAACTTTGTGAACATACATGTCTCAGTTGGCTGGGAGGGTTTTCCCCACTGGCTGACTCCCTGCAGCCTGCTTTGTCACATTGCAGACCAGTATTTAAATTTGTTATGATGCAGCTTAACATGGCATTGCGCTGAGGTTTGGTTGGGAGGTCAAAGAAGGCTGAAAATCTCATAAGACCTTATCCTCATTGGCTCACTATGTTTTCCATATGGAAAACTCAGATTTGGATGCTATTGTGAATAGAGCTAAATCTGTGAACCACTTTAAAGAGAAAATGAGTGAAAGTAAAGGTAAACAACAGTCAACAGCTGAACACGATCATGATATGATATCTGACAAAGCCCATTCAGATGGACTCAAGAATGCCTTTATCAAAACCACGTCTCATTTCAAATGTGTTCATTTGCGTTACCGTTATTTTGAAACCAGATGACTTTTGGCTTATTAATGCTACAGTCACTATAGCGAAAACAGTTGTTGGAGATTGCAGCATGATCAAAATTAATGCACGTGTGTGCAATAAACTTGCAATCTCATTGAATTTGAAATGGTTGCTTTGAAGATGGGAACCTGGACTTGCCTCTTCAGGTTTTTGGGGGATGTTGCTAACTCCGGGTCCGATAAAAGGCACCACAGTAGATGTGCTCGGTGCGAGGTCTCACAGCAAGCTATCAAATACGGCGCATTTCTCGGCTTTGAAAAAAACGCTATGCGTCGCCAGGTGTTTCGTCGGATTTTAGGTGTTACCTCCTTTGACAGTGTCACAGTATCAGCTTAAAGTACTTGTTGCAGGCTGCTGAGTTTGCATCCTTTGCTGTGAAGTACAGCCAGACTTTTGACCGCTTCGCCTTGGGTATTTTTAATCTGTAGCTCTGCTCTAAAAGAACGTACTGACCTGGACCCGCCTACTATCCTCGGAAACGTAAAATGATTGGCTAGAATTTAAAGTGTATCACAGCTCAGGATAAAATAAAGCACCGAAATTTGCGCTGCTCTTCGGTCTGGTTACTACCGTGATGGCACCGGTTCTGACAGATTTATGAGTGAACTTGACTTTAAGTGACTTACAGGTTTCTTTGAAAAATACTTTCTTATATCCAGGTTCTTTTTGCTGCCATCCTCCTCTCCTCCTTGCAGTTCCTGCAGCGCAGGTTTGCCGCTGCTAAAACTAAACAGAGCTCCCTGAAAGGC
>NW_005187441.1:3587190-3611239 GCF_000239375.1 Pundamilia nyererei | reverse complement strand
TTTTAGTTAACTTTGAGCACTTCCGCTCAAACATATTGAGATCCTTGTTAGTTATGTACCTTTTCTTTCTTTCTTTCTAGCATTAATTACTTCAAAGAAAACATTAGTTGAGCTACTGTATGCTGTTCACCCCTGCTTGTGCTACTTGTAGCCCAGACTGGGAACTGCTGGTTTAAAAATTAGATCTTGGCATCTGACCAGGTGGGACAAAAATAAACAAAATGAGCACAAGGTTTTTTTTCTTTCTTTTTTCCCTCACAGAGGAGGTGAATCAAGTTCAAATGTACTTAAAAGTCAGACCAAACACACATAAAACAAATGAAATTAATATTGCTGAGTAAAAAAAGAATTCCCTGATGCCCCCTAGAGAATCTAAAGCTTTCCAAAAATGCACAAAACCAATAAGTGCTGAATTATTTAACATTGGTACCATACCTGAAAGGGGAGCAAGGAGCTAATTAAATATATGTGCATTACAAGAACTCCAGTCTTATATTTTGTACACCTCACATGTAGTTTTGCGCTTTACTAAGGAGGGTGGAGTAGTAAAATCATAAATTCCAATATATTACGAACACATTATATTCTCATTCATCACAGCAAAGACAAGGGAGGTTAGGCACATGAGTGCAAATCACTGCTCAGTGGAACTGAACATACTGTAGATCTCCATATTCTGGCTGTGTGCTGATCTGCCTGGCAAAGGCCAGTTCAGCACCGTCCCTCCTCAGCTATCCTAAATGGCACATAATCTCTGAAATTCTCTTAACCTTTTCATGGTTTCAAGGAGCACTGATGAAACGTTCAACCTGCCCATTATCTCATGAATCTGTCAGTGGTTCTCTTACTTACTCAACTCTTTGCAGGTTTTGTCTGGTAAGCCAAAATGGCTCATGGTTCAGAAACAACAGAACGTTTCTCCTCCTGCCCAATGGGCCATTCTGGCTCAGAGATGGCTTACTTGACTCTTTTCTTATTCATCTCTGCTAAGGAGGTGAAGGAGCTGCTTGTGCTGAGTATGCAGCAAAAATGAAAGGCCAAATTTAAGTGATCAGAGTATTAGAAAATGTTCAGCTCTTTTACTATGAGTCAAGCATTATTGAGTTATATAACTTTTTCCAAAAGAGCCTCTGTTTTTGATATGGGGACACATCATCATCTTTTAGTCATTTGTACTTTATTGCTCACTATAAATCATTGTAGTTTTCCTCCTTGTAGAAATCTTTTTTAATCACCAGAAACTTAATTAAAAAATAAAAACATATGCTAACTTGTCAGATTGTCATCTTTGTCCTCAAAGGCTAAATTACGGTACTTCTTAGCAGTTGTTCAGCTGCGCCATAATTCAGACTCAAAGGAAGACGTTCATCCTCTGTTGCTTTTCTGAGGTGCACAAAGTACATCTGCTGAATCCTGACACCTCAGAGGTGGAAATGACATTTACATCAAATCTACTACTTACTGTGGGGCTTGGAGATTATTCATGTATATGTCAGTGAAGTAGAAAAAAAGAATAACATTTCTTCTCACCTCATTTACCTTAGCGTTATAACTGTTACATGAGGGTGAGCAGTTGGTTATATGAGAGCAGTAGTGTGACTTAATGCAGCTATGCCATTGGAATTGAGTCAAGTGAGTATCTGCCAACACATTTCTTTGGTCAATTTCAAACGGTTGTTGTTCACTATTAGGGTTATGCTACTGGCTTCTCTCAAAACATTCACCCCCTAACAAGACGCTCTTGGCGGTGTTTGATTGTCATTTAGTCTTCACTTTCAAATAAATGAAAAGTGCTTTTGATTATATTCTTGCATTGGCCCTGGCCAAGAATCCTCCATCTGGTCTTTGTGTGAGAATTAGACTGTGAAGATGCAAAGTTGGATTAGACCTCCTTACTGCCAAGCATCCAAGGGCCTTACAAATAAAAGGCTGTCATGCTTCAATTTTCTCTTGACAGATATAAACTTGAAGATTGAAAATTTGTGAATGCACAGTGCATTTCCTATTGCATGATTAGGCAATACAATTAAGAGTATAGTCCAATAAATTGCCAAGTCTCATCCAAACCAAGCGTTAGCAGACATTAGCTATCCCATTAGGACTGAGCAACACCTGCGCAAAATACTAATCCAAACTCATGATTTAATAGAACCTACCATAAACAGAGGCTGCCAAATAGATAAAGATGTCCAAACTACTGGTTTGTCAATGAATATAACCTTTAATATCTTAATCAAAGAGTAATGAGCAATATAGTCATAAATCCTGCAATTTATGCCAGAAGATTACAGTATATATAATATAAGTGCTATTGTTCATTCTTGCTCTCAAGTCTTGAAATGATAGACCAGGTGCTGAGCCAGTGGCAGTATGTCAATTTCCCATTGGTCTCTCATCAAAGACTGGAGTTTTATTCACAATGTCCATGGGCAAAACAACCAGGAAAAGCTGCTGGCCTCTCACCTCGATAACCTCCAGCCATTATTAACAGGAAACACTCATGCCCATGAAATGGAAACACACTACAGTTTCCAACACTATCCAAACCAAGTGAAAATTTGAAAGTTTTGGCTAGAAGATGACAATAATGTAAAGAATGGTTGCAAACAAGTCAGAAGTGACAGACATTTATGACATTTGAGATTAAAAGACAGAGATAGCTTTACTTTAGTACATGTTAATGCATTGTGAAATGTTTTCACATTTCACAATGCAAGCACTGATTGATGGAAGGGTGCTGTCTAAACCTTCCTCTGCTTTATTGTCCTTATTAACTCTAACTGCCACCATAATTTAGTAATTTAGTAAAGCGCTATACAAATACAGACCATTTACCAAAATAATATCTTGTTAAACGCACTTTTAACTAGCAATAAACCTGATTTTGTTTCCCAAGCAGAGCAGTTTTCCACAGCTGGACACTAAAATGGATATAGGAATGAAGCACACTAGCTTTGCTTTGCCAGCCCTAAAACTACATCTATCTTTTATGTCAAGTCTATGAAAAAATACCTATATTGAGGTGGGCAGATCGATCCAAATATTAGTAGTATTGATGGGTTGCTGGTTTAGCTCAGTTGGATGAATAAGCGACCATATGCCGCATGGCTGAGAGCGGCCGGGCCAGGTTCAAGCCTGACCCGTGGCTCTTTACTGGATGTCTCCCTCTCTCTTTCTCTCCGCCTCCCTGTCAGTCTTCTCTGTATCTGTCTAATAATAATAGTAAAAAAAAATATTAGTAGTGTTGATGCCAGTGCTGGTTCTGGATTGATACTAGTGTGATAGGATTAATACTTTGTTCCTAACTTCCAAGTTAACTATATAGCCCACTGAATTGCATTAAATAATAAAATATATGTATCAAAAATATACCTCAAACATGAACTAATAGAAATGTACCTTTGTGTGTTGACTGTCATGTCTATTTTACTTTTACTATTTTTGGGGGTCTGTTTGACAGAAAGTGCTTTACAGACAGGTACAAATACTTTTATCTCTCCAAAAAACTTCAAACTTGAAAAACTGAAAGCTGTGTTTCATTGGAAAATAAAAATCTCAGTAGTGTAGTGGTCATTAAAATGTGTTCAGAGTTTACAGATTGATGATGATTAATGGTGCAAATCAAGGCACACTGCTCTGCCCTACAAAGCTGCCTTTATAGGGTAAAATTATCAGTACTCGGATTGGTATCTGCCTTGTTTCTGTGTTTATACTTGGATCTAATTTTATTTATTTATCATCAAGAAGACTTGGTGAAAAGCTTTAAAAGACCAACAGCACGAAATAACCCCCCCCCCCAGAAAACACTTAGTGCCATTTAGTAGGAACAAGAACACAGACCCAGGATTGCAGGGATACATGCTTTTGTACTTATCCACACTCTCCTGGCTTTGTGATGCAACACCTCATCCGGCTCAATGGAAAACTGTGAGTGAGTCAGACATGTGCGCAGACTGTGAACCAGACCCTGGAGAGTGTTGCGAAATAAGCGTGTGAGATAAAACACAGAATAGAAGTTTTACAATAACTGAGGGTCAAGCAGGGCATGCTTTGTTGGCAGAATGAAAAAAAGAAGAAAGAATATCTGAATTTGAAAGGGACCTCCCTTTCATTTTGTCTGTCTCCTCCTTGGCTGATATGACTGAATGAAATCTGTCAGAAGCTCTTTTTACGGAAAAATAAAGCCCACAAAGGTTTATACGTGACATGCTTCCTTAATGATTTTAATGTTTTTTTTATTTATTTATTTGCCCCACTTAAGCTTTTAAAGCACATTCCTCCCAGGCGGCCTTGAGACGCAATTGCCGTTAACATTCTGTAATAATTGTCCATCACTGAAAAATCCCCCCCCCCACACACACACACACTCACTTAAAGAATGAAAATTGCACTCTTTAAGCATGGAGTGCGTCCTTTCTCACTCTCTCAAATAATTTTTTTTTTTTGTAATTTATTTTTATTTTTTTGCCTTTGAATTTGCCACCAAGGCTTTGAATGCCAAAGGAACACTTTTAATTCATCAGTGGGGTGGTGGTAGGGGTGCTGGAGTGGGGGTGGGGTACACTGAAGGCTGTTCTGGATCATTGGACAGACAGCGTCTGAAGTTTGAAAGGCAGAGCGGAAGAGTGAGGAGCGAGAGGCGGAGAAAAGGAGTGACTTGGTAATTTAAAAAGTCTTCCTTGTAGCACGAATAAAGGACTCTGCAAGCAGTAGAATCCAAAGACCTCCACCATTTAATTATCAAGTAATTGTAAAGTGCATAACAACAGAGAGCTGAAAGCAGGAGACAAGGGAAGTGGGACTGCTCCATGAAAATGTAATTAGCTGAATATCATTTCTCCTTGCTATCAACCACTGCAGAATTTAAGAGGGACAAATAAAGGAAAAAAGAAAACAACAACAACAAGCTCCCTTTAAGATAAAACTAAATGTACTGTCACAGTTTAGATCTTCAGTGACTTGGATCAATATGTAATTACCTCTGGGAGGAAGAAACACCTTCTCCCTCACATCTTTTTACTCTCTCTTTAACCCCTCTTTATTCCCATGGAAGGAAACAAAACAGCAGCGATAGTGACTGTCAGTGTGTCCAAACTGCACAGCACACATGCGTCTTTTCTTTTTTCTATTTCAATTAAGAATTCGAATAGTCTAAAGAAAAATATATTTATCTGTTCTTATTGGTGATACTTTTCGTTTCCCTGTGATAACTCAGGTGGATAAAAGTGGTTGCCTGCAGGCGAGACTGAAAAATGAAGCGTGTATAGTAAGGGGTGGTGGGGGGTGGTGTCACTTGTCGTAGTTTAAGGAACAGATAGAGGTGGAGGTGGAGGGACATGCACTCCACTCACTCTTAGTAACAACAGCCCTTGCCCTGCGGCACATCCCTTATCCGCAGACCAACAGCTCCCATTCAAGGAGACAAACTGGTACTACTATAGTGGTAGAGTTATTGCTTTAAGAATGAATTTAAGTGAATTCCACAGGACAATCATGAATTTTTTCACTGACATGTCCTAAAATGTGTTATTTCTGCATCTTTCAAATTAACATCAAAGACAGATAATTTGGTCACAGTAAATCCTATCTTCTTAAATATGCATTTGCAGACTATATGTTATAAATTTGGTGGTAACAAGAAATATTATCCTCTCTGGAATATATGTTTCATCATCTAAATGAGAAAAAGCATTTAATCAAGCATAGGCTTAGCAGCAGCAGATCGCCTGATCTCGATCCTGTCTCCAAATGTCTTACACAAGGAACACTGTTTAAGCTGCTTTAGCACGCACTTAGTTCCCATGGATCTGCAAGCTGCTGTGCAACCCACTTCCACTCCAGCTCCCCGTTTTCATGCTTTATATGGCTTAGTAAGCATGATTTTTGTTTTTATTAATGTTTTTGATGTTCTCTGCTAATCTCCCTCTGAAAAACAACAACAATAAAAAAAACTTTGTAACAATGTATTTTATTTAAATGCTAAAAAGCTGTTTTTCCACTGAGCTGTTAAGTTGAAAGTATTTGACCAAACAACAAATTATGGAATGGAGGATATTTTATGATGGACTAGACAGAACTGTGATTTAAAAGTGTTTGGCAAAATCATTCAGTGCTCTCAACCTCTCATTTGCTTTGCATTTTATACAACACTTGCTAACAGGCTTGTGTTTTCTGTATCTGCTAGCTAGTGGTTACATGCTGTCTGTGTGTTTTTTTAGCCATTTGGACTGAAGGGTTTGACTAATGAGGCATCCTTTTTACTGCCTGGAGACTGAGCCATTATTATGTAGTTGTTAATGTTACTTCCCTTTACCCCCAAAGAGCTGGGGGCATAACATAAACATGTCAATGATGCTAGATTAGCCTACTGTGAGCAACAGATACTTGATTTTAGCTTTCCTGAACAAGCAAATGAATTTTTTTGAGAACTGTAGGGTTTTGTTTGTTTGTTTGTTTGTTTTTTTAAGACCTTGCTGGTTCCACAAAAGTCATTCTTTGCCATGATATTCAATTGGTTAACAGCCTAGTCATTGGCGCTTTGTCATTTATTACTTACTATCAGACATCAAACCCTTTTTTTAGGAGTCAGTGAAATTTGCAGGCTGTCATCCTAATCTCTGAGAACTTCGACTAGAAGCATTCTTTGTTTCACTCAGATGACTGAGGTTGCTGCTTTTCACTGAGAACAAAGTCTTGCTTGAGTTCATACAATACAAATCAAGAAAAGCGACATGAAACAGATACTGTATTGTTTGCAAATTCATAATGATGATCCTGCTTTGCTTTGTATTATAAATCCACCAAGCACAAAATCACTGTTCACAGTTCAGATCAGGCCAAGATGATGAAAAGAGAAAAAGTGGACCAAAAAGGTTTTCGTAAGTGAATCTGTAGAATGACCATGAACACCTTGATCTTGTTTGGATGGCTGGGAGTCTGTTGTCTGGTCCACTTTTAGCAGTGATGGTTTTGTTGTTACCTTATTCGACCGTTCTCTGCAGTGGACTTTGTTGGTTTCCCTTTGGTTACCTGTAGGTTTTCCCACGATGTTCTTCCCCTTGCTTGTCTTCACACTCAAAAATACACCGTAGGCTAGACATAAATATTGAATGGACGACACTGTTCTGCTTTAAAATCTCCTCATTTTTAAAACTTACTGTATCAAAAAATTGGAGCTTTACTGGGATTTTTATAAATGGTAAAATTCATTGTGTGGCTAAAAAATCCTTACTTTTAAAATGACACATTGTACCATATTTTTATTGGGCAGCTTTTTCTCCAATGTATTTGTCTTTGTCTTTAAATCATGTTTCTATCACTGTGTTTATACACCACTTTATATTTAATCTTTAGTCTTTATTTTCATATTGTCACACTATTAAGTTAGTATGTAGACTTCATCTCCCTTTGTGTCAGCCTTCGAAAGGCTAACCAGTGGTCACTGCCGACCCCAAAGTGACTGCAGTTATACTTCCTGCAGTGCAGTTTGTCTGACCCTTATGTGGCCAAACAGCAGTCCAGAGGTCATTGTATTTTTTCTGTTTTTGTCTGACTACACATTGTGTGTGACATAAAATAGCCAAACCAGCTACTGGTCTTGGAACATCATGACAGCCCTGTCCTCCACCTAGCTTCCAGAATAAACAGCTGCTCCAGCCTGATTGTGTCCAGACAACAGGGACCGAAAGCTACATACTTCGTCTATAGTGAGTCCAAGACTATGCTCTCCCCAGTGGACATTTAATGTGCATTCACTAACTGTTGCTTTCACTGAGAGAGAGCAGAAATGAGGGAGCATAAATGGAGTAGCTCTACCAGTTTAATAAAGTAAGAATGGATTTTGGGAGATCCCATATTAATAATATGAATAATACTCCTGGATTTACCAGATTTTGCCCTGGGGGGTTGATGTTCTTTGATTAGTTCTGCAGTTTGCAAACTGTTAGACAGACACATTATCAAGCCCATTGTAGTCTCTTAAAATAAAACACTTTATGAAAGTTTCAAGGTCATTAGTGTTGACTAGGGCTTTAGAGTAAAGCAAATTTCACTAAATCAGGCAGTATATACTGATATGATATTACATATATACACTGATATGATAAGATTTTAAAAAGATGACGAAAGTAATCTGGTCTCTTTCACTTATAGAAGCATAAATTGAGTCCTGGTGCAACATATGGATTCATTTTATCTCAAAGGTGTTTGAAGGGGTAACAGGGTACTCTGTTACGTTCCACCACTGTGCATGATCTGGCCTTCAAAGTACTGCACTACATATGCCTGATGGTTAAGAAAAAAATGTGGGCTACATGCAAAACATTCATCAAATGTCATGTGATGATGACACTTTTCCTGCATGCCTTTTGCAATGTGTGCCGTTAATTTCAAATTCAAAGCTAAGCAGATCAACGCTACTGTGGGTTATTTTGTGTAGGTAAGTAAGTAAAGTTTCTTTTTTTTAGCACTTTTCATAGACAAGCAGTCACAAAGCGCTATACACAAAAGGCTAAAATAAACAGAACGTTAGGTACCAAAATAGACAATGTATACAAAAAGTGAAACACAGGTAGGTAACAGGTAGTTTAAGATAAAAATAATTAATCAATTAAATAAATAAAATAAAATACATGCATGATTTTTTTAAGTTATAAAGAAATAAAATAAATAAATTATTATGAATAAATTATTAGCCATAATTCTTCGTTCTGTTACTTATACAACACTGTGGAAGCAGGGGAAGAACAGGGCGAAGTAATTATATGCTAATAGAATTCGAAAACAAAAAAAAGCAAAAAACAAATACAAAAAATAAAACAGGATGACGGCGACCTCACAGCACAAACAGGACGCGCGCGCACACACACACGCGCGCGCGCACACACACACGCGCGCGCGCGCACACACACACACACGTTAAAAAAAAATAAAAATATGAAAGCTGACAACACTGTTTCTTCAACAAAGCTTGTCATTGATGTTACCATTGAAACACTAGGCTAAATATATATGACATTGTTTGCTGAAGTATGTCTGGGGGATGCACTGCTGTGTGTGTATGTGTGTGTATATATATATATATATATATATTTATTGACAAAGCTGTATAAATTATTCATGCCAGATAATCTGTTTGTTGCTGCAGAACGGAGAATTCTTGTATATAAGTATTATCTGGCTTAAAGATTCCTTATTATTGCTAGACTTATGCGCTTGCATGTATTTGACAAAAAATGGAAACATTTGGGAAGATGTGAATTGATGTTTTCTACCAGGAATCCAGTTAAAGCTGATGGAATGTCTATTTGAGCCACCATAAAGCCAAGGATGGAGAATCAAGCCATCCTTAATAGGTTTTCCATTGTTCACTGATTGTCTGTTTGTGAGTTTTAAAGACCACTGTGCTAAGATATAGACTTGACTAGAACACAACTACACAGATAGATACTAGTTAGTCTCTATGAATATCTAAGGTTACTTTGAGTCAGCATATAAATGCCACATTGGTAGACCAATGGACAAAATGTGGAATTGAATGTTATTTATGCGCGATCACTGGCCAACACATTTTTCGAATGCTAGCAAAGCTATGAATACACATTAAAAGGTATATATCAGATATGATGGACTGAAAAAAAGTAGGATAAGGCCATTATGAGGATATATGTTGACTTTTTTGTTCCTGTTTAATCTCTGTGGCATTCAGGGACTAGGTTAACAGACATTTGTGAAAGATAAACTGACCAACACTTGTGAAAACAAAAAAAGGGGATAATCTTGTGTCTTTTGTTCCAATTGCATACACCTTGGATGTATTTTTTTTTCTAAAGCAAATTAAATATTGCTGATCTCTCAAATTCCACTGGCACTGCAGAGACATTCATAAAGGTGCTTTAAGTTTTTATTTTAGGATACTAGAATTCACAGTTCAAGAATATTTATGTGGTAATAGGCCTTGGCGCAGCTCCTCAGTTCATCAACTCTGAAACAAGCCTTTCTTTTAGCTCATCTCTGTGTAAGGCCACCATCCCCTTAAATCAAATTTTGGCTGCTCCTTGCAAAAAGACCGGTTGGTACAGCAGGTCGTCGGGACTTAAACATTGGATGTTTTTAATATTTAATCCAGAATTTTTTATTTTTGTTTACATCAAAAAGGGCCAAGAGTAGAAGAAACAGCTCAAAAATGAATGTTTAGAGCAACGTGAAACCTTAGGCTCACAAGATTTCACTTTAAAAAAAAAAAAAAAAAAAAACCTTACCCATGTTAGATGTGAGCATCCACTGTTGCAACAATACAGAGATGAGAGAAATGTTAGTTCTGCTTTAAAGACCAGCAAAGTCTGCATATGGAGAATGGAGAGGCCGAGTAAAGCCAGTTTGTGGTTCATCCATTTTCACACTCTTTAAACTTTTGATTTTAATCATTGGTTAGGTTTTGACATCGAAAGTACTTGTTAAGGATTAACCACTAAAGCTGAAAAACAAGACGTGGAAAAAATGATAATCATAATAAATAACATGTTCAATAGGGAATAGGAAGACAAACTTATTTAATTCCACCACTTTCCCTCTATTTAGTAACTAATAATCATATTTTTTTCTTCCTGACCTATCCTATCACAAATCCTTTCTTCCAATTTTTTTTTATATGGATTTGGTTTTATAAACCCAGAGAAACTGAAATTACTTGGTTAATTTTAGGAAAATGTTGGGATTTAGGTTATAATATCCTCTTTCACTACATTGACCGAATCACTTTGTCATTAAATATCATTGCTTGTAAAGGATACCTTGGAGTCACGTTCAAGTCAAGCTCTCAAAGGTCACATTGTTTCTATCATCGGCACAACATTGGCTTTAAAAAAAAAACAGCTGTATTTGACAGTCTGGTAATAAGAGTTTAGTTCTTAGCAAAAATGAAAAAGTAGTTTGAGATCCACATGTATATAGGACAAAATTGCACAGTTTTCCATAGACAAAGGCTCATGTCTGTTAAAGAAAACAGTGTATGATACAAAGCCACTAATGTACTGAATGTGCAAAATTTATTTTTCTAGGACATAGGAGTTTTATTTTGTTTGCAGTCGCCTTCTAGGCCATCCGGGAGTCCACAAGGGGCCAAACAAATCCAGAGTCCACATACATAGGCATACTGATGCACACAAATACACACAACCATACATAGTAGCTTGGTTCCAGTATGAAGCAAGTCAGCAAGTCAGTGCACCTAGGGGATAGCTTTAGCCACCAGCCACCAGGCCCAAATCCACTGACTGATCCAGTGCCCAGACTGTCAGGCCCTGCCCAGCCACTGCACAATCTTTCAGCCTTCACTAGCTGCTGCGAAGCCTCTGGTACTTCACACTGCGTCAGTAAAGACAGCACTGGGGTGAAAAAACAAAGGGATAAAAAGAGAACGAAGGAAGTGCTGTGATGCACGCAAAACCTTTAACGTTACTTGAGAGATTTAAGGTGGGATACTTGGAACAGACAGATCTGATGGAACATCAAGCTGGTTAATCATTAAAGCATATGGAAAAAAGTAGTTTGGCACCTGAATCGTCTCTGGATTCAACAACACAGTTGCTTTTGTTGTTAGTCTAGCTTGAATAGTGGAGCACTGAAACACTGCTAATTGTTAGGAAGTACTGTTTTTGAGTTCGTGTCAAAAGGTTGGAGCCAACAGCTTCCTTTTGTGCTGTCTCCCTATTAGAGGGAAATGTCAAAGCATCAAGGGTGCTGAAATATTGAGGCAGAGAGAGCTGGAAACCAAAAGACGCCTGTGTCACTTCGTCTGACTTCTGATTCGACGCATATGAAAGAAGGAGGCTAACTGAATTGATTTGTACATGCTGATATTCTCATTCGTATTTTTTGAATAAACTGTAATTATCTTGACTATTTGAATAGAGGGCAAATGGTTCCTCTAGTGACTTGCAGATCCATTATTGCCTGCCTAATTGGCTTGGCAAGCCTTGCCCCCTCTTTCCCTCGCCTGTTCACTCAAAGATTAAAATCCAGCAGTGATTTTTAATTTGAAATGGAAGAAAGTGCAGTCAAGATGATTAGCCACAACTTAAAAAAAAAAAGACAGCCTTGTTTTAGGTAATACACCTCATATGCTGCGCACCAATGAATGTGGCCCCTGAATTAGCAGCATGGCACCAATTATTTATTTCTTAAGAACCACAATTTATAATTTTTTACTTTGTTTCTCACTTTGTTATTTGTGAAATAATTGCACACATCACAGCGTAACATTCAAAATACCTTAAATTTTGCAATCTTTATTAATCATTTGTAAAGTATTTGCAAGTGAGCAAAGATGGAGCATGTGGGAAAAAATGCTCAGTCAATGGCTGTTTTGATAATGAGGAATAAAAATAGACGCTGCCAGCTTTTTAAAGCCCCACGTGGCTTTGCATCTACCTCTTTCACCAGTTCTTTTTCTTCAGGTGTTCAAAAATTGATCCTACATTCTCTATTACTCAGGGTAAAGTCGATAGATATTGTTACCCTTATAATAATAATAATGTTTAAAAGTGTTCTTAATATTTTGTCCTCCCCATGCAGGCAGAAACGGCCCTAACCAATCTGGCGCCCTAGGCAAGATTTTAGGTGACGCCCCCCTACATCAGCAGTGTAGTGTAATGTTGTAACAAATAATATTTCTATTAAATAAGCTTTACTTTTACTTTACATTTTAATTAACGTGGGATAATTTTTTGTATTTAGAAATAATAGTACTAACTTTCTTTTTTTTTCCTTTTCAACATTTGTGGCACTAGCGTGGCGCCCCCTGATGGACGGCACCCTTAGCATTTGCCTATACGGCCTATGCCACGGGCCGGCCCTGCATGCAGGAGTTTGCTAGTGTCCTCCATGCAAGCTACTGACGATTGTAGCAACATGTTAGCAACCACTGCAATCGAAAGAAGCTTTTTGATGTAGTACCATGTACCTCTTTGTCACCAATTTTACACTAGTGACTGACAGCAACCTTCAACAACCACCACACACTTTCCCCTAGTGAATAGCAGTATCCACAGGGTCAACCCATATGGAAAAGATACATATAAATCTTATAAAGTTTTTATCAGTCTTGTGTGAAACTTGTATGAAAAGCATAAAAGAGTGAAAACCGATATAAGATCCCTTGAAAAATTATATAAATGAAACTTGTATGTTTTGGATACTTACTAAAACAATATATGTGTCGCGCTGGCCTAGTAGGTGTGACTGTTATTCCTCTCTTCCTCCTGCCCACTACCTGTTCGGTGCTGCTGCGTGCGCATGGCCACTGATTAGACCTTGGGTGCAATCAACAACTAAGCACGGCCTGGTGTGCGCCGCCCTGCCAGGTGAGCCACATTAGAGCAATCAAGGGTGGGCGTGCCTAGTAGACCTTAAAATGCATGCAGCAGTCATTTGACCTGTGAGCAACATACTGAGAGGACAGCAAACAAAGCACTTTTCCACTGTGAGGAAGACTTTGAACAAGACGGGCTATCGGTAAGCTCTTGAGCTCACATTTGCTGCACATATATTTGGAACTATGGAAGCTCAGTTGTGCAAATGTTTTATGCTTAGGGAAATAGTTGCTGCATTTAAGTTTAAAAAAATATATTGACAAAAATGAATGTTTAAGTTTGAATAAATAGTTTGTGCAGTTAGTGTTCCCACATATTTATGTTAATTAATATTAAAAATAGTTACCCCAAATCCTTGGGTGGATTGTAAAAATAGAGAAATGTTTGGTTTTGATTTAAAGAAAATAATTCTTTGTAAAGAAAATCCTTAATTAAAGTCTCTATTAAAATGTTTGAACTCTAAAATGTATACTTTAAAATACAATTGTTTATAAAAAGTGTTAAATGCAAAGAAGACACATTGTGTATATTTATTTAAGAACCACAGTTAAATTAACACAGTTAACCACATGGTAAATGGCTTTACTGAAGTGTATTTTGTTATTTCATCTGTCTTTTGTGTAATGCATGTAATTTATCTGAATGGTTAATGAAATGTTCTTTATTTTTGTGTTGAAAGGTTTTTTTTACCTGCTGCTACCTACCAGCTATCAAACTAGTTGGTCTAAATAAAGTTGAGTGAAATTCAAAGTCTGGTCTTTTTCAAGTGTGGATACCTCACAGTCAGAGGAACACTTGACAATATGAAAGTAATGAGAAGGTGGCCACTTTCATGAGTAAATCATAAGTTTTTACTATTTATTTCAATATGGGAGTGTACAGTTTCAATGGCTAAGTGAATGAAGCTTTAGTGATGGATTTTATCTTGACTGCTAGCACCCTCCAGCAACCACTTGCTAACCACTCATGGAATACATATTTTGTTTGGCAACTGGTAGTTGATGGTTGCTGACCAGTTTCAGTCTCTAAGCCTGACTGACTTGAATCTAAGCAATACCAGAATGAGACAGGTGGTAGTTTGCTGTTGCTAGTAGGTGGACTAAAGCTGACCAAAGTCCAAAGAATCACAGTTTAATTATATTTAAGCATTTATTTATGTATATTTTTCCTTCATAAATAAATAGTTCTAACCCTAGGCAGATTGTCTCTTTCTGTTTCTGGGAATTTGCTGTAGAAATTATCATGACACCAGATTCAGCTAAATGTAAAAACTGTAAATCATACTGGAATGTTTAAAATCATGAAGAAGAGAAATTGGTGCATGGTGCGGAAGGTATGCCTATCCCTACACTAAGGTTTTACCATTTGATAGCAAGTTGTCTTGTACCCCCTCCTACTTCTACCCTCCAGATAAAGGAACAGAGTGTGTTGCTTTACTATCAACAAGCAGCCAGGCTGTCCTTGAGGAATCCAAAGAAGCAGAAGAGAAGATGCCAAACAGAAAAAGGTCGTCATGTTCCAAAAAAGGCCTCACCTAACCTGATCCCTCCAGGTCTTCACATAATAGTGGAAAATTCAAATAACGCAGTGTTGAATTTAATTTAAAATAAAAATGAAACATTGTAACATAAAAACAAAGTTTATCTCTGGGTTTAAACAGCAAAGGCAGATTTATTTAAATGACTAGCTCTACAGTGTGGTGCCTCATCTTATTGCCACTCTTCAGTGTCACTTGTTCATGTCTCTCTTTTATTGTTGGACTTTTTTAGTCACTTAGTCTTCATTCATTTCAGTTTTACTTTCTTATATCCTGCCCTCGTATGTTGCCCTGTGTCCTGCTAGCTCCTTGTGTATTTTTCCTGTGTTCCACATATAAGATGTAAGTCCACTGGTTCCAAATGTGAACATTGTGACATACGGATGAAATGACAACTGCCTTTCCATAAGCTTCACTGTAACAGCCAAGTAATGAGGGCTGTATGTAATGATCAGACAGATCTTAAACCATTCTAGCAAGTGAAGCAACTATAAATGTGAGTGAAGACAACACATATATGCACGGTATGCATACGAGTGCATTGCTTTTTAGTTGGACAGGTAGATGTGTGTAGTATACGTTTAAAAAAAAAAAAAAAGAGCCACAATCTGAATATGTTTTTATCTGCGGTAAAGAAAAGAAGGAAGAACATTCTCCCTGCACAGCGTGAAATATTTTCTTTACTAAGATATATTTGCTTTGCAAATTCCAACCATATCTTACCCTTACTGGTAGTGGCTCTGATAATTTCCCTTTTAACTTGTCTGTACCTGCTAAAAATGACCAGCTCCCAGGGAGTTTTTTAACACACCGCTGTGCAGACTTAGAGTTTATATAGTGTATTTGCTGGACTGGAAATACTGCTCCTCGTAGCTACCCTTTCAGAGTGAAATAATAATGATCCAAGCATCTTAAAAGCACAGACGTGGATTTAGCTTGCTAATGACTGATTTCTTGACAGAATGATTAACTGACTGACTAGACAGTTAAACTTACAAAGGCATAGTTTGTTGCCTGTGCATCAAACCCTAAAGTGCTCCCATAACCTTAAATGCCTTCATGCTTGCTGACTCCAGTCAAATGAATGGACTAGACTTGGTTATGGTTCACTGCTTTTGTTCCTCTGTGCGGGGAGCTAATAAGTCAATCCCATCCACTCCCTGATACATGGAGGATGCACTTATCGCATTGTCAGCAGCTCATTTCATTAAAGCCTCTGGTTAAGTTTGCATGTTACCGATTCAACATTTTTAAATTACCTTGCTAAGGCCGGCTCGTGCCAAGTCACGGGGAAAAACAAAGGAAAGGGCTCCCTGTGCAACCCTACCATGCTGCTTTGGCCATCAATCATGGCTGTCAGAGCAGCTGTGCTCCCGCTCTTTGGTGGGAACTCACACCAGAGCTCTACATCATCCGGAGCTGTGATGAATGCTCAGGCTTTAGCTCCAATGCCTTTCATTAGAGACCGTGCCATCGACAGGTAACGTTGCCACAGAATAAGTGCAAATGATATCAACTGTCATAATGGCACTGAAAATATTTCATTTGACTGAAGCCAATTTTAATGCAGTTATTACCACTATAAGAGGAAAAAACTATCACTACATGACATTTAACAATTTTCTAATACTTTCCCCACCTTGTTAGGAGAAGAAGGCCCACAGATATATAAGGATAAAAAAAGTACATCAGCTTCTGAAAAGTAATGCCTGAAGTTATGTTATATCAGTTTGAAAATGACCAATAAGAAAATCTGTTTTGTGGAGTTTTCCAGTTTTTTTCTCATTCTTTCTTGTAGAATTTATAAATCTAGTTTGACCCCATGACGAAAAAAACATGCTCAAGACACAAAGGTGAAAGTCTGATATATGAATGTGAGCATAAAAGGAAATTACTGTAGATTACAGCGGGTTCAGGAGTCCCCCTTTTTTTCTTAGAAAAACATTTTTTGTCCTCAGAAAATCCATCTGAACATGCCTATTTAATATCATATAATTTAACAATATGTACTGAGACCATATTTGCTACTTTTAGAAGCAAAACAACGTTTTTAAGTTTCTGAGACTCAGTCTCGTGTTGCTTGAAGTGGTTCGGTACTCTAACCCATTATTTTGCCAAGGTGAACTTACAGAAAAGGATGTGTGAGGCAATGTTCATTACCACTCAGTAAAAGAAAACACACAGTTGTAACCTGTTTTTTCTGAGGTCCATTATTGAATCTTGTGCTTCAGTGTGAGCCCTACACTGTTACGTGGAAGCCATATCTCCAGATGCATGTTTCTGGAGAGAGGAGGTCTGTCGGCTATTGAATCGACTTGCTGAATTATCAACTTCTCAAGCAGTTTGTTTGCTTAGTGACCTGACTCATGAAACAGAATTTCCTCACCCTTGTGGTTGGAGGTATTCTGTGATATCAGGTGGATATTCTCAAACAGCAGAACAGCTATGGCGTTTTATATTGCCTAGACCACATCACTGAACCTAGACACAGTACTCTCATATTAGACATCAGTTCTGTCTGGAACTATGAAAAGTTTGGATTCCTTTACAGTACTGTGCAAATTTGCGGTTCAAAACATCAGTAGGAGAATGTCAGCTCAGCTCAGAGGTACAAGAGTCTACAGCAATCAATAAAACATGGCGGAGGTGGTGTCTTGTACTTTGAAGGCGATGTTGGGGATTAGAATTAATAGAAAAAAGAGTTCAAACTGTGCTATAGAAAAAAAAATATGTAGTGCTCGTGACAAATTAGCATGATTTTTTTCTTGGAGATAAAATGTAACTATTTAAAATAACTGGCTACCTGAGAATTAAGAGTTATCCTTGAGTTTTTAAAGCCAGTACTATTTCTGATAGTACTGCTATGTAATTTTCACTCTTATTTATTGCATGCAAACTGCAGTTCTTGCCGCCATCACATCAAAAGCATCAATATAAAGTTTATCAGCTGTAAAACTGTTCAAGGACAGCTTCTAAAATGTCTTCAATTAATATATTTCAGTAAGAAACATCAAGAGGCATTTTGTGGGCTAGCCACACATTATTAATGTTAATATGTTTTTTGTATATGTTAAATATAGCTTCCAAAAAGCAGAAAATGGGCTTGTACTGTAGCTTTGATGGCAGTTGCATTAAATGTGGCACAGCAAGGACTGAAACCATTTAGTGGTGTGATTGGTGGAGTGACACTAGCAGAAAGCAACAAAACGCTTTTGCTTCCACATCCTATCCATCCAAGCTTGTCTCATTAGCCTTCGTTCCATTACAGGGCCAAAAACTACATCCAAGGTTGTTTATGTAAAGCAATTTCTGGACTGCATCTTGTTATCAGCAGAGGAGATGTGCCAGTTGGATTGTACTGTCAAAGTGAAATTGTTTTTTAATTTCACATTATCAGGTTTTTGAATGGATCCTGGCCCCGAAGACCTGTTCTAGACCTACTGGGTTATAACGGAAATTGCTAGCAGCACCAATTGGCCTCTGGACATGCAAGCCAGATGAGGCTTCATAAGTTAATCATACCACAATCCATATCAGGCTCTCTGCCGACAAAATAATTTGATTTCTATTAAGGGAAACAGTCAGAATTGCCTTAAAATAATGTAAGCCTAAATGATGAGGTTGCTTTAATGTTAAGCATCTCACTCGTTTAATTTACAGCTATATTGCACATAAATGCAGTATTTTATTACTTAGTGTTTGTCAGATGTCATGTACTGCATTAACAAATCTCCAGACCCAGAAGAGGAAATTATTCAGAGTTAACATCCACTTGTATACACTGACAAACAAGTCAGCACATTAAAACACTGACTGAAATCTTTTTCTTTAAATGGAACGGGATAAAATGTAAAATGTCAAATTGGAAAGAACAACCAATGGTGTATATCCCCAAAGAGATGTTTTCTTTTAGGCACATTTCATTATTTCCTCTACCCACTGCTTTTGGCTCATAGCCTGACTACCAGAAGGCTTTTTCTCTGATATCACAGACAGCCAAGTCCAGAACACAGTAAGACTGAAGTGTGTGAAGTGCATAAAAACACAATGAATTTATGATTATTGTGATCAGCACTTCTTTGAATAACCCCCTCTTTTTTTGGTCCAGTGAAACAAAAAGTTCAGTCTTGTTTCCTGGAAAGAAATATGCAAAGCTCATTCGTTATAAATCTATGTCAAATTAAATATAAGGTAGCAACATTTCTTCCCATTTTCCTGAAAGATTGCCACACCGTGTCAAAGATGGCATTTCAACATTCAAACTGAGATCTTTTTCTGTTTTTGTTAGAAATAAACATTCATTTTGAAGGTTGTGGACATTCAGTGTTGTGAAACACATTAGAAAAAAGTCTAATATCCATTTGGGTTAATTACTAGTATGATTTGTTATAAAAAATAAAAAAAAAAGACCAATATTTCAAAAGTAAAGACAGGGAGGGTTTCACCTCTCTGTAAAAGACATTCTGCCTGGCAAATGTTTTAATAATTTAGGCCTCAAAGGTTAAAATTCTCATCTAAGATTAAAGATGATTATGTCCCTCCCAACAACATGATATCTTTGGCTTTTGAAAAGTTCTCTCCAAAAGTCCATCAAAGTCAATCAGGGTCCCAAAACAGCAACATAAATACAAAACCAAGAAATATTTTTATTCTTACTTTCCTCTATCATATAGAGTTATGGATAGTTCTCTAGGACTAGCTTGTGCTTTGACCTTATAAGATTAAGAATATCATTAAACTATTTTTGGAAATTATGACTGCTGCATACTCCAGCTAAAGAGAAGACTGAGAACCCAGCCTGTTTTCAGCACATAGTTCAACTCTATCAAGCATTATGTGGTGACAACACCAGCATGAGTAACCTGCATAACTGTGAAGGCACCATTAATGCTGAAAGATATGTATACAAGTGTTTAAGCAATCTATAGAGAGGAAAGGCAATACAATGCTAAACCCTATTCTGTTCTTTACTTCAGCATGGATAACAGGACCTAAACTGCCATACATGTAGTCTGGACTTGTTAGCCATTGAATTTATTCTGGCACATTGTGAAAATAAAAAAAAATTAAATTAAAACTACATCTACTAACAATGGCAAATTTTTGATGTCAAATTGAGCTTCTTAGTTATCAAATGTTTACATAAGAAAGAAGAAATGAAATGACACCACGTAACTGGAACATGTTGCTTACACTATTAAACTGATCAAATTGTTTGATTTTTATCATTTTAACTATAAAAAATTTTGTCAGCACAGCTTTGATTCCAAGAATCAAAGCCATCATTATGCCCTGACCTACAATATTACCAAAGTGTTTTAATCTGTATCTACTAGGAGTTACAAATGTTCTTATTAACCAGATGTAGTTCATTAGTCTGAGGTGTGCATTCACAGTCTAAATATGGGCAGCAGCAACACAAGATGATATCCAATGCTGTGCTAAGATTTAAGTTTCCAAATCTTTGTTCCATGTGAACCCACTGATGAAAATAATGTAAACACATGAAAAAATTATGATATGGCATCTTTTCTTAAACATTATTCATTATTTATTCCTTGTGAATCAATATTTCAAGCATTTGTGGGCATCTAATGAGCAAAATTATGTTGATTTTTTTTTTGCATTTTTCTGTACCATTTTCAAATAGATATTAAATATATTAAATGTTTTTCTATAACTATTTACAGCATGCTGACTATACACAATAGCATGAACTTTAATTTGCATTTGATATCTTGCCTATTTATTCCAAACCTATATTACAGTACAATGTGCTTTATGCTGCAGATCTATGGTAATAGCTTTTATGTTTGTATGAACCCCATTAGCCTGTGTCAAGCAGCGATTAACAGCCACACACACAGATGGTAACATATGTGTTTGCCCACAGAAATGTTCCCTGACGCACGCCGGTGTGTGCTGATGAAAATGTGATCATATTTAAAGATACGTCCACACACATACTGTGACCACCATACTTTATTGAAGCTATCTAGCACTCTCCCTCTATCTAGCTCTCCCATCAGTGATACACAAAGTCATTTAAGGCAAAAAATAATTTAGGACAGCTACACCCCCTTGCTATGATGCCATGATGCCTCTCAGGGGAGCCTGCCATAGTCCTTTCCAGAGGGAGGAAGCAAAAACCCTGCCGCATTAGTTTTTTTTCCATCGCTGTATTCCAGCTGGGGTTCCATAGATACTGATTTGTCTATCCCCACAGGATAGACCACTCTTAATACGATTACAGAGCTAGAGACTTTAAGATAATTCAAAGCATCTCCACGGTTAATTCTGAGAAGGCGGCATGGATGCCACATCCGCTTATTGTCGTTCCCTGCATGCTAAAGAGAGCATAAGAGTTGACTTATTACCACACAATACTGACTAAGTGGGAAATCTCTTTGGACATGGCGACCCACCATATGCTAGATTTAATTCGATTTTCTTTTTAGGCTTTAGTTAAGTGCTTCTAAAGTTTCTTGTTCCACAGCAAGAGGGTAAGAGGGCAGCTGTGGCTTTGACTTGAATTGCTACTTCAAGAAAGGGCAAATAAGCCACGAGTTTGCTAAAATACAGAACACTTATAGCGACACAGCAGCATTAGCGTATTGGGTGCAAAACTGGATTAAACCTAATCCTAGAGTAAATTCATTTCTTTCAATGCAGATCTCTTGCAAATGTGTGATTTCTAGGACTAGGAGCTTAATCCAAAGAAGGGTCCATAAAGAGATGTGATGTGTTTGCTTTAGCTGAATTGTCTGCTACATTTTTAATACCCACTTAATCTAAGGTTAAAGGTTGTCTTAATGAGGAATTTGCCCTGCCATATCAATAGATGTTATAAGATGTTATGGTGATGGCTTTTAAAAATGCAGGTAGTTCATAAACACTTTATATAAAAGAGAAACACGGTCAGCTTGATGTCACCCAGTGGATTTGGGTTTTTAAGTCTCAGTGTTTGCATTATTACTGCTTCCATGTTATTGTTTGAGGAGCAAGAGGTCACTGTATTTAGAGCACAGGATGGCATGCTATAGGTTGTTAGCAAAATGGGTGCAGGGCACAAACACTGATGACAAGCAGATAAATATCAATATTTTTTCCTTTTACTCTGAATGCTTTTGATGGGCTGTACCTCTAATATGAAAAAGCATAACCTGCTTTAACCTTGTTCTTGAGTCTGAGGGGCAACTTTACTTAAAAAATTAACATTTAGTTGTATTCAGCATCAAAAATGTCCTTTTCAAGCCAGACATGTTACTCTACCTTTAACTAAAAGGAAATAAAAATATAATTAGGGTGTTTCTGCATCGACCTTCCAATGGGTGCTGGTAAAGCCTAGCTGTCTGGAATTTGTATGGTGGCCTTAAGAGGTCAAATTCACTCAAGCTTAAGAAAAGACTAGCAGACAGAAAACCATTGCAAAAGCACACAAAATACAGCATAAGTTGAATAAAACATAACAGAAATAACAAAAAAATACTGTAAAAGGCATCAAAAAAACAAACAAAACAAAAGTGAAGTGTTTTTGGGGACACAGAAGTGACAAGCTAACAATAACAGTAAGGCTACGTCCACACTATTGCGTTTTCGTTCCATTTTGGCCTCCCGTCCACACTGAGACGCCGTTTTCGCTCATGAAAAACGCAGCGTTTTGAAAACGCATACATTTGAAAACGGTGCTTTTGCGTCGCAGTGTGGACAGCGAAAACGGAGACTTTCTAAAACGAGGACGCATGTTACTCATATGATGCAGTCATGTAACCAATTAAACTAAGATAGCGGAGGGCATTATACAGCAGTTGTTTTGTTTGCTCTCAATTTTGACAGCCCTATTAAAGATTAACATCAGTCTGTACATGCTCCAGATAACTTTTCTTCAAATTCTTTAACTCTCACTCACTTTTGCAACTTTGTACTTTTGTGTTACTCGCAGCAACAACTCCACCTCATTGTTAGTCCATTTAAAAAACTTGGTGCTTCTCCTCAACATTTTGCCGTGATGTTTCAAAGAGCTGGAAAGTAAATAAACGGCAGACAGAAATGAGGCAGGCGGAATCTTCTTGCATTTCACGCATGCGCAATACTGGAATGTAAGCATTTTTGGCCATTTCAATGTGGACGCACAACTCTGTGACAACGACTGAAAACGCTAGTGTGGACGTGGAGCGTTTTCAGACAAAAACGCTGTTTTCAAATCTATCTAGTGTGGACGTAGCCTAAATGTGTATTTTCAGTATTATATGTAACAAACCATGTTACTATGCATTGTTTTCCGCCTCACTGATGAACACTGCTTCTCTTAAACGTGTCTGTCTCACAGCAGTCCTTCTTTAGCTTTGGTTTCTGTCACTTCTGCAGCTGGTCCATCATGTTATTGTGTCCCCACAAACACTTCTTTTTTGTTTTGAGTTTTTAATTATGACTTTTACAGCATTTATTTTCAATTTTTTGTGATTTCTGTTCTGTTTTATTCAACTTTTGTTGTACTTAGTGTGCTTTTGCTGTGTTTTTCTACTTGCTGGAATTTTCACGAGTTGCAGTTCATTTGACCTCTCTGACCCACCGTAAATTTACCTTTAGAGACTATAATTCCACTGTAAGAAACCTCGGAGTGTTCCTGGATGGCTCTTTTAAACTCGAGAAACAGGTGTCCACTGTGGTAAAAAACAACTTTTACCAGTTGCGTCAGATTTCCAAAGCAAAGCCGTTCCTTCCTTTAAAGGACCTTGAAAAGCTTATCCATGCATTTATTACATCCAGATTGGACTACTGTAACTCCCTCTACTCTGGCCTCCAACACTCCTCTCTTTGCCGGCTCCGATTAATTCAAAATGCAGCTGCGCATCTTTTAACAGGTACGAGAATTCATGAACACATAACTCCAATTTTAGCCAAATTACATTGGCTCCCTGTTAAATACCGTATAGATTTTAAAAGTCTTTTGTTCACTTTTAATATTTTGAATAATTTAGCGCCCAGTTATCTTTCTGATTTACTCCATTCATACAATCCCAACAGAGCACTTAGATCGTCCAACCACAGGCTCCTAGCACAACCTAGGACTCGAATGAAGTCGAGAGGCGACCGGGCCTTTGCATCCGTGGCACCCAGACTCTGGAATAACCTCCCCGTT
>NW_005187441.1:3585106-3586325 GCF_000239375.1 Pundamilia nyererei | reverse complement strand
CACACACACATCATCATCATCACCCCTCCCCAGCACCACCAGCCCGCCTCCTCCACATTACCACAGCTTGCACCCCCCCCCTCTCCTCCCCTTCCTAAACCACCCCCCTTAAAGACTATTGCGCGCATTAAATTGCTTTTCATTTCCGTGCTGTGACAGTCTCTGAGATCGGGGGGGATTTATGCATTTTCACGAGTGACTTTCACTGCCATGCTACGGTAATTATTTCATAATACGTCCTTCGCTGCAGGGCACGGGCTGGTTTGCACCAACCAACCGAGATCAAGTTCCACTAGTTGACAACGCTGGGTGGAAAGATGAAGCGCGCGCGTACATAGGATATCCTATGAGCAGGAGCAACAGAACTGCAGAAAACAGAAGAAGAAGAAGAAGGAGAAGAGGAGGAAAGGGGGGGGATCGGATTCTCGCATCCGAGGAGGCAACTGGAGGAACATTGATCTCCGGTCGATTTGGACGCACTGGCAATTGAAATAAAGAGACCTTGGGCAGATCTATACATAAACTGGTAGGAGCCGCACCGCTGGCAGCAGACAGGGGTGGGGGGGATTCGTGCCTCTCTCTGAGCCGCTTCCTTCGTCAGTGCGCATGGATGAAAGTCACAGTTAAAATGCATGCGGCAAGTCCTGTCTGATGTGGGATTACCGCGTTTTTATTCGCCCCCCTCGCCTCCCGACCATGTTCCAACTTTGGTTTTGGCTCTTTTTCCGAGATGACACTGCTAATTTCAGTCGGCGCTGGGAGAGCACCGGAGCCCGTTTCGCCGCGCAGGCTGTCACATCATCGGCGTGAATGAGAACGTTACCCGCGCTCGTCCATGCCTGGTTTATGGAGCTAAACACCGCGGAGACTTGACTTGATTTTTTTTCTTTCCTCTTTCTTTTCTTTTCTTTTCCTCCTTTTTCTTTAATTTTTTTAACCATCCGGCTGAAGGGCGGACAGTGAAATCACGAAATCCATGTTTTCACTGAGGCTGGGGGGAAAAGACCGGACACAGCCGTGATTGTCGGCATGTTTTTGCGTTTACCGGAATCAGCACGGTAAGAAAACCCTGATTTATTTTCTTTCCCCCCCTTTCTTTTGGTTTAACTGCTTGTCTCAGCTGAGACGCTATGCCTTTTTAACGTGTTCTTTTTTTTTATTGGGAGGAGGAGGGGTGAGTGTGTATCTGTGTGTGTGTGTGTGTGTGTGTGTGTGTGTG
>NW_005187441.1:3553847-3585052 GCF_000239375.1 Pundamilia nyererei | reverse complement strand
TGATCCCGGATTTAAAGGTGCTTTTAAGAAAGGTGTCTGCGGCCGCTGTGCCAGTAACAAGCACAGAGCCCGCATTTCTGCGCTCCAGTTAGAGCATCCCGTTTTTTTAAAAAAGCCTGCTGCATCCGCACACAGATGCTCTGCAAAGACAAGGCGCGCTGATGCACTGGCGTTCCAAGTTATATCTCCATTATTTCCGTGAGCCTGGCTTTTAGAAACAAATATTTATTTATTTATTTATTTGAAATGGTGTTAAACTGAAACATTTCAAACATTTTGATTGACACCTCAGTGGTGGAGTAGGCTACCTGTGTGCGTGCGTTAAAATTGCGCTTATTTATTTTATTTTGATTTTTGGGAGGAGGGGGGGATTTATGGAGCGATGTGTGGGCTTTTTGTGCTCTTTTAAGGAACGCACACAGACCCAAATGTGTGCGTCTGCTGTGCACGCGCGTGTGTGTGCACGCGCGCGTCTGAGGCGGAGAGAGAGAGGGAGAGAGAAAGAGAGAGAGAGAGAGATCTGTAACCTTCTATATAGCAGATGCCATACATAATACTTGATTATAGAATTATCTACTCCACGTCAAAATGTAGTTTGGATCAGAGATCCTCCGCGAGATTTGCCTTTGATCAACTCCTCTCCTTTCTTTCTTTTCAATCTTTCTTTTCTTTTTTTCCCTCTTTTTTCCGCCCGTGGGCAGCAGCAGCAGAAGAAGGAGAAGAAGAAGAAGAAGAAGGGCTGCGACTGTCGCCTTGTAGGCTCATATTCACATTTTCTATGGCAGGTCGGATATATATATGTGTATCCATTTTTCTACAGAGATGAGGACTGTCTGCTTGTCCCTGTCGATTGGTATCAGGGAACCGGCATTTTATTTTTATTCGCACCGAGGACGGTTTTTAATCATAGCACAGGAATAAACACCCCCCCCCCTCACCCCACCGTCTTTCATCCTCATGTTGTGGAGGTGGAGAGAAGGGATCCGACAGTTTCCCCAAGTCGTCGGGTATGAGGGGTGAGTGAGGTATCTTTGTAGTTCGGAGATAGGAGTTCATCCTCGAGGTTTTAATGTGAGTTTGAATCGTCAAAGGAAAAGACAAACAAACAAACATTTACACATACAAATAATAATAATAATAATAATAATAATAATAATAATAATAATAATAATAATAATAACAGAGACCGTAAATGCAACAATCACCCATCTCACAAGGAATGAGACTCGAGATTACCTGACAAGAAGTGTCGTTTGTCGTTTTTCCACTGTCATCTGTTAACAAATACTGGAATCTCCGAGTCTGCAAACGGTGGATGGCGATAGCTTCTTCTTTTTCTTCTTCTTATTCTAACAAGATGGATTGGAATTCAGGCGAGCTATCAAAAAATGCGCAGTGACCGTCCAATAGCGGATACTTGTGTTACTTTAAATACAACATTCTTTATGCATGCAGTTGTTAAACACGCAACTTGTTTTCTGCCACTTTCAAAATCAAAATGATGCCGACATAACACATCTGCATATTGGAAAAATATGTGTGTGTGTGTGTGTGCGTGTGTGTGTGTGTGTGTGTGTGTGTGTGTGTGTGTGTGTGTGTTTTTGTGCGTGTGTATGTATGTGTGTGAATACATCTAATGTTTGCTCTTTTAGGCTCTTCTGAGTGAGCAAATTTGCATTTCTGTAAATATTGCACCTGTGCCCATGATGTGTAAAACACAACTCGTCCTTTTCTCTCCCCTCCTTAGATGACACCTCATACTGGTACTGCACTTGAGTGAGCTGGGGCATCCTCTCCCAGGAAAAATGCATATCTGGATCCTAAAAATAATACTTCTGATTGCATCATCTCTGAGGCTGGTTGAGATGTATGACAATTATGGGGAGATCTGCCGAAACCTGTGCACGTGCGAGGAGAAGGAAGGGATCCTGACGGTGAGCTGCGAGAACCGGGGGATCATCAGGCTGACGGAGATCAGCCCTGTCCAGTACTCCATGTACCACCTCCTGCTCACGGGGAACCTCCTGAAGAAGCTGTCGGTCGATGATTTCATCAATTACACCGGGGTGACCATCCTGCACTTGGGGAACAATGATATCTCTGAGATAGAGTCGGGTGCCTTCAATGGACTCCAGGGATTAAAAAGGTTGCACCTGAATAACAACAAGATAGAAGTTCTGAGAGATGAAACCTTTAAAGGACTTGAGAGCTTGGAATACCTACAGATTGATTATAATTTCATCACAAACATAGAGTCCAACGCCCTGAGCAAACTACACCAACTAACAGTGATGATTCTGAACGACAACCTGCTCTCTGCCCTTCCTCCCAACATCTTCCGGAATGTCCCCCTTACGCACTTGGATCTGAGAGGGAACCGCTTAAAAATGTTCCCCTATATTGGCCTCCTAGAGCACATGGACAAAGTTGTGGAATTACAACTGGAGGAGAATCCGTGGAATTGCTCCTGCGAGCTCATTGCTCTGAAGGCTTGGCTGGAGAGTATAGCTTACACAGCTCTGGTGGGAGAAGTGGTGTGCGAGACGCCATTCAGGCTCCATGGAAGAGACCTGGATGAGGTGTCAAAGCAGGAACTCTGCCCACGAAGACCCCTAGAAGACACAGTCAGGCCTGCGCCGCCTAGCAGCACTAATGGATACTATCAGACCACACCAGCCGCTGTCACAGCCTCTGCCACCTCCTCGGCTGTTTTAAGGTCTTCTTCCAGGCCTACCAAGGGCACACGGCAATTGAACAGAACCAGGTTAAAGCCCACCTCCCGAATACCAGGCGGCAATCCATACAACTATGGCCCCATCATTGCTTTTCAGACCAAATCTCCTGTGCCTTTGGACTGCCCCACTGCTTGCACATGTAATCTGCAGATATCTGAAATTGGGTTAAATGTCAACTGCCAAGAGAGAAAGATTGAAAGCATTTCTGACCTAAAACCCAAGCCATACAATCCTAAAAAAATGTATCTCACTGGAAATTACATCCCTGTGGTGCGGAGATCAGATTTTGTCGACGCCACTGGATTGGATTTGCTTCACCTGGGAAACAACAGGATAACTCTGATCCACGACCGGGCTTTTGGGGATTTAACCAACCTGCGTAGGCTGTATTTGAATGGTAATCTCATGGACAGGCTCACAGGAGAAATGTTTTTTGGTTTGCAGAACTTACAATATCTTTATTTAGAGTACAACAAAATCAAGGAGGTCGATGCGGGCACTTTCCGCTATCTCCCTAATCTGCAGCTGCTTTTCCTGAACAACAACCTCCTGAAAACTTTACCTGTGGGCATCTTTTCCAGCCTTTCCCTGTCTAGGCTTAATCTGCGTAACAACCATTTCCAAAACCTCCCCGTGAGTGGTGTTTTGGATCAGCTCAAGCTGCTGTTGCAGATAGATCTGTTTGAGAACCCCTGGGAATGCTCCTGCGACATAGTGGGGATGAAGATATGGCTCGAGCAGCTCAGTGCAGGCACTGTGGTTAATGAGGTCGTGTGCAAGACGCCAAAACGCCACACAGGAATGGACCTGCGTTCTGTCCCGTCAGAGCAGCTCTGCCCAGATTACTCCGAAGCCTATGTCTCGCCAACTCCACCTACGGAGGAGCCCATGGACGAACACGTTGTCACCACAGGTGCTACTCGGAGGTTGGAACCCCCTGGCAGCACCGTCCCCCTCTCCGTCCTCATCCTCAGCCTCCTGCTTGTTTTCATCATGTCTGTCTTTGTGGCTGCGGGGCTCTTTGTTGTGGTCATGAAAAAGCGTAAAAAGTCACAGAGTGACCGTACTAGCACTAACAACTCCGACGTCAGCTCTTTTAACCTGCAGTACAGCCTCTACAGCAACCGCTCTGGACCTAAAGTTAAGGCCCCGGCTGGTCATGTATATGAATATATCCCCCATCCAATGGGCCATATGTGCAAAAATCCCATTTACAGGTCAAGGGAGGGGAACACAGTGGAGGATTACCGTGACCTCCATGAGCTCAAGGTCACATATAGGAGTACCCCAGATGATGAGAGGGACAGTAGTACGATGAGGAGCCCTTCATACAGTGTTAGCACCATTGAGCCACGTGAAAACCCTTCCCCTGTGCAGGATGCAGACCATTTCTTCAGAGGGATCCTTGAACCCGATAAGCAGTCACCCCACCAGTCCATCCCGTCAATCCCAGCAGGGGCCAATTTAGAGTACAAGTATACGGGTCCCGTGTCGTACACGTACAACCCAAATTTTGATGTCAGACGTCAGTTCTTGCACCCGGAGAGAATAAGAGAAACAGTGCTCTATGGCACAGCACCCAGTACTGTTTATGTCGAGCCCAACAGGAATGAGTATTTGGAGCTAAAAGCTAAACTGCAGTCTGAGCCTGATTACCTCGAAGTTCTTGAGAAACAGACCACCTTTAGCCAGTTCTGAGCAACAGAGTCGTGAGCATAATGAAGCATTTTCTCTCTCGACCCTCCTTGAAACAGTGGCTCAGTTTCTAGGGTGCCTTGGCACAAATACAAACAAGCGAAAGAGAAAGAGTTGAAACGGGGTGTGCCGAACAATCTTATTCTTATTTCAGAAACATGACATTACAGGAATGGATACAGCTTTCTCGAGACATGGATGAACAAAATTGCTTAACTGATGATGCAAAATCTATTTTTCTATGGTGAAGATTGAATAACACACAAAAATGTAAGTGTACAGGTAAATCTTACCCAACTTCATTTTCAGGAATATAACCATACATACGATATATTGTGAATCAGAAAAAGAAATGTTTATAAAAATCACACCTGGACATACAAGAAAAAACAAACAAACAACAAAAAAAACCCCAACACATTGTACAGCAGATCATCAAAACTGTGTAGGACTATTTTCTGCTGTAGTCTGTAAGTAAGTATTTATTGATATAATCTGCCATGTCTTTTCAAAACTTTTGATTCTTCATCAGTATTACCTGTGTCATCATACTCCATCATCCTCCGGAAAAAGGCTTATGTTTCTAGTTTCATTTACTGTAGCTCTGCATTGTAAAAGTGGCTTTTCTTTTTCCTTTTTCCTTTTTCGTTTTTCTTTTCTTTTGTTTCTCGGAAAGTGGCACACCCCAATGTCCAAAACAGACTGCGTCATTTGAAGAAGATGAAAAAAAAGAAAAAAAGAAAAAAAGAAGTGTCTTTGTATGCTTTCTGCACTTTTTGGAAATGGAAGGCAAGTTAGCCTTCAATGAGCTCTCATAAAGGAGATTATTATATTAAAAATGAATATGGCTATTCATTCTTAATATGTAGGATTGATATGTTATCAAAACAAAAATTCATAAATGATATTTGAAGTATTAATTATGTTGTGTAATACTGGCATTTTAATCAATGTAACACCTATTTTTATACGAGCATTGGCAAATTCTCTATCGATTATGGGTTTCTTTTGTTTTGATTGCTTTGCACTTATTGCACTATATTGACCAAACTATGTTATTGTCATCAAATAAACATGATGTCAGGTTCATATAATGTGCTTATGCGGAAACTGAAGGTGGAATGAGGCCATTTGGGTTTTTGGTTCAGCATGTGGGTTTTAGATGTGAAATCAAGAGAGTTTTCCAACAGCTAAAAGTTGTTTTATGCCATAATCAGTTAACAATATATCGGCTGACCAGATCAGACTATGGTGGGCACTCAGTTAAAAAAGATAAAGACAGTGTATACGTGCTCCACTTAAAGTGGAGGTTGCGTCGTCAGTGAGAATTGAAATCAATGGGTATTAATCAATGACCATTATGTAAGGCTGGCCTTCTGCAATTATACCGCGACAACATAATCCAGATTGTCGTCTGTCAATGGATGAGCAGGTGTTTTATATAAACATCATTTAACATCTTCGCAAAGTCAGCGGGTATGAAACATAAAGATGTGCTGGATTATGTTTTTGGTGTCGAAACGTAATAGGTTTGTTTGATATGCAAACAGTTTTGTAAGTCAAGAAGTTTAAAAATATAAGAAAACATGTTCAAAATCTGCTTTTTTTCTCCGGTCTTTCAAGTGCTTGTTTGTTAATTGACTTTTCACTTGACCCACTTAAATTCAATATGCAAAGTAGATCTATAAAAATGCAGAGGATGCACTGTGCCACCATTTTCAGTGTGCAGCAAGCGTCACCATTTAGGAATTCAGTGTTCCAGAACTGAGATGGGCACGGATCTTTCTGGAGAGGAATCAAAAGAATGGAAGAAGTGTGTGTGTGTCTGTCTGTGTGTGTGTGGCGGGGGTGGCGGGTGGCTGTGCCACATCAGACACCTTAATGCGACACTTAATTCTGACCTCAAAAGGAATAACTATGAATTTATATTATTTTAATCGGCTTTTTCCCTCTAGAAAACATCTATTTTACGGTATTTAACTGTACTGAGTTTTCTATGCGGTGCCAGCTGCCTTTTCTCAATGACAAAAAAGGGAAAAAATCCAATGCTCTGGGTCCTCTTCTTTTGTTGGAGCTTTTCATAGAAGCCCAGAATGAGAACAGAAGGCACCATTTGGGAGATGAGGAGTCCTGGAACTGAGTGTAACTGTGGATGTGTCATACATGTAGCAGGGGATGTGAATCATAGCCAAGAAGTGCGTGCAGTTGCCCAGTATTAGTGGCCTATGGGATGTCGCAGTACTGACAATTTTTGACATTATTTATTTTTCTGATGCCAATGTTGAAAGAGGAAATCATTTATAGTTTACTGAGGTTCAACAAGGATCTGAGCAGTGCGTTGACAAATTGTTTAAAATGCGGGCAGATGGCTCTTTTTCTTTTTATCTGTTTTATTATTATTATAATACTCATAGTATTGTATTTTTCAGGATGATTTGGCTACGTTCAAGAGAAAAAAGAAAAAAAACCCCAAAAAAACGCTCTAGCACAATTACATAATCACTGAATCATGTATTCCAAATGGGCTTGTTAATACCATATGCGTGCATATGCACATCTCTCTAGCCCAAACTCCCAGTGTGGACGTTCATCACTCTGTCCTGGTGTAATTGGGGGATGGATGCACTGAGAATCCCACTGCAGGAGGCTTTAATGCGCACGTGTGTGCGTACTGATAGAGGGGAATGGCGGGGGGGGGGGAGACTACTTCCAGTTGAAATAATGCTTTTAACCAGCCTCTAGGTACACAAATGGATGCATCAAGGAAGGACAAAGAGTTTATTATTATTATCCTTTCCTGGATTATTTAGTCTATAGCCTTCTATCAGGCTTCTATATAGTGCATTCAGCGGCTATGGAAGTTTTTCAGCAATAATCCCTCACACAAACAGTACGATTTCTGCAGTGGTCAATATTTGTATTCAGATGAGGAAAGAAGCTCTAAGGTGAAATATCTCCAAATGTGTTGCTTCATGCTACACACGAGCCCCCATGATTTATGGCTAAAACTCACCGTGTGGAATCTGATGCAGGGCTGATGCAACACAAGGCGTGATGTAGGTGCAGATGTAGCTGTCACAGAGGCCTCACTCTTTTGCTTTGCTTGCAGCAAGGAAAGTTCAGAAGACACTGGTTAAGTTTGTTTAAAATATTTTTTTTCCTCAGAAAACTAAAAGCAGAGGGAGAGACACTCTCCTTCTGCTTTCACACCATTTGAGAGTTAATCAATGTTGAATCAGAGTGGGACAGCGCGTGAAACCCGTCCAAGCTGCGTGAAGTTGTTGGCTCATCATTCTGCTATTTTCGGTACATGGACTTTTAGTTGGAGGCAATTATTTTCTAACAGTGTATGAAAATACCCGGCTAATTAAACATTTTCTGGATTTGATTTAGCAGACTTATGCTAAGATTATATTTCATAGCTGATCAGATGGCACTGGCAGAGTTTTGTTTATGGTAAATAAAATCAGCTTGATGCTACACATACACAGGGCCACGTTTACCTACTACAGAGCCCAGGGGCAAAAGAAAGCTCAAGGCCCCCTTCAGTTCCAGTTCCTCTTTGTGTACTGCACATGTATCATGTTGCCTTTTAAGTGTCCATAATGCAAAATATGTACTGTTTAGTTTGCTTCTGAACAATTTTATTGACTAAATCATATAAACAGAAATTAAAGTATTCAAGTACATTAAAGCCAGGACTTCAATAAACAGTAAAAACTTTGATTATGCATTATTAGTTGTTATGCATAAGAATAATTTTTCAAGATGTTTTATATATTTACATGTAAGCAACAAAAAATTCAAAGCATTCCACAAATTCAGGATTTAATACAAAGTAGAAATGAAAGCATTGGCTTTAAGCCCTTGTACTTTTTATTGTTTTTAAGTCTTTTTTTTTATTTGAAATGAATCAAATTTACAACAAAGCAATTGTCAAAAACAATGAAGACAGTCTTGATTATACATAATTGCTTATACATAAGCAATGTGTGTAGATTCACATACATAACAAAAACAGTGTTCAGTAGAAATATTAGGTTTCAGTCCTTTTACCTGTCGTATACTTTCATTTTGAATTAAATTTACCACAAAGTAATTGTGAAAAGTTATAAAGACTGTCTTGCTTATGTGTTAATGAGCTCTTATGCAAATGAATGGCTTGTCAAAATGTGTTGTGTTAAAAAAAGCAAAAAAAGATGTATTTGCTTTTTTATTTTTATTTTTTTTGTTAGGCCAAAACGGTGTAGAAAATTTAAATGAATATGTAGCAAATGGTGTTTTGAAAAATATTTAATATTTGAATGGCTAATGCTGAATCATTTTGTTTCAAATCCTGAGAGCTCTAACAACACAAATTCACATCAACTTTTTTGATGATACATTTGATGATTTCCTTCTTTCTTTAACATTTTTTTTCATAAGGCGTTTAATTTGAAGGATTGTATTATTGAATTGCTGGCCTGATGAAAAAAACATTGACAAAAGTGATTAAAAATAAGTGTTATTTTGATGAAATTATTATTTTTGTTTCTTATCATATGAAATGGGGGTTTCAAACTCATGTCCACATTTAATAAGCTTTTTTAAAACAAAATTAGCAAAAAATTATTCAGTTAATCAATCATTACGTCTCTTTTTTCACATTAATGTAATGTACATGTCATTACAGGTACATTACATTTAAAGGTTTTGTGCCTTTATAAAATGTAAAATTTTCACAAATAAACAGTAGTATTATTTGCTTTTATTATTTAAACAGTCACTAGATCTGAAGGCCATCCAGTTGGCCTGAATTGGCCCCCCTGGAAGGCCACATATGGCGCCAAAGCCATGTGTTTGATACCCCTGCAAGTGCTTCATTATTTTAAGCTTGTATGCATTGTCTCTCTTTTAGTTTACCACCTAACGCTGCAACAACATGTTTAAATGATAATTAGGCCAATGCGCGGCTGCCCGCTCTATACGGAGACAAATAGAGAGGGTGGACATTTTCCATATGCTCGGGCGAGGCCTCGCCTACCCCCTGCTGAAGATACCTCATCCTCAGCGCTGCCTCGCTGCATTCCTGCCACTCGGTCTCCCTGATGATGTGAGCAATTGAGTTCAAGGAGATCTGGGTAATTGAGAGGGCAGGGATGGCATCTGACAGGCACCGATGGCTCCAATGATTACTTTAATCAGAGTGGTTAATGGAATTCCTTCAGGCATGTAGAAATGCTCAAATGTTCATCAGCATTGAACCGATTTTTACCCCCACTACTACACCTCCTCTTCTACCTCACATTGCTATAATTACTGATCAGTTTTCTTTCCTCTTTATGCCTTTAGTTTCTGTTTAACACTCAGCAGGTGATGAGGTGTTTGTTCCTGTGGTCTTGTGTGAATCCACAATGGAAGTCACTGGGATGCTTTATGGTCAGAATGCATTATGGATGAAGTGTTTCTAACATTGGTAAATGTGTTAACATTAAAAGGGTCAGTCAAGCACCCAAACACAGTGAAATCTGTATACAGACAAGTGTGTGCTCATAAAAATACAGAGCACTTTAGACTTAAGATAAGATAAGATAAGATAAGATAACCTTTATTAGTCCCACACGTGGGAAATTTGTTTTGTCACAGCAGGAGTGGACAGTGCAAAAGTTATGAGGCAAAAATTAGAATACAATAAGAATAAATACAGTACACAACTGTACAGAATAGAATAAAATAAAATACTATATACAGTAGAATAAAATAAATATACAATAAGATAAAAATAGAATACAAATACTATATACAACTGAGTAAAAATACAACGATGACAGAAAGGATTATTGTGTATAATGACTGCTCAAAATGAGACGTTTATGTCTTATTATCCAAATAAAATAATTGTTCTGTTCCATGAACACTTTACCAACTTTCAGGGCTAATCAGCCTCTAAGTTAACAGCCTTACTGTCTAGCCTGTGCTGAATAAACTTTAAGAAACGATCCATTGCACAGTCTGGATCCAGACTCCGGTGCCATCTGCCAAACAAACCAGGCTACTTGTTGTTTAAATTCTGTTTATATAATTGGTTTGAGAACATTTTTTCACCCTTTTGTGATATGCATGCTGGCAAAATGTGACAGATATATTTGTATAATTTTGAATTGATTTGTTGGTTCTTCTGTCCATCTGCAAACTGTCTGGCTATGTAATGTTTGTAAGAAATGAACAATGATTTTCCTTTGGGGCGTGGTAAAATCACAATGTTTTCCTTGCACGCTTTCTTTTTAAAATAGCTAATGACATGAAAGGCCAGAAATATTATACCAACTGTCACTTGAACAATGTGTTAACTTGTTTTATGTTGTGTTTACTAGCAAAGCAAGCAGCTGTACTAATTAGCAGAACTTCACCTTACATAATTTTCCATCCAAAACATTATGGTATTCAATTTAGGATGTTACTACATATACATACACTTATTACTACCAGATTAGGCTCATTTTGCCTTTAAAACTTCCATAATTCTTCATGGCACAGCTTTCACAAGGTGTTAATGTTCCTCTGAGATTTTGGTCCATTATCATATGATAACACATAGCACCACACAGTTGCTGCAGATTTGTCATCTGCTGATTTGTGAATCTGCAATTTCCCCACATCCCAACGGTGTTCTGCGGAGGCCATTTGAGGAAAATCAACTCATTGTTATGTTCAACAAACCGATTTGTGATGATTTGAGTTTTGTTACCATTTGGTGCATTCTAATGCTGGAAGCAGCCGTGAGAAGATGGTCATAAAGTGATGAACATGGTCAGCAAGCCTACTCAGGTAGGCTGTTTCACTGATGTTGTTTATGCCAAATTCTGAGACTAGCATTTGAAAGTCACAGCAAAAAAAGAAATTGTAAGTCTTCTCAATCTACTGTTGTCCAGTTTTGGTGAGCTGGTTGAACAGTAACATCGGTGTCCTGTTTTTAGCTGTCAGGAGTAGCGTCCCATCTGCTTCAAGTCTCGATGCGTTGCGCATTCAGAAATGCTCCTCTGCATACCTTGGATGTAAAAAGTGGTTATTTGGGTTACTGTAGCCTTCCTATACGCTCAAGCAGTTTGGCTGTTGTCCTCTGATCTCGACAAGACATTTTAAACAGCTGCTCACTGGATATTTTCTCTTTTTCTGACCATTTTCTGTAAACCCTAGAAATAGGGTCAACATCAACTAGCTGCAATGTCATTGACTGATTAGATATATGCGTTAACAAACAGTTGAACATGTGTGACTAATCAAGTCTATATAAAGTAAAAATATAGGAAATGAAGCTTCGTGGAATCACAGTCAGAATATACTGACAGGCCTCTGTTTTTCTTTGGAAGATTAAAATCTGTGCCCACATCATGTGCTTCAGGTTCTGCCTGAATGTTATTTCCACCAACATGTCCCTAAGGAATAATGCATAATATCCTCTCTGCAATGTTTTGTTTGAACATGATTACTCATGAGCACAAATAACATCCCACTAAAGGAAATAAGATCCCAAGGCTATAACCTAAAGGCTATAATGACAGGGATGAAACTACAGAGCACAGATTTCTATGGGTTCATTCAATCATGTCAAAATTCCATCAGGATAGTCTGACTTTCATTCCCTGTAGTCAGATTTTAGGCCAAGCATTCAAGTTTGATTTCATGTGTTTTGGAATTAGGTCTTTATTTATGTATGCATAGTTTATTTATATAGAATACTTTACTATTGTAATCCTGTGTGTGCATGTATGTCTGCGTGTGTGCACATGCATTAATGTCATCATGTGACATGGCATGACATAGCAGTAAATCCCTCTTTTGCTTAAAAAACAACATAATGGAAGTCATTCTTATTCTGCTGTTACCATTAGAGGCACCCCCACCCCTCTCAATTCAATGTGAAAGGTAATCCTGAATACAGAGTGGCTTGCAATTATGCTGAGAGCCAGTGTGGCATATGTACAATACTCTAAATAGAGTACCATATATTGTTCCCATGCTGTGAGGGGAAAAAAAAGAAAAATCGAGGGATAAGCTGACACAAATGGAGTTTGATACTTACCAACAGATATGTGTGATCAAAGCTTTTAAAGAGCTGCCTTTATATCACTGACTATGTGTATTTGAAGAGATGTGAAGATGTTGTTTCATGTTTTATTTAGTCATTTTTTGCACCCTTTTTTTTCTCATGGTTTCATTTTCTTTCCATAACACGCCTGCCTCCCCCTTCCTTCCGTCGTTTACCCTATCCTCCTTTTCAGTTCCCACCGGGCAGCCTGGTTGTATTCATCAGGCCTCCCGTTTTGTTTGTTTGTTTATGGCGGCTGCACCCGTTGATCCAGAGCTGTAGTAACCCTGTTGTTTGATAAATGGCAACCATAGCATTACTGACTCCCCAGCCGAGCCTGGTGATGCCTGGCCAAAAAAACAACAGGTTGATGTATGGCTTCCTTCAGAGTGTCAAGTCATTTAAGTAGAGTCAGTCCAGGTACTGTGCTTCTATATACATCTGTGTCTGTGGGTGAACACCTTGGAATCTTGCCCTGTCCTGGTCTGGCTCATGTGTGTCATCAGCTTGAAAATTTACTGACAAACAAAAAAAAAAGAAGGCCTATCTGTGATCAACAAAGCATGAGAAATGCATGTTTGTCAGGTTATTGTTAGGGAATTTTGTCATGCAAGTTGACAGCAGCGGGAAACAAGGTCGAGCCAGGGGACATCACTGTTATGATCTAGACTTGTTTTTCCATCCGGTTTGGAATTGCTTGAGATGTTTGAGAGGATGAAAGGGTTACTCAAGTGACTTTAAAGTTTTCCCTGAAGACTTGTGAGAAAGATTTTAAAAAGAAATCTGTCAAAATTGAGCATGAATTTTAGGACTCATGTGGGTAAAGCTCCACAGAAACCAAAAAGCTCACAAAAGCAGATATTCATTGCAGAATTATTATCTCAAAAAGAATTAATTTCTCAACAATACTCTTGTAGTAGCCAGTCTTAGATAGTTGTTAGCTATTTAGGTATTCGATTTATTTCTTGCAGAGATTTGTGGATCAAAATGTTTCACTAACAAGAAATGGGAACTAGGTGGGTGCAGGGGGTTTGGTTGCAACTGGCTAATCAAATGAGTAACTACTATTAGTATAACGCCAGAGGACCAACAAAGACAAAGGACGTTAAACAAAATTCCTAATTGAGTACACCATACATGGGTGAAACAGAGCCTGAAGGATGGATGTGAACTTTGTCAATCAGGCCTGCAACATCCTAAAAGGGAACACAAATCAATCCTCCAAAAAAATCAATAACAGACCACATTATGAGACTGTACTGCCTTTACTCTATCCCAGTGCATTTAATCAGTAACCCTATTTAGTAGCTTGTATCATAAGAAAAACTGTAGGCTTGTTTAAATAACTGTACATATAGCATTTAGGTGACTTGTAGCCAAGTTTGAGTTGAGTTGACTGAAGTGTGGCTCTTACTTTATGTATTTTTTAAGTCAGTATCGCCCTCTATACCAGAATATAATTATATTAGCATTTCCCAGATTCCTGACAATTCCAAAAGAAAGGGGAACTCTGATGAACATTTGAATCACCTAAATTTGGCTAAAAATACTTTTAAAAAATGCAAGTTAGTTTTAATTTAAAGATCACAAATAACTGATGACAAGCTGGCCAAAATAGCAACAGGCTGGCAAAAACAACAACAGCTAAGCTAGCATTAGGGCAGCTAATTTTAGATTTGAGTGTCTTGAAAATTATAGTTTCCTTGTGAAAAACAGTTTGATTACATTTATTCACTCATTATCTAAGCCTGATAGCAGCATTTCAAAGGAAGTTTGTGTAACTAACACAGGCTAAACGTCCTCAATAGCTCACCTCGGTTCCGCAGTGAGTTTTATTGACTCACCATCCTGTATCAGACTCCTTTCACAAAGTTTTACTGTCTGCTCAACACTAAATAGATGTGAAGACTTTACACCCACTATTTTGACAGCTGAGGTAAACAGCGGGCTGACAGACTACATTTAATATATACGAACACTAGCCAAAGCATTTGAGGTGACTCAGGAGTAGGAACATAAAATACTGCATATTTTACTGACATGCATCAGATTTTTTTTATTCCAGATTTAGTGTTAGGTTTTGATATTAGTTAAATATGTCAGAATGTAATGTGTACAAAAATGTTTTAATACACAAACAGTAGCAGAAACCTGCTGGCTATCCATCACTGGGACGGGGCATAGAGCGTTAATAAGGCTAAAAAATTGCTTCCGTAAAGTAGCATAAGCAGAATGTCAGTGATATATGAAGAACCAGTTTTTAACAGCTTAAACAGAGCAGCCCACTACAATGCTTCAATCAGGCCCACCACAAACTGTTGATACGTCATTGCATTACGGCACAGGGCAAAGTGATATTATTTGGCATTTCACATTAGCTAGTTAGTTAGTTAGTCCGCACCAATGCACCTTTTCAGTACTTTATTCAATAATGTGATACACTCTGACACCAAATACTCCTTACACTGGAAATTAGCTGCATTTTTCAACACAACTTGCCTGTTCAACAGCCCTGCTGTACATTTTGTTTTGTCTAGGTCTAAAAATCAAAGGGAAATATATTGTCTCATATATGCTTTGTATCCTATATTTTCTGCTGTGAAATCACTTTCTTTAAAGCTCCTTTTAATGCCCGTCTTAAACAAGTGCACTTCCTCCACCTGGGTGATTTGTTTTCTTTGAAAGACCTGCTATCCGACAGCATTTTAAAGCACTGTATAAGATTATTTGCCCTACGGGTTCACTTAATTTTCTTCAAACAGAAAATGTATTTACTTAGTATGAGTTTGGGTCACAATTATATTTTATTGTTATTGGTAAAACTGGGCTCTCTGGAGGTATGCTTCTAATAGTTTGAAAGGGTGAGATAAGCACCGCATGTGGGTGGCTTGCGTCTTTGTGGGTCGGTCTCTGCAGCACACACTTTACCAGGTTTCTGATTTACTGTAAAATTAGCTCTTTCTTTTCTTCTTTCTCTCTATATCTTTTGCTCCCTTTCTCTCCTGTCCCCATTTTGTTTCTATCTCTGTGGCTTTGGAAGTGCAGCGAGGAGTCGGCAGAAACCGGGGCCTTACTAAAGGAATTAGACTGCGCGCTGGGAGATTGCTCAGATAATGAAATGGTGGGAGGTAGAAAAACTCATTTTCTCACTTGTGAGAGAGAGACATACTAATGTGGCTATTGAAAATAGCACTGAATAGTACTGGCAAGAAAGAAAGAGACAATTCCAAAATCCAACAGTGTTATTTGATTTCAGCTCATGAGATATGGACCTGCTTAAAGGATAAAGTTTGGCACTGGTTTAACTATCTAAAATGGAATTGTCATGATGGGAAAACTATTGTTTTCCAACTGTGTCCTCCTCCCAGATCGCAGGGAGTGACAGTTTGCTTGTATTTAGACAATAGCGAGGCTGAAGTTGGCAGAGTGTGGGTGTGCTTGTTAAAAAATGGCTCCCGTGGAAGGGCTCTGAGAGCTCTTACAACACTATTGACGTCAGCTACTTGTGATGTTCTCTCTGCTGTACCTGCGAATATGTGTGTGTGTGTGTGTGTAGGCTACATGCATGAAGAGCAGGGAGTTAGAGTAGTTTAATGAAATTCACAAAGGCTGAATGGTGAAGAATAAATAGCAAATAGAGGTGACGAATGATGCAGTGTGCAGCCGTTTTAAATTTATAAGAAGAATTGCGAGCTGACTGGTGAATAACTGTTTGTCATCCAGCTTGACGTGTACATGTAAGGAAATATTGTATCTTCAAAGCTGCACATGCCTCCTTGTTATTTTGCTCAAATATTGTCCACTATGCATCATCATTGGCATTGATCCAGACACTGTGCCAAAGGGGGAAAAATCCAAATAACAGCTAGGTTTTATAGGAGGAATCAGCCTGCCACTCACAGAAAGAATGAACAGGACCACAAATACAAATAACTGCAATGGTGAGGCTTTTTTACTGAGATGCTTTGGGTTTGGTAGTTTTATCTTCATTTCACATTGCTTCACGTATTAATTGTAGCATTTCACTTTTAATTGCAATTTGAGCATTTTCATGCAGATGGTGACATTTTGGTTTGGCCTGTTGCCGCTGTGAAGGTCCCAACTCTATCCTTGCTAGTTAATCTATTTTACCTGTTTTTGGACTTAATTAATGTGTTTTATCCTCTTATTCTAGCATATTTACATCAAAGATAGCAAAGAGCAAGCAGCAATACATAGAGCAGAAGACATATGAGTATGAGTGAAAAAAGGCTTTATTTAAGTTAGATACGACATGAAAAGAATTATGGGGGTTGCAAATCAGCTTGCAGATATGCAGCACCAGTGGTGAGGCTAAAACAATGCAAATTGGCTGATGTAGGAAGAGCAGCAGCAAGAACCCTCAAACAGATAACAATGACAATAGATATTGGATTAGTCAGAACAGAATGACAAGAAGGACCTGTGGTGGGCTGCAAAGTGGCTTGCATTGCACAGCAACTGTATACTCTGTTAAATAAAACCCCATCATCTCATATTTCATGATTTCTCCTAAAATGGTTTCTTCTTCATATAGTGAATTCTGGGGTATGGAGGACAAAAAAATACAAAGACTTATAGCTAGAACCATTAATGAATCAATTCTGACCCCTACAGAAATCAATGTGAAGTGCTCCCCTTAACATTCACAGTATCCCTGGTTGCTCGGAACACATAGTGATGAAGGCTGCTATAATGTGAGCCAGAGCTAGCTAGATGTGATTGGTAGACAAATATATAGCTGACTGTAGTGAGATGAACGGGTCACAGATGAGATGTTGATCCAGGAGAAAGCGGGACAGAGTGTATGGAATTTATGGAATATTAATACTGGCTGTGTAGAACAGTGTGGAAACCGTCGTTGAATTAGCGTGTAATGTGTGTAATGTGTTAGTGTGAAGCAGTAATCTGAACAAATAAAGAATGAAATTAAGAAGACCAGCTGAATCGAAAAGGTTCCGGCCTCAGGAGTAGTGCAAAAGCAGCTTTATTTAGATATGCTAACTGGATGCATATGTAACATACAGTAGGTGTCAAACTCTGGCCCGCAGCCTAATTACATTTGGCCCGCGAAGCCATACCAAATTACTATCAGAGCTGGCCTACTGCTATTATACAGCTAATATATATATTGTTTAGTATTAAGCTTTGCTTGTTCCATATTCAGTTTTTCAGCAAAACGTGTTTGAGTCCATAAGAAAAGATTCATTCTTATATCTGGAGGAATAAATATATTTCAATAAATATTAACGTTAGCCCGCGACTTTGTTTCAGTTTTGAATTTTGGCCCACTGTGTATTTGAGTTTGACACCCCTGATATAGAAGCTGAGCCATCAGCTGAGATATTTTAGTATTGAGGTTATCTGATCTACAGCACCTCTACTACTGAGGGTTTGCTCAACAGAACTATTTATTCACATGTACATTCTTTAGGAAAACCTATTTTAACTGTTTTTCTGCCCTGTGCCACCCATCAAAGCAGCCGACTTTCAGTTTTACCCCAAAACTCCAGGGATTTAAACCCTATGTTAAAATGTTCAATTTCTACCTTGTGGCCACTAGACGAGTTCAACAACTGGTTCACAACAAGGCACCATGCAAACAGTAGGAAGAAATCATTGCTGTGTATCCGATCTCATTTGCCATGTTTAAGTGTGTTAACAGGAGGAATTAGAACCAAATTAATCCACCAGAGATTCCCAGCTCATCTCACTGTCAAGATATTATTATAGACTCCATATAAATGTGTAAGGTGTCATGGGAGGATCTGGTTATTGAATTATGCCAAAATTAAACCATTAGCAGGGAGGAATCAATCTGACTAGAAACAGCGTGATGACTCTTCTCAGCAAGAAAGAATAGTTTATTTTTCACTGACATTTTGAAGGACATTGTAAAGTCTCTATCGCTTTTTGTGCTGACACTTTGCAACAGTATTTTATGAAAAATGACTCAAAAAGCAATATAAATTGGTTTACACAGTGACCTGTGGTAAAAATGCATTCCATGGGTGCAAACAATTTCCTCCTCTGTAGATATAACCTCAGTGAGGACTTTTTCCACATAAAAAAAAAAAAAATCCTTCCTCGCTGTAGAAAATAAAGAGGGGTTTAATTGGCCAGCAGTAAAAGGTCTGTCCATTTTTGCTCTTGGGGTTGACATTCTCATTTTTGCACTGCCTTTGCTGCTAGCAAATGTTAAAGGCTGTGAATATGACTCTGTCAGCATAAGTGCACCAGTCTCTAACTAGAGATAAGGACCATATGGATCGTGAATGATAAGATAATATCTATAGGTTTTCATTATGCTTGAATCTGGGCTTTATTGCTCACATTTGCAAGAAGAGAACCCACAGAAATTGCTTAAATGCACAAAAAACTTGCAAAAAATGAATTCTATACGTAAATCAAAGCCTGTTACGCTTCTTCTTCTTTCTGCTGACAAAATGTTAACTGCTAATGGCTCCACAATTGGCCAGTTTGCAGCTGGCCAGTTTTTAATGTGATGATTCCAGCCTATAACCTCTGTGCTCTGTAAAGGATCCAATTTAAAATGGAGCATGGGCAATATTTCAGTTAAAGTACACTTAAGCAAAAATAATTTTAATAATAATGATGATAAAAATGAGGTAAACAACTGTTAGGAAAAAATGGCACTTCATTGCCACATTTGTGTGCATTGCTTGTCATTGGAGTATAAATTTCTAAATATGGACACAACTGTTGATGAATAATACATAGATTTGATCCAAATGTCAAACATCAGCACCATCATCTTCCTCCTACTGTCGCCTCGCAGTCCTTTAACTGAAGCTACTGCATTTATTCATTTTACAGCGTGATGAAATTAATAATTCATATCAAGATAATTACATACTACTGTGCCTTAAACATTCATTTGTGTGTTTCCAAACCCGTTAATAGCTTTTAAATGAAAACTTGATTTCAAAAGAGGATAATGTTCAAATGCTGTGGAAATTGGGGTCCCTGTAGGTTCCAACTTAATGTGAAAAATTCATATAATCAATTTGTGCCTCTGAGATTACTTATGTGGTAATAATTAAAGCCAAGAAGGCTATTATAAACACAAGACCCGCCATAGCTAGAGCGTTATCTCGGAGACCTAGTTTTTGATCTCAGGTCTTAATATGTAGCTCTTTTTTTTTTTCTCTCCATCTCGTTATGAGATTTTCTTGTTTTGAAGCCACTCATCAAAGAGTGTCATCACTCTTCATGTCTTGGAGAAGAAGTTAATTCCGCAAAAGGCTTTTTCATTTGGAAAAACAGAGAGGAATACTAGTGTCTGGACTGGTAGGTACTGATTTATAAGGAATAAGTGAAGGAACATGCACACACAAAAAAGAAGTTTGTGGTTTCATCTTTGATTTCTTTCAATCACAATTGGCATGTTGGTGGTTTTCCTTGAACACTATTTTACCTGAAGTCTGATCATGTTGGGAATAATGTTATTTTGTGGAATGCACAGGTGAAAATTCATCTCGTCTTTTTTTTGAGCAAAATCCTGCTTTGCATTCACAGTTCCCCACTTAAAGCAAATTGTCAGTACCATCTTGCTCAAGGGCATCACATCAGCAGCATCCATCGCCAAAAATTGTTAAACCAGATCTGATGAATCTATAACTACTTCCACATATCCGCCCCCGTTGGCATGCCTGTGCACTCGCTGCAATCATACAAAAGAAGGCAAAAGGCTGACTCTATTTATATTACCCCAACATTGGCAACACAAGAAAAACAAACAACACAGGGAATGTTTTCCTGTCACAAGGTGATATTTCATGATGGTAAAAATGCTTTGAGAATTTGAAATATTCAAATTCATGTTCATGCATACATGTTAGTAAGAATTTTCTCCAAATGGTGATAAAAACCTTCTGAAAACCACATTATAGCTGTCTAAACCTTACACTTGCAGATTGTTGGAGCATACGTTAGAGATTTAAAACAATCCAGTAGCAAAAACTAGATAAGATAGAAAAAGTATTTTTGCCTCAAGAGACTTGAAATGTTTTTTTGATTACCAATTCTGAGTATTTTCAAAGTAGCATTGGGTGAGTGTAGGGGTAAAAGTCTGTAAATATATTTTTAATAACAAAAAAACAGAATAACTACAATAAGAATAGCATTTCTTTCATTTTAAAGAACTGTAGAGACATTGGGTTTTTTCACATGATCTATGGAATAATCAATGGAATGTGGAGAAGTCTCCATATTCAGACTTGATTCACTAATGGAAATAATTGCAAAGGCTCATGCTCCAAGTGAACTTCCAGCATGTAGCTAATCAGTGATCCCAAGAAAATTATTTGTAAGGATATGGTTTGACAAATTCCTGGAGTTTTACACACTCAAATACTATTTGATCAGGGGTATGCTTTAACACTCCTGAGTATAGAGTTAAGGCTGGATCTACAGAAAGACAGAAATTTTCCCCAAAACTCTGAATGAATTTAATAATAATCTTCCTCAGTTGGGAATTTCTCATCTATAGCATCACTAAAAGATTTAGTCATCAGAGAAATCTCTGTATGTACGCGGTGAAGATGGAAAATCTGTTTTCAAGACTAGTGATCTTTAGCCTGTAGAGTATGTTGATTAGGAACACTTATCAAAACCACATGAATACACTGTGCTGCATTATTTGGCTAGGTAGTGATGCTTAGGTCATGCTTAGTCCATAACATCTAAATTACGCAACATAACTTTTATATAAACAATGATTTGGACCCAGGATTTGCTGAACTGTTCAGTACATGGACATTTGACCAATAACATTTGGGAGACATGTTGATTTAAAGCAGGTTGGATTGAGGTTCTCCCCACTGAAGTTCTTGCCACAGTGTTTTGGGTAATATGTATAGACCCCTGGTAGAAGTTGATGACATGTTTAAATAGGATTGTCGGGACTACTGTCTATATACTGCAAGAAGGAGTTCAAATAACAGTCATATTGCCAGACAATAGCTGTGAGCAGGCCAGCTACACTGCCGGGGGGGGGGGTCCTGTTATTATTTTCATTCTTTTACTACTGTTATTGTTGTTATTATCATTGTTTTTTGTATTTAGTTTATCTTCAGTTGTGGACAAACATATCTTCACTATAGTAATGCTGCACTGCTGAAAAAAAAAAGCAAAGTTAACTTAAGCCCCATGCCCCCGGCAAAAAGGAGGAGATCACGTTTAATCGGTTATAACGTCGATTGAGAAATATAAGTCCAGATATGTGTGGTATCCACAGAAACCTTAGACTCTTAGCTAAAATGTCATATAAACCATTTCTACAACCACCAAACACACCAAAAACAAGCCGTGATTAAACGAGCAGTTACGTAAAGTCCGCTAAACAAACAAAACCCAACCAGAAATTCTTCAGACTTCATGTAACCAGCTAAAGACAGGCTGGTTAGCTTCCAGAGCTATCACTGACTCCACACACCAGGTTTCACCACGATCAGACCAAAATTCACTGAATGAGCCGCAAAAGAAGACCACAAAAACACACAGCGGCGCAAATGCGCTAAGACAGAAATTGGCTTACCATTCCGATTTCCTCCATTATTTTTGCCGGTAGCCGGTAGCTACATGATTATCAGTAGTTACCATGCCTACCTCGCCACATCAGAGCCACTTTCCGTCAACAACCTCCATTTTAGACCCACCTTCAGACACGTGACTGGACTGACGCCGCATGCAGTAAATTTGGGCCCACGTGGGTTTTGGCATTACAATGTCTTATTGGTTGAAGTGACGTGAACTTCAACCAATAGTTCACTTCACTTCGTTACTGTGAATCTATTGGCTCAAACGATTAAAAAGAGGTGTCAATTACGCAAATTGACCAAAAGAAACCAAAGTTACAGCCCCTCGGAGTTTGAAGGGCCAGACCAATTAAACACTCCATGCGCACTGTAGAAAAGGGTCATTATCATGTAAATGTGTGGTTAAGTCTTCTAAAAAATATTTTAAAAAAAGCATTTTTAGGCCTGTTAATAAAATTTATTAATGTCTGCTCTTTTAATTTCTGAAAAAAATCAACTGGCGTGGTGTCCAATTGTGTGCCAAAATTGGACATTTTTGTACAACGTCTGGATATTCATGTATTGACAGGGCTGTAATTTTTCACTGTTTCACTTTAGAAACATAAATCTTTGCACAGATGATGTTTATATGTTGGTTACTGAATTTCTGCAACCAAATGTGATCTGAGGTATATTTTTAAAAGGGTTATATACTAAAAATTAAAAAAAAAAAATTAGGCGAGGATAAAATCTACTTACTTCTTCTGTGTTCCAGTCTCAGTATCTTTGACACAGTAATATCTGCTTCAATATTTACACCTCTGATGAAATATCACAAGTGTTAGCTTTATTTTGATACCAAGATTGTAAGCACAGAGTTTGTAATTGCAGAGAAATAATCAATTAAATTTGGGCATTACATTTTCGAGCAGGAAGCTCAGAACTCCCCTTGGGGCTTAAGAGGTTAAACAAAAAACAGTTTAAAGGCCCTTTCTGTTTGCCTTCCCTGCTCAGTCTACCATCACAGACGCTATCTTTAGAGGGGATATTTTAAGGAATGCCTGGAATTTAACATGCTCAACTGTAAGTGAGTCTAGCAGAGATATGTTACATCTTTGTCCGTCTAAGGTTAGGGAAACATGATCCACCACTGATTTATCATTTATAGTCATTGTAAAGGATCTCCTTGTGGAATACTGGTGAGTAAAAGACAAAAAGTGAAAAACAATGAATCTGTTCACTGTTTTAATCAAACACTGTATGTGGATATACAATGTGGCAAAAAGAAACAGAAAACAAAGAATTTTTGAAGAGGATTTTAACATAGGCCAAAGTCAGTCACTGCTTAAATTATGACCTTTAAGCCCTACTTAAGCCCTAGTCAAGACAATCAGATATACATGCAGCATACTATGGCTATAATACCACTTCAATATAAATTCTTATTTTCTGTTATAATCCACAGTCCAGAATTGTTTCCGTCTTTGTATCTGACCCTTACTCCATGTGTTTTCCTGCAAGTTTTTCTTTGTCCTTTTCCCACATAGTTCCTGTTTAATTTAGTAGGTTAGATCTTTATATGGCTTTTTTTTCTTTACTTTCTCTTTTCTCCCTTTTCCCATCCTCATTACTGTCTTGATTGAGTTCACCTCTGACTTACTATTCATCTCCCTTGGGTGTATATTTAGTCTGTGTTCTTCCTTGTTCTCTGCCGTCTAACCTGCCTTCTATTTCTGTGTATTTTCATGGTCTGCCTTAGTTGGTTCCCCCTTTTGGTTCTTTACTGGATTTTGTTGCCTCCTGTATCAAAGTGCTTTTATTTTCACCACCTGGCTGTTATTTTCTATCTTGTATCAGCTGTTGGGTCAGTCGTCAAAACCAAAAACCATTTGGTACTCTCTAACTTTGAAATAATTGTTCTGTGAAGAAGTTAGTTACAGTATCATGGTCAGACCTGGGCAGCAGAGTGTGCCTAAATCATTCATGGCATTTGTTTTAACCTGCCTAGAGAACCAGATGGCTGGGATTTACCTTGTCAGATCATGTCAGGTATGGTGTCAATCACATGCATGTACAAAAGTAGCTGCCAAATGCTTCCCCTTAAATATACAGCACTGTGTGTGGTGAAGCCTTCACAACACAGAAAGCAAATCAAAAGAGGTTTATATCAGGATTTCAGCTGAATATAATTTCCTAAAGAAAGAAAAAAAAAAGAGAGATAAGATAGCAATGAATAACCGTATATTAATATTCTCTCCAGTACATCTTTGGCTTTTGATATATAGATTTAATAAAGGAAAATGTAAAGGAACAGTGGCTTTTTCCATCTCATCAGTGTATTTTATCAAAAGTGGTTTTTAAATTTTATGCATTCACTGTATGATTTATGGTTATAATAGCAGAGTGAATAGAAAGCTTTAACCACAGCTGTCCTTCATTTGTGCCACATAACTCCGAGTGTAACTTTTCTGTGGGCTCAAGCGTCGCTGCATCAGCAGGGCTGCTTAATTTAAAAAGGAGGTCGGAAAAAAAAATCTGAGCTTCCATTACTGTATATCCATTCTTTCGGTCGACATGATAGATCTCCCTGTTGTCCTCGTGTCACCCCTACAAGATGATGGTCCTGCACTGGATGCCTGAACCTGTTTTCCCCATGAACAAACTCTTGGCAAAGGGAAGAAGGTATTGATCCTTTGTTCCTTTTTAAGGCTAATTATCCACTCCACCGCCAGTTCCTGTTATCGATGTCCTGCTCTTCATCCCTGTTCATCACACTGAGGGCTAACTCTTAAAAAAACACTTCTGATGGTCAGCTGCCCAGAGGAAAGAAGAAGGCTCTTCAGCCATTTCCGCACTGCAGCCATTGCCTCTGTTTACGTCTCGTATAACGTAATATCATGCTTAATATTGATGTGAAAATGCATGCTGACAAATCTGGTGAGTAATGAGCAGCCAGGCCTGCAGTTATAGAGTCTGTGTCTTAAAATGGGGGTTCTGACCTGCAATTAATGAAAAGAGAGCCAGCGGCTGTCACATTCATCATGACGTGCGCTTTTTGATCATTCTTAAATATATTTATATCCTGCTTTTGAAAAAAAAAAATAGGCTGAACATAGTGCAATGTCATTGAGGAGAGACAATGGCATGATTGATTCAGGATGTCAAATAACCTCACAGCTATAAAGGCACATATGGTCAAAACGTCCTTGACACAACCTTTTTAGCAATAAATTGGCAAGAGCTTTCATAACAAACAGCTGCATTATTCACGGAAAAGGTGCGCTGTGAATTCCGACGTGACCCTGGCACGAGAGTGGACTGGACGCTGTTTATTGAAAGTCCAGCCGTGATAATGAAGGAACATTCATCTATTCCAATAGTTTGATAAAGCATAGCCAGAGCTCGCCAGCCACACTAATGGATTAGAATTTAATATGGGGCCTGTTTTTATTAAAACAAGTGTCCCTCAGGAAAATCCTTGGCAGAGGGTTGTTGTGGTAAACAACACCCGAAGACTGACGAGCTTTCTCTCATGTCACATCTCTACTTCCCTCAGTTTCTCTCTCTCCTTGCCTCCTCCCACCCAGCCAATGCTATGCAAGGGAAGTGATTGATTTGCTTTCTCTTGTGACTGATGATAAGCTGCAAACTCATTAAGATGGCTGCCGCCACGTCCTAAGAGCATGTTGCACAAGATCCAAATCATACACACTCCATCCTCTTTATGCACAACTTCCTAAATTATTATTGAAGGGGGGTTATTTAACTGAACACCTGGCCTGTGGAATAAATAGCACCTTTAAAGTGGTGGATCGGGACGCACGTTCATAAGAATTAAAATGTTTTGATGCTTTTTGTGCTAGAAAGAGTACAGAACATAGATTAAATCCTCAGGGGGAAACGATGAGTGGAATCTCTGGGGACTGAGGGAGAATAGGTGGATGCTGATATTGCACATTTAGCAGATTTGCTAAATTCACAGAATTTTCACAGTGGCCAGTGATGTACCTATGGGGAACTCACTATGTGTTTGAAAAAACAGAAACAAGATAAAATAAATAACCCTACCTTCAAAAGAAGATTCTAACAAATAGGTATCTTGGTGGGAATGATAAGGGAATATGGCAGCTAATAAATTATCTAGTGAAAGTGACAGCATCTGGGGTTGGAAAACGAAGCTGCTGTCAAAGTGCCAAAACTGCAGTTCCTACAATGGCTACCTGAGGCCAATTCCGAAAGTAAATCAATCCACACAGAATCACATTTTAAAATGCACATCTTTACAGCTTGGGGTGTGGGTGCTTTGAACGATGGGTGTCTTGACACAAGCAGCTCTAGTCAATCAGCCAATTACCTAGTTCTCACCTCTGCTAACTTTCTCTGACAAATAATGTAGTTTTGTTTGTGTTGTTTAGACAATTCATAAAGTTCCTTTAGTTTAGTGTCCTGTACACTAATTAAAAGGGATGTGTCTCTATGCTTTGCACCTGAAGAGTTCTTAGAAGCAGCTTGCTAGCATTAGCTGGTAACTTGGACCTTCCACTCTCTAGTCCATAGGTGTCAAACTCTGGCCCGCGATGCTATACCAAATTATTATTAGAGCTGGCCTACTGGTATTACACAGCTAATATATATATTGTTTAGTATTAAGCTTTGCTTGTTCCATATTCAGTTTTTCAGCAAAACTTGTTTGAGTCCATAAGAAGAGATTCATTCATAAATCTGGAGGAAGATTTATTTTTCAATAAATATTAATGTTAGCCCGCGACCTTGTTCCAGTTTTGAATTTTGGCCCACTGTGTATTTGAGTTTGACACCCCTGCTCTAGTCCAAAGTGTACCTAACCTGGCTGAAATGCTGATGTTTGGGTTTTAAAATGCCAAAACCAATGGGATTCTTTTTACAGGCTATGGTCTGTACACAGCCTAAAGGTCCTTTTACATACAACACAACTGTGATTTGAAATTTCTGGATTACTAAGTGTGGGGATTATAAACTTTTGTAGATCAATTCCAATTCAATCAATTTGAAACTTGAAAACTAAAAATCACAGGTGCAATCAAATCATATAAGTCTGGACTTGGAGGGTAAAGTAAGGTAGAATAGTTTATCAGTCAACAACGCCCTACTCTTTGATTAGCTTTGCTGTCAATTCATTGGTTAGGTTTAGTGAAAAATGTAGCTTTAAAGAGACAACAGAGGTTCCCTCTACAAACATGCACATGTGATGTGTTGGGACTGAAAGCAGTGTTTTCACAGCCTGATGCATCATGGCATTGTGATATAACCACCTTCATAAATGATAAACTGGTGAGTCAGTAAGTAAGTGGCTACAACATATCCTGTAGTTTACTGTTTGGATTGTTTTCCAGATCACCTTCAGCCCCAGTCTACTTTGCCAATTTAAACATGGAAACTAAAGCATAATCATTTCACTTGAACATAGCACTGACAATAGACCGACAAAAGAGTTTAAAATTGATACAGCAGACCTAAAATCACTATTCTGACACTCTTCCTGATCATCAGTTCAGTTGGAGATTCCAATATGCCATGCATCTTTCTTCTAGCTCCATACCCCTAGATTTTCATTTTCATTTTCAAACTTGTAGTCTTCCAGTGACATCCCTCTGGAGCTTTAGAAGGCTTTACACAACTTTGTTCACATACGCAGTAGTACTATAAAAGGACTTTAAACAGACTTTGATGTGTAAACTCAGATTAGTCAGGTCCCCATTTTACCTGAGTGGCTTATTCATATGGATGTAGCATGCACTGCTTTATTACAATGCAATTATGTTTTATCAATCAGCTCTAATTACAAAAAATTACAACACAAAATCAAAGGCTCTGCAGTTGTGCAATAATAAAATGCTCCCCAGGTTACCGTATCAGTGTCATCTCTTTGGTCGATTAAGGACTTAGAGTGCTCTTGAGTAGAATATACTATAAGTCTGTGCTTCCATTAACATATGCAAATGTGATTAAGTCAAATTTAATCACACTAGGCATCATTCAACTCAGTATTCATTGTGTCCACCACTAAGTCGGCATCGGAATACACAGAAAGAACCACAGAATCCAAATCATTTGGTAGACTTTCATCGGAGATGACATCAGTGTCAAAGGATTCGACATTCCCCATGGTTACTTTCCCTGATGTTACCTCTGCAGGTATATCCCGGGATCATGTGTCACCTCTTTTACGTAACACACCATTACTCCTGAACAGCCTGTTGAGGGAAGTAGCTACAGGCAAAATACTTTGAGACTCTTCTAACATTCTTTTCCCATTTGCACCAAGTCAAGCATGATTATTGAAATGGCATGGCAACTCACAAGGAAATGCAGCGATACAGACACAAAATGCCACTGTAGTGCACTAGTACATCTGAACCTGGACTACAAAGTATGCTTCAAAAGAAGAGAAACATAAAAAAAAAAACAAATTGCACAATTTAATATTAATAGTGAACAGAAAATAACAACAAGAAAATCCACCAATTCAGCTAGTGCTGTTCCCATCATTAATTTTAACAAGTTACCACACTTGCCCTGCTCCATAAGGGTTATTTCTAATTACGTCTGTTTTTAAAAAAGTAATCTCCTTTTGCTCTATCTGTGGATATGGCCTTCCAGAAATGAACGTGTTCACTCATTCTCACTCTTGTATTCCCTTGGTGATGTAGCCAGCGAAGATTATCAAATATCTTCTTAGAAGCATTGGTCGAATAGCCCCTATTGTCAGAGACAATCCTGTGCTCGTCAGTTGAGTAAATTCATGCAAATCCTTCAAGAGTTTAGGACATCTGAATTCACTGTATTAAGGTAATTTATTGGGCACCACTCGACTTTGGCCTTACAGCTCTACAAGCAAACAAACCTGAATGGTGGTGAAAGCAAGTAGTAGCTTCAGCGAGATGCACTGCTGAAGTGGTAAATGCACAGCAAAAGATTGGGAATATATCGACCCTGATTTGAATATTTCACAAAATACTTTGGACACTTGATAATAAAGACGTGACTTTCAACACACTAAGAGAAACAAGGTAACCTCCCCATGTAGCAGTGTTTCAGACTAATCTTCACTGCCTCCTGTGGAAATCTGTCAAGCAAATCACTAGTCATTTAAATTTTTCTATCAATTATAAGTCAAATCTCATTATAGGAGATATTTTAGTCTCTTTTGTGGTCACGAACAATATGCTAACAAGCTTTTTTCAAACTGCTTGGTGGCCCTGAACTTTTCTAGACTTTATCCAAAAGAGATCAGAATGCAAATGCACAGTCATGGCTCTTTTCTATGCAGTCTTTGTGGCATCTGATTGGGCCTGATTGGGCCTAGAACATAATAGAAATTCACATGCCAGTGCACTGGCATTGTGTTTCTTGATTCCTCCCTGTTCTCTCCAAATATTCCCCTTCACCTGAATCTAACTGAATATTTCCAGTATCAGCTTTCTAAAGCTGATTTCTGTCTCCTATGGAGACAGGTCCAGAGCTGAAATTTCATTTCAAGTTAGTACATTTTTTCCAGCTTAGCGTTAAAGCTTTTTCCAAATTGCTGAACTTAATTTAAACACTTTCTTTCTTCTCTACTGCTATGCTGGCTGCTTTGAATGACTGCTTTGAGTTACCATGCCAGTGATTTAGCTAGCAGAAACAGCTGCTTGTATAATAAATGTGCACAAAACAGTGTACACTAAAACAAAAGTTTATCAAAACACTGAGTCATTGATTGGAATGGCAGGTTCATGTGTCCCAGCGTGACAGATTACAGCGTAATATAACACAGTCTTTATAAGGTTTTTCATTGCTGAACATATAATTGTTTGCTTGAACAGATTGAAGCCCTAAGTATGGTAAAAAATACATCTCCTAGCTGAATCCCCCTCAGAGGCCTGTGGAAAGACGCAGATCTCTTATTGCACTGTGTAATTTAGGTAAATCAATGCTCAGAATCCCTAAATACCCAGTGATTGTGATTACTTGTGAAGTTTGCTGCTTTTTTTCCACTTGTGAACACCCACGTGTATCTCCATGTGTGGGAGCATATAAGACAGAGAGACAAGCAGGAAGATAGAGGAGGAAGGCATGCTGCTATATGCATGAAGACACTCCAGTAACGTTACTTACAGCATAAAAAAACCCCAAAACACCTGAATAACGACTGACCTTTACCCTTTACATCTGCTTCCTCCCTACCTCCCTACTGTCTTTGGATCAGTGCGTATATGGGTCTGCAGTTTCAGATCATCCCATAAGTGCTGTGTTTTAAAAGTGAAAGGGCTGGGTGGTATAATCTTACTCTGGTGGCTGCTGAACATTTGGATAGGTTAATATGGTCATAGGTGCACATATGGCTTCATGCTCATAGCACTGCACTCCAATAAGGCACGACTCTGCAGGAAATATTAGGCTACTATAGAACTAGCAAGGCAGAGAGTCAGGACTGTTTGCTACAGCAAATTCAAAGATGTTAGGCCAAACAAACACCATGGTGGAATTGTAGTATGGCCTTATAAGTTTCTATAGGTCAACTAGATTACAACTAAGGGCTTCAGGCGTTCATTATCTTTTCAGTTAGATCTTTCCTTCCTTCACCAAATCTAGCCTTTGTGATCACACTCACTACATATTCTAAATGCATTTCAAAAATAATAAGACATCTGTTACAGTTAAAAAACTCGCTATGGCTTAATTGCTACACACTCAGAAATTAAAGTACAGAAATGTACCTATAGGGGTACAATGGCTCTAAGGTACCGTTCTGTACCCTAAACTGTGGGTACTGATTTGTACCCTTGTAATTTGTACCTTTTACACATCAAACCTGTACTTTAAAAGGGCAAAGTTGTACCCTTAGTATAAAGTACAAAAAAGAACCCTTAAAAGGAGTACAAAAATGTCTTTCTAAAGGTTCGGTATCTACACACAGATTTCCTATATTTTTCCTCTCAAGATTTGAAAAATTGAAGATACAAAGTCAAAAATACTTGTCACATTTATTACCTTCTTAAATACATTGCTTAACTGTTACATACAAACTGTTATCAACAGAGTATGTGTCATAAGCTGCAACATCAATTTCCTGTCCAGGTTTTAGCAACGTCCATTCACTATCAACTCTAACACTGTATGAATGAAAAT